>NC_046316.1:81093856-81414878 GCF_009819535.1 Lacerta agilis | reverse complement strand
CCACACTGGTTTCCTCCTTTTAGTGGCTGGGTAGGTCAAAACGTGGCCCTGTGTGCTCAGTGTGTGTGAGAGAGAGCAAGAGAGTGCACACCTACTAAGCTTCCTTGTTCCTCTTAAGAATTGATGTGTAGGGTCTGTCCAAAGGTTGTCTAGTCAAATCTTCCCATACCTAGTGCACCATCCCCCGCCATGTATAGGACTCTGTTGAGCAATAGTGGGCACCCAGATACCTCTTAGATGCGCACAACCTCTTTCTGAGAGTAATCCCGTTTGTCATGCAGAGTAAAATAAGCTCTGTATCTGTTCAAATTTCATTCTCTTGTGAGAGTTTTAGTGATGCAGCAGCCCAGCTGCTTTTGCTTCAGCTGCTTAATGCCTGTCTGCTGCATTCCCTACCAGTCATGGTACACCCTTACAGCTTTTAGACAGTGATGAATCAGGTTCCTGAGATCACTAAATGATAAGTAGACTTGCTTTGGCTGCCAGAATTGTAAACCACCACAAAGTCAAATAAATATGCCTATTGTAAGCACCCTATATTAGTTATCCCTTTGCTCTGTCACATCACCTCTCCCCATGCACTTCATTTCTGGCTTGAGGGTAACTGCTGTGATTGTAATATCATGAAATGGCTGTAGTTGTTGCCAAAAAGGCACTTCTGAGAGATGGGATGCTTCATGCTGCTGCAACCATCCTGTAATAAGAAGCCCCATTCGCTGGTAATCACTCAGTTGTATACTTCACCATACAATCAGAGTGTGTGGAAAACATGTTAGTTATAATTGCTGTGGTGGGTAAAGGTTAAAGGTAAAGGGACCCCAGACCATTAGGTCCAGTCGCAGACGACTCTGTGGTTGCGGTGCTCATCTCGCTTTATTGGCCGAGGGAGCCGGCGTATAGCTTCCAGGTCATGTGGCCAGCATGACTAAGCCACTTCTGGTGAACCAGAGCAGCGCACGGAACTGCCGTTTACCTTCCCGCCGGAGCGGTACCTATTTATCTACTTGCACTTTGACATGCTTTCGAATCCACAGCGCCACCCGCGTGTGGTGTGTAGCTCTCACCAAATAGGAGCTGGCATATTTGAGTCGAGTGTGGGATAGTAGCACTTAATCTTCAATAATCCCCCAAAATGCTATTCCACGGCATCAGAAACCGAATTTATACATCTATTGTCCCATTTTTATAAATCTTGTAAATTTTGCATTTCTTATAAATCTAGTAACTGTAATTTTGCATTCCTTGTTACCATTGTCTCCTGCAACATTTCTCTTCCTCCTCTCCCCATGCCCTGGCTGAGCCATAACATGGCAGTTGGGACCCCTGAGAGTAAAATACTGCCCTTCCCGTCCCATACTGCAGTCTTGAGCTAGCATTTTTAGGATGTGTACTCAGTGACCACAGGGGACAGCTATTCCATTTCACAACTCTGTCGTACTTGCAGTGAAGGTGGAGATTGTTGATATGTTCAATGCTGGACTGAGCGTACTACTTTCTGTAACATGGTTCATTATATTCGAAGCATGGTATATAAGTGAGAGATTTGTGTTCATCTGCATTTCTATTTATAGCACTCTATTAAGGATACAAATACTTTATTATGTAACTGATGCATGAAATAACTGAATTTATTTTTAAATTTTACAGTATTTGCCAGAACACACTACATACTATGGCTGATGAAGTTGATTTTACCACTGGAGATGCTGGTGCTTCTGCCACCTACCCTATGCAGTGTTCTGCACTCCGCAAAAATGGCTTTGTGGTGCTGAAGGGACGTCCCTGCAAGATTGTAGAAATGTCAACTTCAAAGACTGGCAAGCATGGTCATGCAAAGGTAATTGCTTGGTAGAACTTTCTTGAATTTTACTTCTGTTCTGGTATGCCAACATTGCTCTTCAATGAATATTAGTTTACTAATATTAAACATTAACATCAGATTTGCCAGGTGCGTGGCCACTTAACTTGCCACTATCTGTCCCCTCCTTGTAGTGCAAGTCTAGCTGGCTGTCCTAGTATAAGGTTTCTGACTTGGGTGGCATTCTCTGCTAGGGGAGAGCATGGAAAGTGAGTTCCCCCAATATAGCACACACAGTTTGTTAGTAAATTTGCAACCTCTCTAAATACCATTGTCTGAATGATGTATCTGATTCCAAGTGGTACACTGGTTCAATTCAGACATTGTATTCTTATTCTCCAAAATCATGGTTTGGGCGATTACAAACATCCTGGAAGCTCATATGCTCCCCTCTAGTTTTGCATCACAAATGGAGGGAATCCGATGGTGATGGTGAGAAGGAAATCAATATAGATCTGCAGCACAACCTGGTCCTCCCGGGTTTGGAACACGCCAGGATTAAGCTTGTGAATTTAAGTCAGAAATTGAGGTAGCTTGAGTTACTCAAGCCTCTCTTTTGGAGCTTGTGTAATTTGTATCTAAGCACATGCTTAAGTTCAGAACTGTTGTCATACACAAATATGATCTTGATAATTCTTCAGTAAGATATCTCCTTGGTAGAAGGATTCTTAAAGGTGATGGGCATGCATAGGTGACTTGTATCTAGGCACATCAATTTAAATGCTAACTTTTGGTCACAAAAAAACTATATATGTCTCAGAATTCTAAGCTATTTGTGAAGATGGGTAAATCATTCGTGACTTCTCTCTTGAAGTAAGATACTGTATAGGCTAGCCCAGCCTTTCTCAACCTTGGGTCCCCAGATTTTGGACAACAACTCCCATCATACCTGACCACTGGTCCTGCTAGCTAGGGACGATGGGAGTTGTAGTGTAGTTATGTAGAGACAACTCTTCCCAAAGCTCAGTGCCTCCTTAACTGGTTTTGGGTCAAATGCTGCTGAGGGCTGCCAAAAACGGCTTTGAGGGCCGCATGCAGGATTCGGGCCATGTGTTTGACTGTCTTGCTCTAGTCAGTGATAGACTGTAATTTGAGTATCATTATATGTGACTTTTCCTTAACAGAACTGTTCCAGCTTTAGTCTCTGGGTGGAATGCACATGAATTACTGTGCATTGCTTTCTCTCCCCCCCCCCCACCTACCCCAAACTTCATTCTTGGAACATACTGTTCTTGGTAGCCTAAATATATGTGTATGAACATTCTCCTAGGTCCACCTAGTTGGCATTGATGTGTTCACTGGCAAAAAATATGAAGATATTTGCCCTTCCACTCACAACATGGATGTTCCTAATATCAAGAGGAATGACTATCAAGTAAGTTTACATTTCAATCTATTTAATAGAAAGTCCCTTCTGGGCATAGCCTGATGTCCTATGAAAAAAACTATGCTTCCTTAATTAAAATTCCACGCCTTAAATTACTTACAGGTAGGTAGCCGTGTGTTGGTCTGCCATAGTCAAAACAAAATAAAAATTCCTTCCAGTAGCACCTTAGAGACCAACTAAGTTTGTTCTTGGTATGAGTTTCATACCGAGAACAAACTTAGTTGGTCTCTAAGGTGCTACTGGAAGGAACTTTTTATTTTGTTTAAATTACTTAGCCTTCCAAAGGACCCATCAAAACGAGCTGGGTTTTGTAATCTCGTACCTCTGACCTCCCATTTCCAGTCAAATATTTAATCCTGGGTGCAGCCACTGGACAACATAAAATGCCATCATTAGAGGGAGTGGAGAGATTATTACAAATGCCATCAAATCATCATTTTGAATTGATTTTGTAGGATGTAGGCCACCTTGAACATGGTAATAGAAAAGATGGGATCATAGCTGTCAACTTTCCTTTTTTGTGGGAAATTCCCTTATTCCAGCACTGTTTCCCATTGCAAAAAAGGGAAAGTTGACAGCTATGGCTGTTTCCCAATGCAAAAAAGGAAGGTTGACAGCTCTGGATGGGATACACATACACTTAATAAAACAAGTGGCCCTAAATAATTCCCCTTTTGTCCAGACTAAGATGAATTGTTTCTGTCAGACTAAAACATTTGTGCAGTTGTGTTGTGCAGTTCCTTGCTTTGATGTATATGTTAAAATACAGAGCATAGTGTATGTTAGTAGAACTATCTTCAGGTACTTTGCAGTACTATGAAATATCTCATACTGGATGAGTATGGTAGCACTTTCTTCAATAGGCTTTGCTATAAAATATTCAGGAATATTTGAAGCAAATTACATTTGCAGAACACTTGCCAATAGCCATATTTGGAGCCACATATAAAATTAGTTGACAGTTTAAGATCATCTTACTATATTTTTCAGCTTCAAAGCTGCTTTTGCTAGAAAGTGCTACTGAATACAACATTTTTAGCTTTATTCCTTTAGTGACTAAAGCTGTGATTCACTCTGAATAGATCCTGAGCTAAAAACGGTTGAAACTGGGTTCTGTGTATTAGAAATGTGCAAGGTTGTTCTTCTGTAGCAGTGATTCTCAAATGGTGTGGTGTGCCACATTGATATAGCAGGAGACAATGGCAAGTGTGGCAGAAAGATTCCAGGACAGTCAATAAATATAATGTGTGAATGATTCATATTCTCATGTAGCTGCATTGTTTTATACTTTCTGGATGTCCCATGATCATATTATAAAATCATCGTGTTCTGTATTAGAAATCAAGCACTGCTAGTTAGTAGTGGTTTCTTTTTGTTGTTGTTTTTGTAATTCTTATTTTAAAATTGGTGTGACGCAAACACATTTTTATTCTGAAAGTGTGGTCCAGCGAAAAAAGTTTTAAAAACCACTAGTCTATAGCAATCAGAAACAAAAGGCTAAGTTCAGAAAGCAACGCCCATATGGCTCAATGCCAATACTTTTGACTGAACTTCATTCAATTAGGAATAAAATTGAATTGGAATTGTTAATTTCTTGCAGCTGATCTGTATACAGGATGGATATCTCTCTTTGCTGACAGAAAGTGGTGAAGTTCGTGAGGATCTGAAGGTGCCAGAAGGTGAACTAGGCAAAGAAATAGAGGGGAAATATAATGCAGGCGAAGATTTCCAGGTAAAATCTGAGTGGTTTGAAAAAGTCTGGGGTTTTATTTTTCTGATGACACCCAAGTTACCTTGAAAGTACTTTGTTGCTTCTAACGGTTGATCTAAAATAACTTCCTGGGCCTTATTTTAATGGGGAGAAAGTGGAATTAGTTTTCTATTCTGAAATAATAAATAGCTTATATCTTGTAATTGCAGTTGGTTTTTTCTTCATTCATATTATTTATTTGACTTTTTAATTGCTTGCTAACTGAAGGTCTCCAAGCAACTTGCAACACCTTTAAAATAGAAATACATTATACAGTGGTGCCTCGCTAGAAGAAAATAATTTGTTCTGCGAGTGTCTTTGTATAGCGAATTTTTCGTCTAGCGAAGCACCAAGGCAGAATAGCGGTTTTCGCGACGTAATTTTTTTTTTCGTCTTGCGAGGCAGCCCCATTGACTTTTTCGTCTTGCGGGGCAGCCTTCCGCTAGCGAATGCCTTTCGTCTAGCAAGGCATTCGTCTAGCGGGGCACCACTGTACCTTAAAAGCAGAACATAGCCAGGGGAAGCTTTGGCATCACACTAGTAACAAAACCAACATGTAAATCTAGTGGTTCCTAATTAGCTAAGTACTGTAGACCACCTGTTTTTCAAAAGCCAAGCCATGGTCCCCCTACTTTTGAAAATGTAATATTTGTTAAGTCAATGGTGACACCATACCTCAAAAATGTCCCAGCACAACTGTGATGTGCGTCTTCTGGGCCACACTCCTAAACAAGAGCATAGCCCTAAAAAAATGAGCTGTCCCGAACAGTTGATGTGCCATGGACCCCCTGGATAGGTTATGCAGACCTCCAATTGGGAACCACTGTCTTAATCTGTCAAATACCTGGTGCCAAAATAATTACATGGAAATGATATCAGTGCCCTCCTAAACTAGATGATCAGGATAAGTTAAAGTTATATTCCTCAGCTTGTCTTTATTATAAATACTTCTTCCTATTTTTCAGCTGAACTCAAGCTACTATTATGTTAGATCAGCTTAATTCTGTGCTTTGTGATTAGCTTTTTGCTGGGAGGTTGACTAAAATTGGAATACTGGTGCTAGAACTCAACTATTGCCACCACAACACTTGTTGTAAATGTAATAGCTGTTTTGTGTATCCTAATAATGCTTTTTCTCTCTCCTTTAGGTATCAGTCATGTGTGCAATGAGTGAAGAATGTGCTGTAGCCATAAAACCTTGCAAATAGGACCATCTGGATTTGAGCAGCTGCTCATATCTCAGCAACTGCAGATTTCTTATTTTAGTTCTAATTATCACCAAAGCTATAACCTTCACTAGCAACCTCGTGTCTTTGTTTGAAAGTAGTGCTGGCTAATGTTGCAAGCCATTGGCAATATTAAAATTGCTGAAGTTCAAGTGCTTACAGGAATGGCAAGGCAGTCAAAACTGTCATTTTAGATCATGAGGTATTAACTAGTATGCTTTGCTCGAATGAGACTGTATAGCAGTGCCAATACCAAGGTAGTACTAAGTTTGGGTTTAAGTAAGATTAGTGTTTAAGTACAACATTTTAGACAAATGCAAATAACCACTTTTATCTTAAAACATGGTGAAATGTGGCTTGCACTGAACTGTGAATAGTCATAGAGCTGGAGACAAGGGAACTCATGTGATCAAAATGCCAGTGCTGATGGCCATGTATAACAAACCTATCTCTGTAGTCTTGCTGGCTCACTCTTAATATGTCACCATTTGCCTGTGATGCAAACATCCAGAATATTGGATGCTTTCATACTCTGGTTAATAGTGCACAAAAGCTTGGGGTGGGAGGGAGGGAGAGGAGATTCACTAGAGGCCTTTGTTTCAACATGGAGTTCAGCCACTCTTCTAGTTTAAAAGAAGGGAATGCCTCAAGTGTTTCAGTATTAGGCATATTTGTTTTTGATTTTAACTCTTTAGTTTTGTAGCACAAATAGATTTTTTGACTTTTTATTAATGGATCAAAAGTGCACATACTAGCTTGTATAAAGGCTTAATATGAGCCTGGTTTCACGCAACTGAAATTAGGTCATGGGTTGTACAGTCCCCAAAAGAACTATGACAGAGTGCTCTATCAAGTACAAGAACTTCAGTGCTATGTTAAAGGGTCACTCTGACTCACAATCTACTTGTGCAAGACTTGATTACACTGAACAGGCAAATGCCTAATCGCTAATAGACAATTTGTCTACATGACCTTCAACTTTTTAAGATCATGCTTCTGCTTCGTTAGCATTTTGCGGGACACCAACTTAACTTAAATTTGCCTTAAATATTGGTAGCAACTGACTAACTTGAACTAGTGACTGGGTTCTTTAAACGTGCTTAGTTCATTACTGGCAGCTTTATGTGTGCATAGGAAACAGGATTTTGAGCTTCAGTTAGGAATATGGTTGCCCTTTAATCAGTGAAGTTAGACAACAGGTGTAAATGAACTGCATCAGGATCTAGTGGTAGGCTCTATATTATAAGCAAGTATCTATGCAGAGAAGGGGCACAATGCAGATTGATTTGGCAATAAACATTCGAACAAAGCACAGTCTTGATATGGTAGTAAATAACTACATATTTAAAGATCTAGGGCTACTGGAAAGCTGAAGGATTTTAGCATATTTATAATCATGTGAGTGTTCCTAGATAGTTGATTCTCAATAGTCATGGTTTGAATGAGAAGTCCCAGTTTGAAACATGGACTCAGCTAGTATCATTAGTCATGAATGTGAACAGTTTTGAGAAGTAAACTGGTGTTCATAGTATCTGAAGAGCCCTATTAACATCTTAGCTGCTTGCATCATCTTAAGGATGCATGCAACTAAAATGTGTAGAGGCAGGTGGCTTTGGGAAATGTGTTACTGAAGTGCCCTCTTATACTTCGGAAAACATACTGTCTTAATTTCAACTTGACTTTTAGCAATCTGGAATGACAGAATATCTAGACTAGATGGGGGGAAAAACATCTGCTAAGTAGGTCTGTATGGCACTCTTTTGCATACAGGTTTTGCAATGTCATCATTTCACCAGTAAAAACTACAGTATTTACAATAAGACAATAGCAAAGCCATTTCATTAATAGAGAGCAGTCTCTACAAACCCACCAGGTTTACAATAAACTAACTTTGCTAATAAAAGCTTAATACTGTATCTTTCAGGTTATTTAAGCTATTTCAGGGTAATCATGTTTCTCTAAATTCACTTTTAAATGGTTTTTACTTCATAGTTGGAACAAATTGTATTTAGTTGGAGCAGGTGGAAGCTCTTCTAACAAGCTGTAAGCCAAAATTAAGGCTGTTGATATGAGCAACTCAGTCCTGCTGCTGTTCTGTAATGGTGCAAGCTTTCTTGTTTGGATCCATTGATGTTTTGTTCAGTGTGCTGTAGGTTCTCTTGCCTCAGATGTTAGGAACTTCTTTTTTAAAACCCAACTTTACCTCTTGATGTGTTGTTGTGTCTTTGTTCAACAAAACCACTGCTAGTTGAGCCATGACTTGAATATACTCTTCTCAGGGCTGCTCTTGTGAAGAATTGAAAGAGCTTAAGTTGATTATTTTAACAAAGCTGCTTGAAAGTCTTACAGGGTTTTGTATTCCATAAATTTATAGCATGCCTATGATGCAAGTAGAGTTCTAGTACATTGAACCTTAGTCTAACAGAGTCAAACATTGTGACCAAGCTATTCTAGTGACTAGATGACATGTTTGACTGCAGTAAGCTTTAAGTATGGAAATGTTGGCTGTGTCTGGAAACTTTCATAGAACAAGCTGTGCTTAAACATTTTATCCTGTGTAAAGCATATGACTCTCATACATTATACTCACATTTCCACAGTACAACTCGGACAATGATCTCTGTGGCTTTTATTTACATTGTTTTATCTAGGTCTTGTAGTGAACACTCATGATCAGTGACTGTTACATTAACATATAATTGTAAACAACGTGTGGGGAGAAGGGGTTTTTGTATTTGCCACATACGGTAGCTCAGACAAGTATGCAATATACCTACTGGCTAGCAAATGGATGCAGTGTTCATTGTACAGGAGTGACTTTTGACTTTAAAAGCAAAACTTGAAAGGTTTGTATTTTTTCTGCATTTCTGTAATAGCGTATTCATGTGTTAAGAGTTCTTGGCTTTTAACGACTGTTTTATTGAAAAGTTTGAATTATGATTTGGATCACAATGATGAGAATAAAGTTTGAACCTAAGTGCTACTCTTTTGACTCACCCCCTCCAACTGCAAATAAATGCCTTGTAGATGCACTTTCACAGATTATGAATTCTATAAGGACGTGACCCTACTGTAGTTTCCTTATTCAGCATACACCATTGATCACAATCTCACTTGAAAAGAAAGGCTTCAGTGGGTTGCCCAGTAAAAACTGACCTTAGCAAATACATTTGCTTGAACAACATAAAGGTGCCCAATATCTCTATTCCATTGTAAAACAACATTGGGGAGGCACCTGGCACCCAAAAGCTAAAACTGATTGTTAATATCTACTGCATTGCAAAGAGGGGAGAGGTTTGGGTTTGGAAGGGGCTTCTTGAACCCCTGTAATGTAGTCCAGTGTTTTTCAACCTTTTTTGGGCAAAGGCACACTTGTTTCATGAAAAAAATCATGAGGCACACCACCATTACAACATGTTAAAAAAATTAACTCTGTGCCTATATTGACTATATATAAAGTAATTTTTCAATTTTCCCCACGGCACACCAGGCAACATCTCGCGGCACACTAGTGTGCCGCGGAACAGTGGTTGAAAAACACTGATGTAGTCCACTGTTACTTCAAAGCCAGGCAAAGAGATTTTTGGCCAACTAGTATTTGGGGTTTCCGTACATAAGAATAGTGTCCAGGTGGAAATCGGTCAAATATCCAGGAAAGTCCGGATGTTTGCTCAAAACATGTTTGGAACCGGAGCAGGAAACCTAATTTTTTTTTTTAAAAAAAAAAGGTGTTAATTTAATTTGGTTTGATTTGTAATTGGAATTTTTTTTTAAAAAAATCTGGGTTTTTAAATATGGCAACCCTAAATAGTACTTGGCTAATTGGGAAGCTCTTTTCCAAGAACAGCTTGCTTGCATAAAAATTGGGGAGTGGGTGGGTTGCAGCATTGTGGCATTTCCACTCACAGGTTCCCAAAACCCCGGAGTGATTGTAGGGAACCTTGGGAAGAGGTGTAGCTCAGAGGTAGAGCCTCGCTCGGCATTCGGAAGGACTCCAGTCCCGAGCCTCTCCAGCCTGAGGCTGCTTATGCCCCCTGTCTATTGCCCTAGGAAGCTGTTTCCAGTCGGTTCTTCCTCGCGCTCCTTGGGTTTCTTATTTGAAGAAGTGTGCATGCACACGAAAGTTCATACCAATAACAAGCTTAGTCTCTAAGGTGGTATCGGGAGGATTTATTTTATTTTAATTAATTAATTAAACTTGAAAATCGCCCAAAATAAATAAGCTCCGGGACCTCAGGACCCACCGGCCGGACTCTGTATCAGGCACCTTCCGGTATGCGCACGTTACCGGAAACGAGCGGGCGCGTGGCACCCGGAAGTATTTATCCCTCTTCCCTGATCCGAGCGTGATCCGCGCTGCACGTCATTGCGTCACGGCTCGGATATCTATAAAAACGCGGCCGCGAAGCTTCCGCCCTCCCTTTCTCCGTTGCTTGGCGAGATGGCGCCGGTGAGTTTCCGAGCCGGGCCGGCTCTGGCGAGAGACACGCGCTGCGGGTGGGTTAAAGGAGGGAGGGAGGCTTCCCTGCTCACTCCTCTCTCCCTCGCCTGCTCCTTTCCGACACACTAGTAAACCTTGCTGGGGTGTTGGGAGGCTGCTGTGTAGTTGTGACCCTAAACCCCACTTACCTGGGAGTAAGCACGTTGAATTCACTTGGATTACATGTCGTGTTTGGTACCCTGAGTTCATGGGCGCCATACACGTTTTGCAAGATCACCATTGTGAAGAAGAACTGTCTTGGCTCATTGCCAGTTTTCTAATAGAGCCGACAGGTACCTCATTCACGTCGTCGTGCTTTTCGGGGATGGGTTTCGTAATCATCTCACGCAAAGGGAGATGTTGCTCGATTGCGATTTGAGGTCATTCTTGATCATTGGGCCGCGCTGTCTGGGAGTCCAGCAACATTTGAAGGTCACCCAGGTTTGCTGCTCCAGCAAAAATGCATAGGATATCCATAAAGGGACATGGGAAATCTTGAAAACCCTGTGGATTACCACTCTGTGGATAAATAAATGTCAACTGGCAATAGTAAGTGACCACCACTTAACTTTAGGTATACATGGGAAGAAGGAGGGGGGGAGCCCAATGATATGATAGCCACAAATGAAGGAATGATACTTAATCCTGGTCTTCCATAGCACTTAGGTCCAACCTCCCCCCCCCCAGCTATTATTATTTATTAAATTTCTTTAAACCCTTCATCGGAGGATCACAAGGTGGTTTACAATATAAAAACACAAAAACAATACGCCTGCCCCCCCCCCCATTTAAAAGACCATAGTGTTTAATTAGCAAAAATTCAAGGTGCTGTACATCGTTCTTCCTCTCATTGAATCCCCACAAGAACACTCAAAGGTAGCTTAGGCTAAGAGGTAGTTACTGGCCCAAGGTCACTTAGTTAGCTTCATGGTTGAGTGAGAATTTGACCTTAATCTGTCATATCCTAGTCCAGCATTCTAACTACTATACCACACTGGCTCTAAGACCCTTGACTGCCGTGATTGGACAGATGCTGCCACCTCACAGGTCCTGGATATGGGCCCTTTGGATTCTAGTCAGTGCTTGTGGCAGAAACTGCTCTTGTTTGTTTGGCATAAGGTCCTCGGTTATTTTAGTCTAAAATGAGGTAACAAAAAAGTTGTCCCTAACCCTTTGAGAAGAAAACAAAGATAGCTTTTAAAGAGCTGTTGACACCTGTGCCTGGATTGCACCATAGTGAGGGTAGGGATGAATTTTGCTTGCTAATGTTAAGTGAAAGTTACAGGATAAAGAATATTGGTTAAGTGGAGAAATATATCAAGGCATGTCTGAGGTATACATTTCCTCTCTGGACTACTGATATTGAAGATCATAAGGATCATAAAATAAATAATAACTTCAGGGGCATGTTTGGTTTTCTTTTAGCAAAAGGACAAGAAGCTGAAAAAATCAACTTGCAAGTATAGCCTTGACCTCACCCATCCTGTAGAAGATGGAATATTTGATTCAGGAAATTTTGTAAGTAGTTCTGCTGTTCACACTTCTTTGGTCTTGTTTTAATGGCAACATACCGTACATTGAAACTTAAGGGAGGAAGCTAAAAAAATTCAAATGCTTGAGGTTTCTTTTAAAGGGAATTAAGTCTGCGTGTTTTTAGTAAAATTTATGATAAATAGTTGCCCTTCAGTCAAATCAGCCTATGGCAAGCACGTCCAACAGGTAGATCACTGGACATCTCCGGTAGATCACTGGCTTCCCCCCAAAGAAGCTCAACAACTTTGACCTGAACCCCCCCAGGGGGTAGATCACTGCCAGTTTTTAACTGTGAGTAGATCGCAGTCTCTTGGGAGTTGTTGGCCACCCCTGGCCTATGGGTAAGAACTTGAATCCTACAATTGTAAATCTTTCCCAGCCAATTAATCACATCGTGTTTTAATTCTTCCTGCCTCCAATTACCTTTGCTTGAGCAGGGAGGTTTGGAGTTGGAATGGAATAATTAGCCTGGCTTAGTGACTATCTTAATCATAATCCAGATGGATTCCATACCAAATGACTATGTATCATACCAATGTTTTGGTATCTTAAAATAAATATATAGAGAGACACAGATTCTGTATATTATGAATCACATTAATAGGAATATTTCTATTTGTTTTTCTTGATTCTTGCATGATTTATTTGCATTCTGTGACTGTAATAATGGATTGTCTGGCTAGGGTCACTTCCCTAGTTCCACATCTAGGGCACCATTCCCTAGTGTTGCTTTTTTTTTGTTTTTCTCGAATTAGGAACAGTTCCTGAAGGAAAAAGTTAAGGTCAATGGAAAAACTGGAAACTTGGGAAATGTAGTTCATATTGAACGCTTTAAGAACAAAATCACAGTGACATCTGAAAGGCAGTTCTCCAAAAGGTGGGAGTTCTTTATTTTGTGTGGTGGACTTTTCTTTCTGATTTTAGCTCAAACCTCGGGACACATAGCAAGAATTGTAAACAAATTTAAAATGTGGCTTTAGTTGAAATTCCCCAGTTAAGCTAACCTGAACTAGTAGCATTTGAGGCTGTTTATTATCTCGTGTCTCTAGCTCTTTAGCATGTGTGTCTGTGCCAAATGCACACTTGACACCTAAAGACTATTCACAGTTCTGTTCTGGAATATCAGATTTTGAAAGAACTGGAAGGCAAGGTTGGGCTATTTAATTTGCTTCAGCTTCCTACAGTTTATTTCTTAACTAGTATGATATATTTGAAAGGAGGCTAATGGATTTCACTTCATTTCCAAATATGTGTTCTTAGGGGTTTTTTGTGGGAGAGCATTTGTAATATTTTGGCAATTCCTGGAGTGGCCTAGATTTTGCCTACTCATAGGATCATATTAAGCTGTCCCATACCAAGTCAGACCATAGGTCCACCTACCTTAGTATTCCAGGGGTGCCCAAACTTATTTCAAAGAGGGCCGGATTTGATGACGTGAACATGCGTGAGGGGCGACCAAAGTTTTTGAGCTATTTTTAGGATTGAGGTTGTTTAGCTTTTTTTATTTTACAGTTTTACCCCAAAGTTGAGCTTTTTTAAGGATTTGACCCTAGGCAATAAGCTGCCACAAGGTGGCATGGGTGGTGCTGTGGGTTAAACCATAGAGCGTAGGGCTTGCTGATCAGAAGGTCGGCGGTTTGAATCCCTGCGACGGGGTGATCTCCCGTTGCTCGGTCCCAGCTCCTGCCAACCTAGCAGTTTGAAAGCACGTGAAAGTGCAAGTAGATAAATAGGTACCGCTCCAGCGGGAAGGTAAACAGCGTTTCCGTGCGCTGCTCTGGTTCGCCAGAAGCGGCTTAGTCATGCTGGCCACATGACCCGGGAGGGAGCTGTACACCAGCTCCCCCAGCCAGTAACGTGAGATTAGCGGCGCAACCTCAGAGTTGGCCACGGCTGGACCTAATGGTCAGGGGTCCCTTTAATAAGCTGCCACAGGGACCGAATTAGGCTCCCAAAACGGACTTTGGACATGCCTGGTCTAGACTAATGGCAACAGCACTCCAAGGTTTCAAAGATGGAGGCTCACTCAACCCTATCTAGAGATTCTGAGGGTTGAAGTTAGGACCTTCTGCGTGGGGGGCAGATTATCTACCACTGAGCTATGGCCCCCATCCTTTGGTGAATTAACTTCATCTTTTAAGATAGATTGCATTAATTTAGAGATTCATTTCATCAAATGTAATAGTATTTATATAGCACCTCAGATTCAGATTTTTTCATATGATTCTCAGCCTTTCAACAATCTTGTAAGGTGGTTCTGCTTGACCTCCTGATTGTAAATGGGGCAGATAACAATACTATAGTGGCTTGCCTAAGTCCATTCAGTGAGTTCACGACAAACAACAAAGTTCAACTGGGAACGTTCTGGTTCTGAGTTCAGTTTCCTATACATGTCTATTCAGAAGTAATCCCCATTGGGCACCATTAAAATTTATCTGTTGTCTATAGAATTGCAGGCTTAGGTGTTCTGCTAGACAGGCTACGTCTTAAGGGTCAGATGCTCAACAAATAATCATTGTTGCTTTTCGCAGTCATCGACTGCTGTCTTGTATCACGTCTTTGTAAACGCTTGTGATCAAATTACATCATACACTTAAAATCACTTGGCCTTTTGTGTTAAAGGTACCTTAAGTATCTCACAAAGAAGTATCTCAAGAAGAACAATCTCCGTGACTGGCTGCGCGTGGTTGCGTCTGACAAGGAGACCTACGAACTGCGTTATTTCCAGATCAGCCATGATGACGAAGGCTCTGAAGCCGAGGAGTAGAATAAGCTTTTATGTGGAGCATTGTCTTCTCTGGTGCACAGCGTGTACACATGAATCATCTGCTTATGAGAATGAAATCATTTATTGCCAAAGAAAAATTGTACACTGACTTGTTGCGTTTCTAAAGTTTCATTAAAAGAGCCTCCTGATAAATTATAATCTGCAGTTTTCTTGTGGACATGAGATTTTGCCCGCATTTCATTGAAATACATAACACAGTCATATATTTATGCTTAATGGCCACATTCCTGCAATCTCGGTGAATGACCAGTCCATTATATAATTGTTCTAGTAAAACTAGAGTAAAACTGTTAAATCCATTCTTATCTCAGAATTTTCACCATAGTCATACAGGAATAAATGTACAGTATAGTGTACTCATACGTGATATATTTAAGCAGTTTCTAGACTGTGCCCTGTCTATATATTTAGTGGTTGCATCCTGTGTAGAATGACTTCAGCCAATAATAGCTGGTTTGGAATTATCTGGTTAGGGCAGTTAAATCAGAAACTAATTTCAGAAGAAAAGTCTTAGTCTTTCAGTTCTGCTATTATGTTTGGCCAAAGGTCCGTTCCCTACAATGGTTATGCAAGCGATTTATTCTGCCTTTTCCCCTCCAGACAGCACCATACATATAGCAAGAGCATTGTTGGGATAATTTTATGCAAGCCCTATTTGTAATTTTTGGTAACCATACTTTCAAAAGTTAGTGGCTATCTGCAAGATGGCCATTTGCATTCGTGATTATTCATTGTGGGTGATAATCAGTGTTCATAACACTCAAGAGTAGACCCATTGAATTCAATAGGCAAGTTGTTTAAGTCCATTGATTTACGTGGGTCAAGTTGGATGTCAGCCTTTCTACTTGTATCCAGCCTTTCTTCAGTAACTCAAGGTGAGATATATGTGGCTCTCAGATGGCTTCCCTTCCCAGCACTGACCAGACCTGTGTGACTTCAGCAAGGTTGCAGCATTGTGTGCCTTCAGACCCTGATCTTAATGTTTCAACTTTTAAGATGATTTGCAAACAAAAAGAAACAATAATAATAATACAACTCCTGCAACAATGTTAAAAATGAGATGTGCTTTTTTAAGCTGTAGCAACATAAAACAATAGTTGCCTGACCTTGTCAACCTGGTGCCTTCAATATGTTTTGGACTACATCTCACGTTTGTAGTGGACACACCAGTGCTGTCTGAGGCTGATGGGTGTTGTAGTCCAAAGCAGCTAGATTGCTAGATTGGCAAATAATTTATTACTTATACACAGTCCATCTGGCTGGGTTTCCTCAGTCACTCTGGGCAGCTTTCAACAGAATATTAAAAACACGATAAAACATCAAACATTAAAAACTTCCCTAAACAGGGTTGCCTTCAGATGTCTTCTAAAAGTCAGATACTGTGAACTTAATTCATTCTGGGGGTGTGTATCTACACTACATACTGTATACATTTACGGGTTTGTTGCGTGTCGAGACCCCAAAGCTGCCCCCCCCCCGGGAATGAAATAAAAACACCAGGACACAGAATATAAGGTTAATGTTATTGGGCAAAATTTGGCCACAACTTTATTGATTACAGCATGTGAGCGGTATTGGCTTAGGCATTGAGTGGACCTGACTATATCTGACTCCTGCCCGCAGAGCAGGAAGTCCAATAAGGGTAAAAACAAAATCGAAAATTCTTTCTAGTAGCACCTTAGAGACCAACTGAGTTTGTTCCTGGTATGAGCTTTCGTGTGCATGCACACGAAAGCTCACACCAGGAACAAACTCAGTTGGTCTCTAAGGTGCTACTAGAAAGAATTTTCGATTTTGTTTTGACTATGGCAGACCAACACGGCTACCCACCTGTAACTGGAGCAATAAGGGTAAACCACTGATAAGGGGAGCCCCGTCGATTCAGACCAACTCGAGTTCCCCTTGGGTTCCAATGGGGTCGTGGCATGGCCCTAGCCCCGCCCCGGGCTTCAGACAAGATCCCACACCCCCGGATTCCTTTAACGGACTACCCTTAAGCTTGGAGGGGCAGGCGATGGCCAGGCCTCCCCTCCCCCAACATTAGGTCACTCAATGCCTAACCGCCACCTTACAAAGTTGTGACGATTGCTAAGTGGTAGGCGAAAACCAAATGGCCCAGCCAATCTGCCAAGTGGAAAAATTCCTACCAGGCCCCCGACAAGGGCAGGCAACCAACCGAAGTCCAAAGCAAGGCCATAGGGTGAAAACCTGCCTACAGGGAAGGGAGGGAGGGTGGGAGATCCAAGGAAGCGAGCCGAAAGGAAGTCTCTCGGCTCGCGCCTCTCCTTTTGAAATGGAGCCCCTGGCCACGCCCCCAGCCGGCTGATTGGCCGGTTGCCTGCTGACGCGGCCGGGGACTCCTCCTAGCTGCGAGGGACGAAGTCCCCCGCCCACAGGAAGTGGGGAAAGCGGCTCTGCGGTCCACCGCAACTCCTCCCCACGAGGAAGTGGAGCGGATCTGCGTTCTCAACCTGAATGTAACATAATCCGAGGGTCCACTGTAGTTGTTTATTTCTTTGACATCTGATTGGAGGGCGTTCCACAGGACAGGCGCCACTACTGAGAAGGTCCTCTGCCTGGTTCCCTGTAACCCCACCTCTTGCAGTGAGGGAGCTGCCAGAAGGCCCTCGGAGCTGGACCTTAGTATCCAGGCTGAACGATGGGAGTGGAAATGCTCCTTCAGGTTGTGAAGGGGGCAGTCAGCTGTCCTTTGGGGGGGGTGGGAATTACAGGTGGGCTTCTACATCTGAAAATGCCCTATCGGCTACCCACCTGACATACTTCCCATTATTGCGAAACCAAGGCAGACCCTCAGAATATGGTGGAAGTTCAATTCATGTGGAAGGTGGTCCTTGAGATTTTTTTTTGGTCCTGGACATTTCTTTCATCCCATGAAGAGGAGGAAATAAAGCTACGGGGTGTGTGTGTGTGTGTGTGTGTGTGTGTGTGCGCGCAGAGACAAGGTCCCTGTGGGTGCATTTTGATAATGTGAATGGGTGCTGTTCACGCTTAAGCTACTTGCCATCACTCCTCTGCCTGATGCTGCACTTGCGAATAACAGCCCCATGTTCCCAAACTAGTCTGAGATCAAGGTGTTTTGTAGCATGTGTGTAAAAACAGTTAATAATCATACAGCACCATTCTTGACAATTACTGCAACAGGCAGAGAAATAGACCCTCAGCAGTTTTCAAGTGGTTTATTGTGGGCAGGGGGAGTTCAGGAACCACTGGTTTAGGCTGTGCTCTGTTCACAGGTGTCTGCAGTGAATTGTAGTATGCCTTGCATGCCCGTGACTTGGAATTCCTTAACAGAAGGGTTGATGTGCCCGGTGTGAAAAACACAACCTTAAAAAAAAAAAGTTCAATTCTTTTTAACATTCACGGGTCCTACGATTGCCAAATCACTGTGTTACACAAGTGGGGCTGAAACGTTACCTTGGAAAATTATGCCACTATGTTGGACACATTGATCTGTTCCCTTCGCAGCATCTTCTAAACTAGACATCCCCAAATATTTTAGCCTTTCCTCATCGGGAAGGTATTCCAGCCCCTGGATACTGTACTTTCTTCCTCCAGCTCTACAGTATCCCTTTTGAGAATGAGTGACCAGTATTGTACACAATATTCCAAGTGTAGTCGCACTATTTGTATACAGATATCTGTATTGTCTGTCCTTTTCCTAATTATTCCTGCTCATTGTTCTGGGAGATGTTTGAGCCTGTGTGTGTGTAGATAGGGTGTTGAATCTGTTCTCCAAACAGTCCGTTCTCCTCAAGCACCCACCAACTTCCTGCCTTAAGACTACTTAGTACCAGTCTAAGGGGTGGGACTGGCTGTCAGCTTCTTCCTTGGTCTCAAGAGTTGTAGAACCAAACAGGGAAGAGGATGGGGGCAAAGCTAGACTGGGTTGACTCAGTTTGTCATTGGCTCTGATTCCACCTACCCTTGGTCCCCTGCCCTTCAGCCCACTAGGCCCAATGCCCATCAGTCTCTACTGTCTCTGGATGTTGCTGAACTACAACTCCCACCACCCTTAACCACTGGCTGATGGGAATTGTAGTTCAACAACATCAGGAGGGCCACAAGTTCCCCACCTTTTCCTCGTCTGCCAGACGGCTCTCAAGTTCCCAGTGACTGAGTTACTATTCAAATATAATGTATGGGTAGTCCATGATTATAAAAGGACTGGCTGTTCCGTTTGGGAACTTGCCTCTCCCAATAATCTCTTTAATAGACCTGAACATTCATGCAGTCTTTAGCACTGTTTTTATGTACACTCCAGTGAATTTATATTGCCAGTTTAAAATATCGGTTCAATGGGCTGCTAACAGTCTTCGCCACTAGCTGGCTGTATTGCACCATAATAATAATAATTCGACAGAGAGTGCAGGAAGCCAGCTTTAGAGGGGAATGTGAATGAACACCTCAGGCAAACAAGCTGGCACCTTAAAACTTATTGTGTGTTCCCCCCCTCCGCCCCCCCCAAAAGCCATCTTTGTCTGAGTACTGCCCCACACAACTTGGTTAACGGGCGGCTCATTGTTAATTGCAAAAGCTGTAGTATATAGTGTGATGCCATTTGAAGGGCAAACAGAAGTTGCAAGTGAGCTTCTGAGTTCTTCAAAGCTCTTCTTCCAGTTAAGAATGTAAGAAGGACCCTGCTGGATTAGTTAAACCAAAAGCCCCATCTAATCCAGAGTTCTCTAGACAAAGGGTTTAACCAGTTGCCTATGGGAAGTCTGCAAGCAAGATTTGAGTGTTATAGCATGATTCTCAGCAACTAACTGGTATTCAGGTACACTGCCTGTAGTCCTCCAGGCCATCATGACTGGTAGCCACAGATAGTCTCCCATGAATTTATCCCATCCCTTTCTAAAGCCATTCAAGTTGGCATCCACCACTGCATCTTGTGGCAGTGAGTTCCATAGTTCAACTGTTCACTGTGTAAAGGGCCTCCTTCCAGCTATTCTGGATCTCCCATCATCCAGCAGAATGTTAAACCAAAGGGGCACCTAGGGCAAGACTTGGGGCTCCATTGAGGAGAATTAGCAGGAGGGCCCCCGCCAACCAGAGTAAATGATGTATCACAGATTCTCATCTAAATAATAGGAACCAGCCCCCACCCCTTAGGGCCACCTGAACTAAGTGATGCTATGCACATTGAATTGAATATGGACTAAACAGCTGAACTTGGGTCCCATTGAAATCAATGGGACACAATTTAGCCATGACTTTCACATAGCATGGGATGGGATCATAAAATTGGAAGGGACCAATTGTAGGCTGACCAGAAGAGGATGTGGCCCCTGGTCTGTAAAAGATTCCCCACCTCCGGTCTATAGTTAGATAAGAGCACCACCCTGTTAATTTTAAAAACCAGGCTGGCAGGTGGAGGTGTGAGGAGGAAACCAGGTGTGATGTTGGAGCCCAGAAGTGCAGTTTGTGACAGTCTTAAGAAGTAGCGTGGGAGGTGTCAGGCAGATGATTTTAAATGCGTTCCCTGCTCAGTGTAAAACAGGCTGCATTGACAGCTGCTGTGACGAAGGATCTAGCAGAAGGCACTTGCAAAGTCAGGTGCCAGCTAGGTTGACAGTTTCCCTCTTCATGAGGTGTTTCTGGAAATCACGCATGGCTGCAGGCAGGATCTGGGCAGGGGAGATATTTTTATTCTGGCTATATTTGCTTGACAATCTGGCTGGCTACTGTGAGAGCAGGATACTGAAATACACAGGCCTTTGACCTGATCCAGCAGCGCTTGTCTATTCTCGTGTTTTTCCAGACCTCTTAAAGTAGTTTCAAAGAGGTTTTGCTTTTCGTGGTTTCAAAGTGGAGCTGTGCCGTCATGGTAGAGTCATCCCAGCATCCACCATAGGCGTGGGGCGCACCGTGGAGCCTCCGGAGTCTGTCTGCCTCCTCCCACTCCTCCCTACAACTGGAGGAGCGGCAGCTGGTGGACCGTTTGGGCAGCACAGAGCCTGTGTGTGCCCAAGCCACCACGTCTCTCCCAGGAGAGAAGTGTGGTTTCGGCACGCTGCAGGCCCCGCAGTGAGTGCCGCCCGGCATTTTGTCACCCGCCCCCCCCCCCCCCAGTGGTGACACCCGGGGCGGCCCGCATCCCCCTTCCTCCACCCCTAAATCTGTTCTCTTGAGGTGCCAATTTTTGCATCTGGCTCCCAATCCTCCGAGATGCCGTTTCCTAACTGACTCTCATTCAGAAGAACTCAGAATTCTAAGGCCACCATCACACCCAAGACATCTGAAGGCAGACCTGTACTGTACAGGGAAGGTTTTTTTTTAATGTTTAATGTTTTATTATGTTTATAAATATATATATATTGGAAGCCATCCAGAGTAGCTGGGGCAACCCAGTCAAATGGGAGGGGTATAAATAATAAAATTATTATTATTATGGAATAGGACGTCCCTATTTTCATTGGAGAAATGTTGGAGGGTACAACTCTCGAAGCTACTAACATGAGTTTGGCCAAACTGCGAGACGCAGTGAAGGATAGGTGTGCCTGGCGTGCTCTGGTCCATGGGGTCACGAAGAGTCGGACACGACTGAACGACTGAACAACAACAACAACAACACAACTCTCAGAGTGGTTTCTCAACCAATCTCTTCTCTCAGGGAACCCTGGGAATTGTAGCTCTGTGAGGGGAATAGGGGTCCCCTAACAACTCTCACACTAGGGACAGAGACTAATGGCAAGGGCTGGGGACACAGGATAATGCCATATACCAAGTCAAACCATCGGTCCATCTACTTCTGAATTTCTTACTCTAACTGGCAAAAGCTCTCTAGGCTTTCAGATTGGCTACATTTCCAACCCTACCAGGATATGTCAGGGATTGACCCTGAGACCTTCTGCTTGCAAGATGGATGCTCTTTACCACTGAGCTGCGACCCTCCCCAAGAAGTTGCGTTGTCCTTTACATCCCTTGGGGAAGAATAAGCGAACAGCACTGCTAGCGGATGAAATATCCAGCCCGTTTTCCTTTGTGTGCACGCTACTCAGAAAAAAATAATATTGGGAAACGAGTGATATTATTTTTGATCTCTCCCCCCCCCTCCTTTTTGGATATTCAGCTGCAATATGTGCTTGAAACCAAGCCAACACAATCCAAACACTCTGATTAAGCATCGCACCCCTGGAGCAAGGCAGACAATGCCCCCTTTGTTCTCCAGAGTGTATGGCCTGCTAGTCCGGCAACATTTGTTTAGCCCACGTGTAACACAGTTTATCGTAACTCAAAAGCTCCGAAAACAAGAGGCCTACACACAGTGTTGCCGTTGTGCTGATAGGACTTGCCGGGAAATGGCCAATGCCCCCCCCCCTTTGTTGACCTTGATGTTTCCAAACCGATAGTTTTTAAAGGAAGCTTTGATTGTTTCCTGAGTCCTGTTCTTTTTTGCTGACTGATAAGGCAGTGGGTTTTTGTTTGGTTCCGTTTTTTGGGTTTTTTTTAAAGCCTGCTGCTGTTCCTCAGCTTTTCACATGCTTAAACGAAATGTCAGTGCCGGCAGGTGAATGATGATGATTAAAACCAAAACCAAAAATCAACAACTGGATTGTAATGGAATCAAAAGGAAAAAAATTACTGTTTTTTTTAGCAAATGGTCTCCTCCCCGCTGCATTACTGCTGTTCCATTTGTTTGTTTGTTTGTTTGCTTGCTTGCTTGCTTGCTGAATTTTACAGGTATGAAAAGGCAGTGGATTTCATACTAAGGACCAGCAGGAAAAGGATCTAAAACAAAAATGACAATATCATATGAACATAAGTAGTGTGTTACTGGGATCAGGCCAGTGGGCAAACTAGTCCAACACTGTGTTCTCACAACAGTCAACCAGATGCCTATGAGAAGCCCGAAGGCAGGACAAGAACACTCTCTGCCCTTGCAATTCCCAGCAACTGGCATTCAGAGGAATTCTGCCACTGACAGCCGTATTCCCCATAAATTAGTCTAACCCTCTATTGAAGCCACCCTAGTTGGTGGCCATCACTATTGTCCTAATATAACAACAATGCCTTTCTGCTAATTCATGGTGCAGCCGTGTCTGTCATGGTGTAACTTTTCTTCTCCTTGAAATCTTTCCATTCTTGTTGATTGTTAACATGGACGAAGAAACCGTTTGCTCCTTTCCTTCTCCTTTCCAATCCCTTTTCCTTTTGTGCTGTGTCATCAGGATTGCCAGACAGCAGGTAAGAGACAGTTAGTGATCCATGTGCACTGTGCTGGGAGTTTTTTTCTGGCTGAAGAGCAGGAGGGAAATGCTAATGATCAGTAATTGCCAACCAACTTCTTTGTAAACTGATGCTTGTCAGAATATGCAGCTTTGTACTCAGATTAGCTTTGTCTGCCAGGGGTAATAACCCTAAAGTTCCTGTAATCTTTCTACCACCAGCCTTACCAGACTATTATTTCTGCACTCTTCTGTTACATTCACCCTGGCAAATGCTCAACATTCTCAAGATACAAAATTAATGCAGACTAATATGAAATGCCGTGACTTAACGTGCATGTTTGCTCCAAAGTAAATCCCACTGACTTCATTTGAGTTTACTCCCCAGCCCACACATGTGCAACTGCAACCCACGGGACACATTCAACCCTCAGAGGAGTTTTGTGCAGCTCTTGTGGGTGTCCAAGCCCCGTCTCCATCACTGAATTCTTCCGCTTCCTGTTGCAAATTTTGCTGCCTCTGGATGAATGCTCATTGCCATATAACCTACAAACACCATCAGTTGCAAATGCTCTGCATAAACTTCCTGCAAGCAAATCTGGATGAATGCTCAGTAAACTGGCTACTGTATCTGGAGGGGCCCACGGAAGAGCAAAAAAGAACAGTGTTTCCCCCAGTAGGTGGAGCAGTATCTTTAAGTTACTGAGGAATATTTTGGCATGCAACTGCAGTTGTCTGACACATACCTTGCAAGGAAAAGAAAGACCACCATCTACAGTATATTGAATACAGCCCATTCTTTTAAATACCGTATTGTTATCCCCTGGCATTTTGATGGAATACTTTTTGTGCATGCAAATGATTTCATTTGCAAAAGCTATCGGAGTCATCATTGTCTGCAAGGCTCAGGGGACGTGTAGCTTCTATTCTGCAAGGAACACAATGCAAATTCTTGTTCACAAGGAGAATGAGCCTGGTGTGATACAATATGTGCTGGGTAGCTCCGTTGGTTAGAGCATGATGTTGATAACGCCAAGGTTGCAGGTTTGATCCCTGTATAGGACTGATGCATATTCCTGCATCGCAGGGAGTTAGACTACTAGTTGATTCTCGCCATCCCATCAAACTCTTCAATTCTATAATTATTCTAATGAAATCAAGTTAACCCCCTGTCTAAGGAGGACAATTCAGGCTGCCTGTTGAGGCTCATCTTCAGGAATAAGGTTCCTAGATCTCACTGACATTTCAGGGTTTGGGTCTCTTTTTCAGTTTCTCCGAAGAGCAGGAATAAAATTAAGGTGAAAGGTCAGGTTCAAAGTAGACAAATCTGCCTTCTGCTTGGCTTGACTCAAAAGCTTTTGCTGTTTGGTCCACACACCTAAAACCATAGAATTATAGAGTTGAAGGGGACCAGAATCCTAAAACCTGGGACCTTCTGTATGCAAAGTGGCATGTTCTACCCCTTAGCCATAGGCCCAACACTGGTGTGAAGGCCCAATATGCATTGATGAATGTTATTCACACCAGCATATCTCTACTGGCTAAAGGCAATCTCAAGGCCTAGAGGTCAAAGATTTTATTGCCAGCAGTTCATTTAATAGGCAGAGGTGAATGGGGGTGTTTGTGTGAATGTAATTGAATTCTTTAGGGCGGTTGATCTTCCCCAAGCCTGTTCTGCTATCAATTTTCAGTCGAGAAGGAATATACAGCATCTTATAAATAAATTGAACTTGTTTTTTTTTTCCAGGAGGGCTTGCGGGGAGGGAGGGAGGGAGGAATTAGGTCTGGACCACTACATACAAATCCTAGCCAGTGTGTATCTCCAAAATCGCATTCACTTTCTCAGAATTCCTGCAGCGCTGCCTGATCTTGAAAGGCATCAGGTGCCAATGATAACAAGTGGATCAGTAATTTCTCATAAATGCCTGGTATATACAAAGCAAGGAGAAGCAGCCAGGAATCCAATAATAAATACAACAAGGTGTACAAATAGAGGAATTGAAACCAGATGAGCATCAGGGCTTGGTTTCAGTACAGAGGGTCAAGAGGCCGTTTCTTCTCCGGGCAGCTCTAGACAGAGCATTAATGCAACACCATTCTTTGTTCACCCCCCTGCACACAACCCTTGGAGTTGGTTTTGGAAGATTAACAGGGCTTATCAAATGAGTCACGCTTGATTAGCACAATTAGTCCAGCTTACATTATTAAAAGTCCCTCCTTTCCAGCATGAGTCAGGGGCAAGGGAAACAGTGTTTATTTTATTTATCCAAGCACCCGCCACTGACAACATAATATATACAATTAGGTTGCCAGCAATTAGCCTTGTGAAAGGAAACGGCGGCGCTTGGAAGCGGTTGGGTTTCTCCTGCAAATATAGGGTTGGGGCGGGGGGGGGGGGGGAGAAAGAGAGAAAGAGGGTCCAAAGCAAAAGTTTGTGAACTCAGCGGTCAGAAGAGAGAGTTGTTGTCATTGGCCGGCCGATCGTAATCGCTCGACTGTAGTGCAAATGGTTTGGGCATGAGAGCGGTTTAAGCCTGTGGAAAGCAGGATACAACCTCCATCCCTGTTTACTCAAGACAGCCAGCCTGGGGACAGGCTGTGGGTGGCCATGTCTGAGCCCAGATTTGGAGAGAGCTATCTCCAGCTCCCGATTAACAACCTGGGCCACAGATCAGCTGAGGAGGGGAGGTTGTGTGTGTGTGTGTGTGTGTGTCTCCTCTTTGTGTGCCCTGTTTGTGATGTGTGTGCAGGCATACTGAGGCGTGGAGTGCCGCACCCACAGCTGTCATGAAGTTACTGGAGGTTTGGCACAGAGTGACTGCAGCTCGGAAGCCACATCGTTTTCCTGTTCCTTGCATGCAGGGAGATTTTGACGGGGGGCTTGTGTGCTTTCAAATGAGTGGTGTCTATAAGTCTGTGCCCTGGATTCAGCCAAGGTCTGACTCCCAACATGAATTTGGTTGATTTGCAGGAGGGGGTGGGGATCTGGGCTTCAGCCAAGTCAGATGGTGATAGCCCTGGGTTGCTCTGGATTAGGCCATGCAGATTGACCCAGAGCTGTTGGGAGAAGAGAGTTGGGTGGGAAGAGAGACCTCAGCCAGATGGAATCCTCCACTCTTATCTTATAACCTTATAAGTCCTCTGATTCCATTCTCAGATAAGGTTACAGTTATGAAATTACTTAGTTTAAGATAGGAGATAAGAATTAGGTAATGGAATTTCTTTTTAATGTGAAGAGAATGATGAGTATATAATGTTTTGAAATTACTAAAGAGGATATGCAATGAATGCAGAAAGAGAGGATGTGAGGAGGTCCCCTAATAATGTTAAGTAATAGTATGAGTATAACTAAATTAGTGAATTTGAACTTGTTTGGAGGTTCTAGCAGGGGAACGCAGCTATCGTATACCGTTGACCGAAGAACGGTACATTCCTTCTATCTGGGATGGTCGTCCTCTTCCACCGAGCGCGCAGCTTTGGGAGGGATGCACATGTAGCGGTGAGGGAGGGAGGGGACACCCGCCTAGCCAGCCAGATCAGCCGAATCAACCCTGGCGATCAATGGGGTGACAGATGTCGCAGCCAGATCTCCCTCACATCCAACTAAATAAGTGTTTTTGTTTTTGTTGAGATTTTTGTTTTTGTATTTTTTTAGTATTTTTGTATTTGTTTCCCTTGTATTTTTTGTAGTGTTTTGTTTTTGTTGTATTATCAAAATTTAATAAATTCTTTTTTTTTTTAAGGAATCCTCCACTCTTCTTCTGTTCACCTGTAATTGTCGTCTACCCTTCACCGAATGGCCACAAAAGTATCACAAGGACAAAGGAGTATTAAAAACACAGCCTGAAAAAAACCCACAAAACCGACAAACGACAAAGTTAACCAAACAGCGGCAGGGAACAGCACTGTGGGAGGACGGAAGGCACCTACTCAGTCAAAGAGTAAAGAAGTGTGTTTCTCAAACAAATCATTCAAAAAGCGTAAGTCGATGGCCTAAGATCAGGGGCGTAGGGAGCCGGCACGCGTGCAGCATCCCAGGTGGACTGCGCATGTGCGGACATGCGCAGTCCACCCAAGATGGTGGGCGCGAGCGGCTGGCACCCCTCCCGACCGTGCGACGGCGCGGCAAGTTTTAAGCCTGCCTGCAGCGCGCGAACTGCAGCACAGACGCTGTGCTGCTATTCGCACGCTGCAGCCTTAAAACTTGCCACGTGCTAGCAGCGCCGATCGCAGGGGTGGGGCGCTGCCCCAAGTGTCACCCCCCCCCAGGGCAGTACTTGCTCCGCCCCTGCCTAAGATGCACCTCTTTAACACCACACCAGAGATCCAATAACTAGTTTTTTCCTGGATAATACCAGTCACGTCATAGATCTGTGCAGAGTGCAGGTGCCTGCACACTTTAGATCTGGGTCATCATAGAGAAAACCTGTTGACGAAGGCCTCAGAAATCACAAAAGTAAACATTTCAACAAAAAACAGACCACAGCGAAGATGCTAATGAAAGCTTTGCTCCGCAAAGGACGGCCCATCCCCAAAAGAGCCCTCCTTGCCTTCAGTATCCCTCTTTCAAAATAGCCTCAGTAATTATGTTCTGAGAACTGAGGAAGAAAATGATACACAATGGCAGTTGTGGGCAGTTCAAAGATAAACACCAGCAGGGAAGCACAGGCTGTACTTTGGTGTTTCCTGTAACCAGCTGAAAACAGTGCTGGGCTCCAGGAACTTTTACTTGCCAACTGAGATTAAATTTTGTACCTACTCTTGGCAGCTGGTGACTTTGAGTAGCCTGGGGGCAAACGCCTTCTAAACTAAAGTCTCATACCTTCCAAGTGTTCCAATTTTCCAGGGACAGTCCAGAATTACAAAAGCAACCCCGGTTTCTGATTTGATCCCAGAATGTCCCTATTTTCCCTGCCTGCGCTGAACCTAGGGGAGAGGGGAGCTGGCACTTGTCCTGAGCGACAGTGTCGGCAGCAGTGGTAGCTGCGAAGGAGCAGCCCGTTGCCTCTCAATGGCTGCCACGGCCGCCCTCCTCCCTTGAGGAGGAGCAGCTGCTGGAGAGCGGGCGAGGAGGGGAAGAGGCTGCCACCACCGATGTCCAGGCTTTAAGGTGTGAAAGGCACTCTGCTGCATTCATTTAAGCAACCTTAAAATACCAATGACTTCCCTTCTTCTCTTTCTATGGTTCATTTTGCATAACATAAATCCCTGCATATTTTGTGTAAACTAAACCATTCAGTATTCCGTTATTACACCCATCAAAACTCATTTACACTGTTGAATTTATCTTAATGCTGCCCACGTTTTCAAATAAACACAATTTTGCTCCATATACAGTGGATGGTGCTGGAGGAGACTCTTGAGAGTCCCATGGACTGCAAGAAGATCCAACCGATCCATTCTGAAGGAAATCGGCCCTGAGTGCTCACTGGAAGGACAGATCCTGGAGTTGAGGCTCCAGTACTTTGGCCACCTCATGAGAAGAGAAGACTCCCTAGAAAAGACCCTGATGTTGGGTAAGATGGAGGGCACAAGGAGAAGGGGACGACAGAGGATGAGATGGTTGGACAGTGTTTTCGAAGCTACTAACATGAGTTTGGCCAAACTGCGGGAGGCAGTGAAGGATAGGCGTGCCTGGCGTGCTCTGGTCCATGGGGTCACGAAGAGTCAGACACGACTGAACGACTGAACAACAACAACAATACAGTGGTACCTCGGGTTACAGACGTTTCAGGTTACATACTCTGCTAACCCAGAAATAGTACCTCGGGTTAAGAACTTTGCTTCAGGATGAGAACAGAAATCGCAAGCTGGCGGTGCGGCGGCAGCGGGAGGCCCCATTAGCTAAAGTGGTACCTCAGGTTAAGAACAGTTTCAGGTTAAGAACGGACCTCCAGAATGAATTAAGTTCTTAACCTGAGGTACCACTGCATTCAATAAACATTTTCCAATCTTCTTTAAACGTATGTTCTTCTTGTTCTCTTCTTCTATGTGTTAGGTCCACAAGTTGCGCATATTCTATCAGTTTAAGTTGCCATTCTTCTTTTGTTGGGATAGGTAATCACTAATTTAAGCACCTGTAGTTATTAAATCATATTTTTAAATCAATTGTTCAAATTTAAATCTTTTGGTATATTACAAGCATCTCAGAAAAGTTACTAACAAGGTTTTTAAGGAAGCATAAACTAACTTACTTTTTTTCAAAAAATATATATTATTCCATTCACTATTAGATTGCAGTCTTAGGTAAAGGTAAAGGGACCCCTGACCGTTAGGTCAGTCACGGACAACTCTGGGGTTGTGGCACTCATCTCACTTTATTGGCCAAGGGAGCCGGCGTACAGCTTCCGGGTCATGTGGCCGGCATGACAAAGCCGCTTCTGGCGAACCAGAGCAGCACACAGAAACGTCGTTTACCTTCCCGCTGGAGCGGTACCTATTTATCTACTTGCACTTTGATGTGCTTTCAAACTGCTATGTCTTAGTTCTTCTTATAATACATTGAACCCAAAAGGACATATTTAAGCATTTATTTATTACTGTCACTAAATATAGAAATTCGAGATATGGGGCAAATTTGATTCAGCTCATATTTAAAGTCAAACCTAGCTAATCTGCACTTTACAAACCAAACCAAAACACAATCATTCTCCAAAATCTGCATTCCTCCCCATGTTGCTATGCAGTTTTCCAGCCATGTAAATTGTACATTAAATACATATACTAGTGCAGGGTCTGTATACAGTACATATATTAGTGAGAATGACACCCCAAAATGCATGATATTAGCGTAAATTGCTTTGCAACCTCGTGTACATTAGGGATAGTAAAGGTAAAGGGACCCCTGACCATCAGGTCCAGTCGCGAATGACTCTGGGGTTGCGGCGCTCATCTCGCTCTATAGGCCGAGGGAGCCAGCGTTTGTCTGCAGACAGTTTCTGGGTCATGTGGCCAGCATGACAAAGCCGCTTCTGGCGAACCAGAGCAGCACGCAGAAACACCATTTACCTTCCCGCCAGAGCGGTACCTATTTATCTACTTGCACTTTGACGTGCTTTTGAACTGCTAGGTGGGCAGGAGCTGGGACCGAGCAACGGGAGCTCACCCCATGGCAGGGAACTGAACCGCCGACCTTCTGATCAGCAAGCCCTAGACCAGGGGTCTGCAACCTTTAAGACAAAAAGAGCCACTTGGACCCGTTTCCGAAGAAAAAAAAAGAAACTGGGAGCCGCAAAACCATTGCGACATTTAAAACAAATATAACACTGCATTTTATTTTAAAGAATCCGATTTAAATTTAAAAAATCCGATTTAAATTTAAAAAATCCGATTTAAATTAAAAAAATAATCCAATTTTTTGATTATTATTATTATTTAAATCATTCATTTTTATCCACCCTGGGGACCACTACCAGGTCACAGCCGGATCCAAGGTGGGTTGCAACAGCATACAAATATTTGATTTGCCAGTTGCTGGGAATTGATTTGTTGTTCATTCATTCATTCCTTTGTTGTTTTTTTTAAAAAAATGAGTCCTCAACTGCACACTTGTGTTAAATGTTTGTCCCATGTCTAATTGAAGACTGCTGGCTTTTACAATAATCTTAGTGTCTTTTACCCTTAATATTCCAGACCAGAGGCTATGCTCACCTCTTCCAACCTCCTCTCTTGCTAAATAAAGCACAGAATTGCACCAGAGAAGCCTGTGATGTTTGTGCTGACTTGCATACAGGTGGCTGTAGTAGTTCGTAGTGTTCAAACCTTTTTAGGGGAGTTCCCTGCCCCCTTAATGACAATGGCGATAGATTTTGCACATGAACACAGATCCAAGTTAGGACTCCTCTCTTCCACGCCAACAGGTGCTTTGTCAAGGCTCCCCTAACACACACTCAGGACAGAGGAAAAACTGCAACCTTTTGGGGCATCATTCTCCTACCCATGTCTCTGTGAGAACCAGCCCTTTATTCTGCCTCCCATAGTACATCCTCCCCCTTCAAGAAATCATTTCCTTTGGACTTTCGGCCCATCTCCACCCCTATTACTCCTTGCCCTCGTGAAGGAAGCATTTTCACAAGTTTTCTTTTTGGTGGGCTGTCCGTGCTTCCAAACACCTGGAAGTCACGACAGGGGCTTCTCCCCCACCTAGTAAATTTTGCCTCTGCATAAGTTACTCAGGTTTGGTTTTCTCCAATAATGAAACCCTTCCAAGGAGTTGGGGGGGGGGTCAAAACTTGTGACAAGCAGGTAGGTGGTTGGAGAGCAGCATCGGAGGGGGAGGGGGGAAGGAAATGAGAGGGGGAGGGGGGAAGGAAGCGAGAGGAAGCTTTCCCAGTTTTTACACAAGCCGGAGCCTGAAAAGTTGCCAGAGCGCGTGCGGCAAGGAGACTAAAGAAGTGCTATTGTGGGTCGAGTGACCTAGAACTGGGAGAAAAGAAAGCGCGGGAGAACAAGCACCTCTTTCAGCCGCCGAGGAGGAATCCCCCGGATCTCCTCCAGCCACAGGCTGCCCAACCAAACCGGGGCAAAGCCAAGGCGCCGCTCTTTGCGCCGCGCATTTGGAGAGGCCACTTTGGAGAGGCCACAGCCGGAGGGCGCGGCGCAGGCGGCCAACTTGCGCTCCCGCGCTCCGCCCGGCAGCCTAAGCAACACACATGAGGAAGCAGCGGCAGAGGACTCCCCGTCCCCAGTCCCAGTCCCCCACCCCAAGGGACTCGTTGGGGGGTTGCAAAGCCCCCCACCCGCGGCAGGCAGAGAGCTTGATGGAGGTTTCTGCCCAGCCAGCCCAGCTTTGCGCCCTGGAAGGCGGGGGCGACGCGACTAACCTTGCCTGGTGAGGTCCAGCGGCGGCTCCGCTCGGCGCTGCTGCGGAAGAACGCACAACTGCCATTTTCTCCATGCAGCCCTTTTAAGCAGCCGTGTCCCTGCTTTGCGTGCTCGGGCTCCTAGGCGCCTCCAAGCCCCCTCGCAACACGTGCACCCATTGGCTCCTGAGACGCGGGTCCCGGGCAAGGGCGAGTTCCGGCCTTGCTCCGGGGCGGAGAGAGACGCGCGCCCGCGAGAGCGCGGTCTGAGGCTGCGAGCGGAACCAGGAGCGAAGGAGGCAGCGGCAGGGAAACAGGCGCTGCTTCCTCGACCATTTTTAAAAAGAGGGCTTCCCCCCTCGCCCTCGCCCACCACCCGCTGCCCCTGGCCCAGCCCGCAGCTACCTACCTTATCGTCGCCTCGACGCAGCAGCCAGCAGCAGCTCCACACCAGCAGCAGCAGCCACACCTCCGGAGGGAAACTGCTGCTGTCTGCTGCTGCGCCTGCGCTGGCAGAAACGAGGCACGACGCATGAGCAGAGCAGCACAGCAGCAGCGCCCTCAGCCTCCGGAGGGCGGGCTGCCGGCCAGCTGGAGGGCGGCTGCTGCCGCTGGCCAGCTGGAGAAGTGGACAGGCGTATCCGCCCCGGAGCCGCGGCAGAGGTGTAAAAGAGCCGCATGCGGCTCCGGAGCCGCAGGTTGCAGACCCCCGCCCTAGACTCTGTGGTTTAACCCACAGCGCCACCTGGGTCCCTACATTAGGGATAGTTGCATACAAAAATACAATACAAAAAACATTAGGGATCGTTGCATACAAAAATATTAGGGGGGGGAGTTCACTAAGATACTGGTGGATTTTCACGATGACTTTTAAAAATAAAATAAAATCACAAACTGATGGCTGTTACAGGGAAGAGCAAACAAGCTAGTTTTTCTCTGCTCTGGAGGGTAGGACCTGAACCAATGGCTTCAAGTTACAAGAAAGGAGATTCCGACTAAACAACAGGAAAAGCTTTCTGACGGTAAGAGCTGTTCAACAGTAGAACGTCCTCTCTCAGGAGGTTGTGGACTCTCCTTCCTTGGGGGTTTTTAAGCAGAAGTTGGATGGCCATGGATGTTTTAGCTGAGATAACTGCACTGCAGGGGGTTGGACTAGATGAAGGTACCCCTTCTGACTATACAGTCCTATGATTCTATGGTTCTATGACATGGAAATGTGGAGAATTGAACACTGGAAAAACGAGAAACTGAAATAAACCAATATAGACAGATTCTCCAAATCCTAATAACACCATAGCTTCAAAATTGAACCAGTGTGCCCTTAACTCACAGTCCCTGTACAAATTCATCAGCTCAAGTTTTATTTATCTATTGATCCAAACCACTGTTGTGTTCTCTTCCAGTGTGGTGTAGTGGTTAAGAGCGGTAGACTCGTAATCTGGGGAACCGGGTTCGCGTCTCCACTCCTCCACATGCAGCTGCTGGGTGACCTTGGGCCAGTCACACTTCTCTGAAGTCTCTCAGCCCCACTCATCCCACAGAGTGTTTGTTGTGGGGGAGGAAGGGAAAGGAGAATGTTAGCCGCTTTGAGACTCCTTCAGGTAGTGAAAAGCGGGATATCAAATCCAAACTCCTCCTCTTCTTCTTCTTCTTCTTCTTCTTCTTCTTCTTCTCTTCCTCCTTCACTGGAATAATAATATGGAAAACAACCAGAAAACAATATCCTTTGCACCATTCCTTACAGAGGTTCCCCCCCCCCGATACTCCTTTTCAGCTTTTTCTTCTTTCGTGTAGTTTTACCAGCTGAAGGAAACTTAGTACATTCCCTCGAGTAACGTTTGCACATTCAAGCCTGTAATTGGAATATTCCTAGAAGGAATCATTAAAGTTTCCTGCAGGCAGCTGGGTGAACCTGCATCTTCTGTTTTGCCACACCAAAGGAATAAAAATAAATCCACCGTCTAATTTAGCAATAATTAAATCAGAAAGAAGCATAAAATTATGAGGGAAAGTTAATTGTGCAGGTGCTTTCCAGATGTGAACGATACAGCTCTTTAGCTTAGCGCATTTCCCACAAACTAATATATATATATTTCCCCGGCTGTTAGCTGCAGCTGAGCTCAGAGGAAAGAGGGAGAGTGACAGGGAAGGGGTGTGTGTTTGTGTGTATGCAAGTGTGTGTGACTGAGTGACACTCACACCCACATGCAAGTTCATGCAGTTGTAACATTTTCACAACTCCACATTAATGTTTCCCACTGATCAGTCTCGGCAGCGAACCCTCCCATTGCATCCATGGAAAGTATTACAAGGTCCCAGGTTCAATTCCTGGTGTTATGTATTGAAGTTCTCACCCTAGGCCACTAGGGGTGTGTGTGTGTATATAGTTCATTCTGCTGCAGTTTTCACTCAGGTCCGCACATGCAAATGAAGGATTGAGAAGTGACGTTCAGGGATTGGGTAACTACAGAAAGTTGTTACTGTTGCATTGTAGCTGTGTTCTATATAAGCAGGCTGCTGAGCCCTTCAGCTCACTTCTGTTCCAGCCTGAGAATAAACAAGAGCTGCTTGGAAATCACTGTGTCCACCCACAACTTAACACCTGGCATCTCCAGGTAGGGCCAGAAAAGATTCCTGCTGAAACTCTTGAACACTACAGCCATCCCCATTGGCCCAATCCCTTAATCCTGGATGAGGCTCCATAAAAAAGCTCTGCATGCCGTTTTAGCAGTGGCGAGGAAGTTTTAATGTCTGAGGTCCTTCACCAGGGAGTTTCGAATGCAAAGGTTTGATCTTCTGTTGTATCATCTCCACTTTCCTTCTACCCGTTTCGCACAAATTTCTCACAATTTTCACAATTTTATATACAAATTTGCTGAATATACACCTTTTTTTGCAAAGCAATTTCCTCTAATATGCTTCTTGCTTCTATTTTTTATATGTACTCCGTATGCATTCTTATGCACAGTATATTATCCCAATATATGCATTTTTGTACTGATTCCTTGGGCCAGAGAATTTGGAGGTGGTTCAACGGCCATCCTTTCAAAGAATGGCTGTGTTGCGGTTTGCTCGCTGCTTCAGAAATTGCATGCTAGGTAAATTGCGCCTTTAAATGCACACCAAATAAATTTTATCCCCCATTCCTTATGCATGAGTACACTACATACAAAATCAATCCCCACTGGAATATTTGGTATCACAGATAGGCTAACATGGAAAAAATTGCCTTGAGATTATTACCTAATTTACCTAAGAGATTATTAATCTCTGTTAAATGATTTTGAGAATGCAGCCCTATATGCCTGAAAAGACTCTAAAACCAGACCGGAAAGTAATTGCTGCTAGTACCTCCCAGTTTATTTGTATTGTTCTCCAAAGCTGATTGTTCCAATTGATATTCTATATGTGTTCAGATGTTGCTAGGGAAAGGATGCGGCTACAGAAGGAAGGAATTACGGAATAAAACATGTTGGCGGAAGCCACGTGGTTCGTTGTTGCTTAGCGACGCTATATCCCACTTCTTCCAGCACGCCTCGCCTTCCCTTGAGACCAATCAGATTGGGCACTGAAGTACTTGGGAAGCTAAGGATGCTAAGTTAAAGACCAGCTGCTTTATGGGATGCAAAGGAAGCTACGCTAGGTCATAAAAGGGGGCGGGCGAAGAATCCAAAACCCACAGTGGTGCCATAGCTTTAATGGGACCGAAACCAAAAAGGCAAGTGTCAAGTTTTCCAGAACTCAGCCATTGCTTCCTTATCCCAGGAACCCAGGTGTAATCTGGAAGCCGGAGCACCTAGCAGAGATGGGCAGCAGAACATTCCAGCTTTCGCTTATGCCGGGTTCTGGCAGGGGGTTGACTGAGAGGAGGCACCCCTCTGCTCAGCTCTCTTGGCTGAGTCAATGACGCAGGTGTCATTCCGTTGGAGCCAACTTCCCCCTTCCGCCAGCTGAATGTGCAGATCCGCAGTTGGCCCACTGGGAGTATCTCAGAGCCCAGTGGAGAGCACTAGCCGGGCAATCTGTGGGGGGGAGGGGTCAGGCTGAGCTGCCTCAGGATCCACTGTCATTTCCATGTTTTGTTTTTGCATTTGATTCATTTAAATGTTTGATTCATTTAGAAGAAGATGAAGAAGAAGAGTTTGGATTTCATATCCCGCTTTTCACTACCCGAAGGCGTCTCAAAGCGGCTAACATTCTCCTTTCCCTTCCTCCCCCACAACAAACACTCTGTGAGGTGAGTGGGGCTGAGAGACTTCAAAGAAATGTGACTAGCCCAAGGTCACCCAGCAGCTGCATGTGGAGGAGTGGAGACACGAACCCGGTTCCCCAGATTACGAGTCTACCGCTCTTAACCACTACACCACACTTTCTTTTATTACTTCAGCTTATAAACAAATAAACGGAGTCTGAATATGAAAACACAGCCTTTCATGGATATTTGGTCTGGTTCACCAACACTGTTCTTCCAGTCCATGACTGATTTGTAGAAGGGCATGCAATTAGCAGAACTGCCCCACCAAGCCCAGTTGGGGCACTAACTCTCAGTCTTATTAAGCGGCTAGAGGAGGAGAGGACAGAGGGTGAAGGAAAGAGCTGTGAGTGGAAAGGGCCTCTCTACCTATCCTCTGAACCTGACCCCCCCCCCCCCGGAGGAACTCAATAAACCTGCTGCACCTGGAACTGGGTGTGGAGAGTGCATCTGAATGGGTCACAACTATGGGCAGCCTGAGGAGGTACCATCCATCTTGGGCCTGCCCAAGAAAAGCAAGTCTCGAGTGAGAAACTAGGGTGATGTCTGCTGCTCCCAGAAACTCTTCTTGTTGTCAGACTTTTGCGGGTGAGCTGAGAGTTTGTTTGGACCCTGGGTGAGAACCCGGAGGCTGGAACGGACAGTATGTCAGAAGGAAAATGAATTTGTATTGTGTTTTATATATTGGTCACTCTGTATTTTTATAAGTAACGGTGTATTTCTGTATTTCTTTTATGTTGCTGCTATAGTTTTTTTGTACACCGCTTAGAGATATTTTAAAAATATATTAAACGGTAAAGAAATTAAATAATCTATTTATTTTTATTTTTACATTCATGTCCTACCTTTCCTCCATGGAGCTGAAAGTGGCATAACGTGGTTCTTCCGTCCCCCATTTTTATTCCTCAAAACAACCCTGCGAGATAGTAAAGCTGAAAGATAGTAACTGGCCCAAGGACAACGAGTGAGCTTCTTAGCTGAGAGGGGACTTGAACCCTGGTCTCCCACATCCTAGTCAAACACTCTAACCGCTACGCCACACTGGCTTTCAAAAAGTAAGTAGCAATGCTTTAACCATGTGTGTGTTGTACAGGCCACTTGGACCGCTTCCATCCTCATCCAGAGGAGTGCTAACCTTCTCTCCTTTCATACAATAGCCTGAGCATTGCCTTTGTCAGCAGGTAGGACGATTGGGGGGGGGGGAACCAGAATCAGCTGACTCTGTCATTGGCTCTGGCTCCACCTAGTGTTGGCCTCCCTGCCTGCCTCTTCTCCAATCCCAATGGCAAAAGTCTCTGCTGCACCCAAAGCTGGTTTCTTGACTCAGAAGAGGACTACCAAGTCCAGGTGGACTCTAGACAGTCACACCCTTGAGAAAGTACCCATATTTAGATATCTAGGATTACTTATCGTTGGAAAGTCAATGTGGAAACCCAATCTGGAAGCAATTAAGCTAATATATGGCTGTTCTACTGGGCAGCTATATAGGCTCTTCCATTCAAAGGGCGGACAGTCATTCAACCCAGCTACAGTATTAAGATCTTTGTCTCTGAAATCATTGTCCATATGCTCTATGGGGCTGAGATATGGGGAATTGGTGTCAAATCTGAAACAGAGGTCCTACAAAATAAATTTATGAGGCAGATTTTGGGGTTTCCCTGTGGGACACTGGCAGCCCACCTCAGAGCTGAGTTGGGCCTTCCCTTGCTAGCAGCCAGAATGGATCTAGCCTATCTGAGATACAGGCACAAGCTAAATGCCTTTGAGGATCAAACTCATACTAAGGGGGCTGGGCACAAAAGTGCCAAGATAAGCTTAGGGTTTGTAATCTCCAAATGGTGAAGCCCACGTGACCTTAGAAATTGGATTTTTGATCAGGATGCCAGCCAAGACAAAAGCATCCATCATGGCTGCCTGCTACTCTATTTGCTAAGGGACGCGGGTGGCGCTGTTGTGTAAACCAGTGTTTTTCAACCACTGTTCCGTGGCACACTAGTGTGCCGCGAGATGTTGCCTGGTGTGCCGTGGGAAAAATTGAAAAATTCAAGAGAATTACTTTATATATAGTCAATATAGGCACAGAGTTAAATTTTTTAACATTTTCTAATGGTGGTGTGCCTCGTGATTTTTTTCATGAAACAAGTGTGCCTTTGCCCAAAAAAAGGTTGAAAAACACTGGTGTAAACCTTGCTGATCGGAAGGTCGGCGGTTCGAATCCCCGCGACGGGGTGAGATCCTGTTGTTCGGTCCCAGCTCCTGCCCACCTAGCAGTTCGAAAGCATGTCAAAGTGCAAGTAGATAGATAGGTACCACTCTGGCAGGAAGGTAAACAGCATTTCTGTGCGCTGCTCTGGTTCCACCAGAAGCGGCTTAGTCATGCTGGCCATATGACCCAGAAAAACTGTCTGCGGACAAACATCAGCTCCCTCGGCCAGTAAAGCGAGATGAGTGCTGCAACCCCAGAGTCATTCGCGACTGGACTTAACTGTCAGAGGTACTTTACCTTTACTCTACTTGCTACCACCAAATTAAGATCCATCACTCAAGGCCCTGTTACCTTGAGACTCTGACCTTCCCACAACTACGCAGGGCCTTTGTAGAACTAAGATTTCAACAGATGCCCTCGGCATATTTAGAGGGGACATACTGGGGAATTGCCCATATGGATCACAAATGTATACATGGATGCAATCACTTAAGAGGACCTCACACACTACCAGCTGATTTCCCCCCTGTATGCAACGCCCAGAGGAAAATTTATATTGCGAATTCTTAATTGACTTCCAGGTCAATTTGCACAGGAAATGACAGTGAGACTCCTAGCAGATAAACATCTGTATATTACACACCAGGTAGCCAAATTTGCACTGGCAGCCAAGAAGCTCCATTCCAGCTATGTGAATGCACTCCAGTCTTAAGTCTTAATGTTGTAAATTTATTTTAAGTTGTAAACTGCTACAGGTTACATGTTATGATTTTAGATGAAAGTTTCCTTTTATTCTCTGTCGCCCCTTGTGAAGGCCTTTGGCTATACACAATAAAAATTGATTGATATTGACCCACTGCCAGCAGAGCTATCTATTAGCAGGCACCTTTGTACTGTTTTGAAGAAGAATCGTAGCTCACTGGCAGAACACAAGCTCTGCACGTATAAAGTCCCAACACTTCTGGTACATAGGAAGCCGCAATATATCAAGCCAGACTGTTTTCCCGTCGAACCAGCCCATTATTGTCTACTCTGATGGGCTGCAGCTCTCCAGAATCTCAGGCTGAGTTCCTCTCTCCCATCATTTGCTACATGATCTTCTTCACTGAAGATGCCAGGGGGTTAAATTGGAAGCTTCTATGCACAAAGCATGCCTCTTCTTACAGAGAACTCAGCTGCACATATTGCTAATTATTTCACTTTTGCAATCTTCACATTTCCCCTCTTTATTTAATTACAGACATGGAGAGTCTTCATGGGGGGGGATGTAGCACAAAGGGAGAAGTTTGACCCTCCCTGCACCCCCATGATCGCAGCAAGAGGAGCCAACGGAGCCTCTCCCTAAGCCTAACAGCAGCATGGAGGATGGTTTTTGCTGTGATCAAAGTGAATGGAAGGGTTAACTCTCTCTTTCCCACATTGCTTATTCCCACTGAGCACTGCCCATCATGCCTATAATTAAATAAGGGGCGGGCACATGGCATGACTGCAAATGAGGCAATTACTACCATGTGTGGCAATTGCGCTCAAGTGCTGTTCCTTTTCCAATAGGTGGATTTCTGGTAACAGGAGTGGGGATGACCCAGTGGTGTAGCATGGGTTGCCAGTGCCCGGGACAGAGTACGCATGCACATTCAACTGCCTAATGGTATCTGCATCACCCAGGAGATTGCAGCCACAGAGATAAGAAAAAAAAGATACGCTCTGTTGACTGGAGAGGCCACTTCCTGGTTCACATGGAGAAACCATATTTAACGGAGCCCAGTGACAGAAGCATGCAGCTGTGTTGAGGCAACACTGGGTGCTGAAATTTTGCACCCCCTAACAGTTTTGTGCCCAGGACAACCACCCCTGTGCCAACCATCCTATGCTAATAGGATGACCCCTATCCAAGCATCTTGGTCAAGGCCTACCAGTTAGGATTGCCTTGTGTTCTGCTCTATAGAGGACATCCCTCTGTTTCAGGCATGGTGAACCTTTTTGGACCAGTGGGCATATGTTGAGGTTTGAGAAAGTGCTGGAGGCATCTGTCACAAAATGGCTGCCAGGGGGTATGTGGCAGAACACAAAATTAGGGCGGATCAACACATTCAAAGCACACCCAATGCTCCAAAGAATCCTGGGTCCTGTAAGTTTGTTAAGGGGGCTAGGAATTGCCCACCATCAGTTAGCACCTGACAGCAGACAGAGAGTCACACAGGTCACCTGGCCACAACGTTCCTCACTTTAAGGAGATGCATCACTATAGGAATTATTTCTAAATGTGCATCTATACATAGAACTTAGCTGATGGAAATCATAAGCTATATGCCCCATCTTTTGTACTCTGTTTCGGGGATGCATAAGTGTCTTCCCTACAATCAAAGTACACACTATTATGATAAGATGGACCAGCGACCACACTCTGAATATGGTGCAGTTACATATGGGCAGTCATATCATAGTGATGATCTAATGCTTAGCTGTCCACGCTAAAGCCTCATCTGAAATCAACAACCCTAAAGCAGGCTTGATTTCTCTGCGATGACTATCTCGGCACGTTTTCACTTCAAAGGTCCCACCTGTCAATCTGCAGGCCGCAGCGTTTTTTCTAAAATCCTGATATGCTTGTGGCGCCATGACAAAGACATGCCTGTGATAAATCCGCATAGATTTTCACAGCATCACTTTATAAGGCAAGATAAAAAGACTTCTATTTGGGACATGGCATCCGGCGCGAAAGCCATAAAGACACACAGTTAAATGCTATCACTCTTGTTTGTAGGAAGTGGAAGTGGGTGAATACAGCCTCTCTGATCAGCCAGGCTGGAATCAATGCTCAACAGAGTCAGGCACCTGCCAAAGGCCTCATAGAAGAAGAAGAGTTTGGATTTGATATCCCGCTTTTCACTACCAGAAGGAGTCTCCAAGCGGCTAACATTCTCCTTTCCCTTCCTCCCCCACAACAAACACTCTGTGAGGTGAGTGAGGCTGAGAGACTTCAGAGTAGTGTGACTAGCCCAAGGTCACCCAGCAGCTGCATGTGGAGGAGCGGAGACACGAACCCAGTTCCCCAGATTACGAGACTACCGCTCTCAATGGATGCTCTGTCTGGCAAATAAGCATGTAATAGCATTGATTAGGAAGAGGAGCAGCAGCAGCAGCTGGCGACAGATGTAGTGGTGAGTTGGAATCACGGAAGGGATGCCCATGGAGAGGGTCTTGCCCTGGAGACAAAACTGCTGATCAGAAGTTGTGATGTGTTGGTGCTTCCAAATGGCAAATTATTGTAGATTTGGTGTTTCTCATGCAGGCATTTATTATTATTTTCTTTTTTGTGCAGCATCCAAGAGGGATAGGCAAACGCGTCAATTTCTTTCAGCTTCTCATTTTTCCAATCTTATGTTCAGTTCACCACTTTTCTACAAACAGTTTGCATTTTTTTTAAAAAAAAAAATACTAATGAGAACTCTTCAGCATTTTTGTGTGATTTGTCTAACAACAACAACAACATATTTATACCCCGCTGATCTGGCTGGGTTTCCCCAGTCTAATATATGCATTTTTTGTATGCAATTTCACCTAACATAATGTATTTTTGTATGTTATTTTAATGAACATATGCATTTAGATGCACACTGTAGCATATGCATTTTTGTACTCATTACTTGGGTAGAGAACTGCATTGCAAAAATTTGGGTAAGTGTGAATTCTGAAGGAAGGCTGTGTATTATTTCAGAAAGGGTAAACTAGGTAGGTTGGCCTTTAAATGCAAACTGAATCAAATTTCTCCCCCCCTCCCTAGTACCAGCAAATCAAAGGCCAGCTCAGCTGTTGGTCTAGCACCTCCCCCCATGCTTCAGGTGGAGAAATGTCAGAGAGTATGGAGTTATCCAAACCCTGAGCCATCTGAAGGCAATCCTTTATAGGGAAGTGTTTTTTATTTTAAAGTTTTATGTTTTATTATGTTTTTATATATGTTGGAAGCTACCCAGAGTGGCTGGGGCAACCCAGTAAGAGGTGTGTGTATAAATAGTAAAAATACCATTATGGAATGGGATGTCCCTCTTTTCATTGGAGAAATGTTGGAGGGTATGTGTGATGGGTTTGGTATCAGGCTTTGTCTACCCATAACCCTCACTTAAATTTCCCCCTACAACCACACGGCCCACCAGACTTGCATGGGAACTGCAAATCTGCACAAATGATGCACAAGCATAGTTTATTTATTTTTGCCAGTCAACTTGGAGCCCCTTCTCATAATTCCCTTACTAGTTCTAAGATCAAGAAAAGAAGGGGGCAGCAGCAACCTTGGCAAACATATTTCAAGCTGGCTTGATCAATGGGAGGCAACTGCAGACCCAAAGATAACATTGTCATTGTTACTGCTTTCCTATCCATTAGAGAGCCTGTTGATAGCAAGTTCTAAGAAAAACAAGGCATTCATTAGTAGGAGGTGCTGTGTTTGCAGCAATTAGTTCTCTCAAATTTCGAGGAACTCCACGTTCCAAAGTGGGGGCCCAAGCCACTTTCCCAGGATTCACACTGCGTGGGCTGCAAGGAGCTTCAGAGATTTAGGGCTTTGGGTTGTTGCTACATTTCATGCCACGCTTGCCAGAGATAAACAAGAACCAAGGTCATCCTTTATTGAACGGAGCCCTATGAAGAATGAAGGGGGGGGGAACCAACAGCCGAGTTGGGGGCTTTAAGAGTTGTCTCTTGAGTCACGGACTCCAAGGCTGCTGAGATGAATCTCTGGGAAACATGGAGCCCCGTTGCAAACCAGTTCTGGGAAGTTCACATGTCGATGAATCTTGAAGGTGTAACATTTGAGTCATTTAATGATTTGAGGGTTCCTTGTCCTTGCTACTTGTCCAGTCCTGATATTTCGAGGCATTGTAGGATACTGGTATTTCTCCCTATTGCTTACGGTAATTAATCTGTACTGATGATTCTACCACCCACTGTTGGAGGCAGTATACATCTGAATGCTGGTTGCTATAAGACAGGGGTGGCCAACTCCTAAGAGACTGTGATCTACTTACAGAGTTAAAAACTGGCAGTGATCTACCCCTTTTTTGTGGGGTTCAGGTCAAAGTTGTTGAGCTTTTTTGGGGAGGAGGATAGCCCTGTTTTTTAAGCATTCAGGTCAAAGTTGTTGAGCTTTTTTTAGGAAGAAGGAAATCCCTGTTTTTGGGTGGTGCAGGACAAAAAAATTCAGCTTTTCTTAGGGGAGCCAAAGTTGTTGAGCTTCTTTGGGGGAGCCAGTGATCTACCACAGACATCCAGTGATCTACCGGTAGATCACGATCTACCTGTTGGACGTGCCTGCTATAAGAGAACTATAAGTACTGTAGTAAGCAGGGTCCTATCAGACTGGCCTTGTTTTTTGTAAATGCCCCCACACCACTGCCAGCACCAAACCATGTTGTTACAACATAGCCTGGAGCCATTGTAGCTTCAGACACATCTCAGAAGGCAAGCAGAACTGCTTTTTTTTTGGAAGTCATTTCATGCTTTCCCTCTGGTTCCTTTCATTCTCCAAGTGTGTGCAGTTTTACCACTGTCCACCACCGACACAAAATTGAACTGGTTGCCACTCCAACTGCAAATGGTTGGCACCCGTCTGCCTCGGGAGGCAATGGAAGAGTGTGCCTTCAGGGGTGAAGTCAAACCATTGGAGAGTACAGGGCCTGCTGTGGCTGCAGAAACTGATACAAGAGAGACATGTTTTGTTGCAGCTGGGACAAATGAAGGTGTCCAGTTGTGCTGGTGCAGGTGTGCCATGGCGTTTCTTCTTTCCGACCTCCTCCCAGCAATCCTTCGGCCTCTGGCCACTGCTGTGGATACACAACCTGTCTGTCTGTCTCCAGGCACTGCGGTTGTCTTCAAGGGATTTCCACACAGCAGGGTTGATGTTGCCAGCCTTCACATCTCATTTGCAGGCATCTTTGTAACACAGAGTTGGTCTGCCAATGGGCCTAGTGCCTGAAGCCAGCTCCCTGTAGAGCACTTCAAATACACGACAAGGAAAGGGCATTCAGCATGGAGATAGGGGCCAGAGGGAAAACTCCTCTATTGTCCATAAGGAATTGTGGCCAGTGGCTGCTTTCAGTTTAATACTTCAGGCTGTGTGTTACTCTACTGAAGCTATGGGGAACATCTGGGGGTCAAATGTGGCCACACCCACCACCAGCACTGCTTTAAACCCATCTTGAGTGCTTTTGTCTGCCTGGAATGTACACCTGAACGCTGATAATGCTTCTTCTTTGCCTGGATGCTGTGGGATGTAAACACAGAGCAGTCAAAACACAACATTGCTAGAGTGGACATGAAGGTGTCTCAGTCCTCCAGCCTTAACTTCCTGTTTACCTGGACTGAGACAACTTCCTCTATGTAACTGGAGATGGGTGTGGTTTCACATGGGCAGGTTTACACAAAACTCTTGGGACCAGATGCCATCTCTCTCTTTTGGATCATCTTTTGAACAAGCTGCATCTTAGGAAAAGATGCTCTCTTGGCTTCCAGCCAAGAGAGGACAAAGAGGCTTTCCTCCCTTATGGAGTTAGCTTCTACATGTAAATACATTTATCTAAACTAGCCTGCCCTTCTGAGACTATGCTGTAACTCAGGATGATTGTAAGTAAACTCTTTTATATCTCATAAACAGTACTGTGTTGTGTCTATATTTTTAAGAGGGAAGAAGGGGAATATACCAGGAATATATATTTGTTATAGAGGCTTTAGCAAGCCTATGCAACCGTCTCTGCTGTGTTTTAGAAAGGGAATGGAACTCTGCTAAGTTTGGAGCTTGTTAACACAAGCTGGGATGAAATATATAAAATAATATACCATCATCCACACTCCTAAGCATTCCCACAGATGCCAGTGTATGAAAGGATTTGAGTCTACTGAAGAAAGGTAAAAGTCATCAATTGCTCTGCCATCTTTCACCTTGGCCCCACGCAGCATCGGCAAGTGGTCCAGAAATGTTTCCCTCAAGGAATTGTGGGCCTCATGCTGAAAAAAATGTTCCCTATTCATGCTCTCCTCTTTGTTTGTTTGTTTTTTAATCCCTACACTCTGCCTCTAAGCTCTGCCTCCCCATGCGCAAAACTTCTTGAGCAGTTTGACAACAGAATAATTGAGGCAGAGAGGTTACGGGTTCTCCATCACCTGAGGAGGGTGGATCTGCTCACCTACGAGGCCTCTTGTGGCTTCTGAGTAGATGCTTGGACCTCATTTAAAAATGACCAGACCTTTGCGGCTGCAATTTGCTATCAGCTTAAGGGTTATATAACTATCTGAGTTTTATCTTGGTGTCACAGCGGCATCAGAACTTGCTGTATTTTACCTCAGAAATGCAGACACTTGCCCATTTGCTTTCCTATGACAGCTGAATATCAATACATTATTTTGAAATGGCACAAAGGCCACTGACTAGTATCTCATGAAGCAAAAATAAACGTTTTGGAGTTTAGTAAATAATACTCCTCTCCACCAATTTAGCCTTTCCCTGCACCTCCATATTTATGTCCAGTCTTCACTCTTTGCAGTTGACACTAATGATCAAGCCAGGCTTAGCCTAATATTGCTCCCCCCCCCTCATTTTTCAGGTCTTCCTGTCACATCTGTTGCTTGAAAGCAGCCGGTGGTGGTGATTTAAAGGCTACAGTCAGAGGCCGCCATCTCTATGAGTCAGCCTGTTATATGCTTCCAGAAAGTTCTCCCAGTGATTATTTCAGAAATTTGGGGGATTGGGGAATTCTACAGGATGCTCCTCCCGGGTCTTTATGCCAGATTTCAGCAAATCTCACACAAAGGCTCATTAGTTTCCCGTGGGTCGACTTGTTATATGAGTGTTTGGCATTTGAAAAGCATAGTTGTGTTACTGAAATCTTCTCCTTCCTCTCATCCAAATGGTGCACTGGGCAGGAAGGCAGATCTATAACGTTGCTGTGATGAACCTCCGTATTTTGATGTATCTCAACAGCGCAACCTAAAGGGTGTGGGATTTTTCACCACTTTTGGGAACCTTGAATAGAAAACTATCCACTGTTTTTGTTTCTGGATATGCAATAAGCCCACAACTTACATGCATTTAACTTGTGCACATTACAGTGGTTCCACTCCTTCCTCCTGGGCCGTGTTCAGAAAGTGGTGGTGGGGGATGAGTGTTCAGACCCCGGGCTCTCACTTGTAGGATGCCTCAGGGTTCCGTCCTCTCCCCCATGCTTTTTAATATCTATCTGAAGCCACTGGGAGAGATCATCAGGGGGTTTGGGCTGGGTGTTCATCAGTATGCTGATGATACCCAGCTCTACCTCTCTTTCAAATCAGAACCAGTGAAGGCGGTGAAGGTCCTGTGTGAGTGCGTGGAGGCGGTTAGAGGATGGATGGCGGCTAACAGATTGAGGTTGAATCCTGACAAGACAGAAGTACTGTTTTTGGGGGACAGGAGGAGGGCAGGTGTGGAGGACTCCCTGGTCCTGAATGGGGTAACTGTGCCCCTGAAGGACCAGGTGTGCAGCCTGGGAGTCATTTTGGACTCACAGCTGTCCATGGAGGCACAGGTTAATTCTGCGTCCAGGGCAGCTGTCTACCAGCTCCATCTGGTACGCAGGCTGAGACCCTACCTGCCCACAGACTGTCTCACCAGAGTGGTGCATGCTCTGGTTATCTGCTGCTTGGACTACTGCAATGCACTCTATGTGGGGCTACCTTTGAAGGTGACTTGGAAACTGCAATTAATCCAGAATGCGGCAGCTAGACTGGTGACTGGGAGTGGCTGCCGGGACTACATAACACCGGTCCTGAGAGATCTACATTGGCTCCCAGTACGTTTCCGAGCACAATTCAAAGTGTTGGTGCTGACCTTTAAAGCCCTAAACGGCCTCGGTCCTGTATACCTGAAGGAGCGTCTCCACCCCCATCATTCAGCCCGGACACTGAGATCCAGTGCAGAGGGCCTTCTGGCGGTTCCCTCACTGCGAGAAGCAAAGCTACAGGGAACCAGGCAGAGGGCCTTCTCGGTAGTGGCGCCCTCCCTGTGGAACGCCCTCCCTTCAGATGTCAAAGAGATAAGACAACTACCAGACATTTAGAGGACATCTGAAGGCAGCCCTGTTTAGGGAAGCTTTTAATGTGTGATATTTTAATGTATTTGATTTTTGTTGGGAGCCGCCCAGAGTGGCAGGGGAGACCCAGTCAGATGGGTGGGGTATTAGTAATAAATAATAATAATAATAATAATAATAATAATAATAATAATAGGTGTTGTTATTATTACTACTACTACTACTACTACTGTGTTTTGACTATGCCTGATTTCAGCTTTAGGTGCGATCTCCGGAACGTAACCCCCATCTAAGTTGCGGGCTTACATTACATCTTCACGTTAATCATTCTTATATAATAGCACTATCACGTATGCAATAGTGATTCATGGCACCTATTTTGTCAGACCAGCTTGCGAATCAAAGAAATGCAAGATGAGAAGTCAGTGAGAAATGCAAGATGAGAAGTCAGAATGAGATCAGTCACCTCTGCTCCTTTTGAATCAGCGAGGACAGTGTACTTTTTGTAAAAGGCCCACGCTTTTGTTCACTCCTCCACAGGTCTGTTATTAGTTCTTCTTTCAAGCTCTGATTCAACCTCCTTATCACTATTATTGATTACAATGTCCGCCTGTGGTGGAGTTACGCTTCCTGGAATAATTCCTCAGGCAACAGGCTGTTTTCTGAGTCAGAATCTAATATTGTGTGTGTGTGTTAGTGAAGTGGATCTCTCTCAGTCATTCCAAGACGTTAGATTCAGTTTTCCTGTATCATTATTATTGTGGGACTGTTGCTCTCAAGCACAGACACAGCACTTCCATTCAGACTGGAGTATCTCATAGGAAGACCAAGAATCAAGACTCCAACGCTATTTACACCAGCTGCACCATTAGTTTATCATACAATTTTTTAAAAAAAATCTGTACATGGGGAAGGAATCTTGGAGCTTTATCAATAAGTGAAATGGTTGCTTTATGCCACAGTCACATTTGGGATTTGACCACCATAGAAGTTGCTTCTGGGTTAGCAAGCATAGAGTAAGAATAGAGTGACTACTTCTGTATCTCTCCAAAAGAGGAAATGAACACCCCTCCAAAAAAAACACAAAAAACACCCCAAGACAAAAGGAAACACAAATTTGCTAGGGCCAATGTGATTAGAAAAGAAGTACAGGCAGAGAAAGGGAGGGCAAGACCTGCCATGCGTCATGACCAATCAAAATTCTGAAATATGGGAATTCTGGGAGGAAAATCATCAACAACATGCTCAAGGGTATGGCACACTTCCATGCCAGCTTATAGAGTACAATTAGTTCTGTGGGAGGAGGGTACGAAAGAGGGACAAATACATTGAATTCATGAGACTTCTAGTGATGTTCTGTCCATTGGTGTCAGTGTGGAATGGCAACACCAGGTCAAAGAAAGAAATGGAAATCTACAAATGGTGTGGAAGGAATGCTGCAGTTTTCACAAACAGCTAAAAACAATAAGGGAGTGGCATTGTGTGGAAGCACACCGAGAAAGGGGTGGCGAGAAAGGGGCGGCTAAAAGCTTATGGGGATGCAGGTTTGTAGATCTGATGTGAGAGCAGTGGGTTTGCTGCTTGATAAGAGTCCTATCCTGTCTTCTCCCACCTAAGTCAACTTGAGCATTTGTGTGTTCAGACCCAGAAACCTCCCCCCTAAAGAATTCACACTTGACTCAAATATTTGGTTTGATTTTTGGCAGAATTTAGGCCACAACTTTATTGATTACAGCAAGTGATTGGTTGCATAGGCTCTGGTTCGACTAGCTCCCTGCCATGCAGGTAGCGCTGACCCAGGGTTCCAGCATAGGTCTGCCAAGGGTGAACACCGGGAAGCCGGGAACATGCTCTATCCGCCACCCAAATGTCCCCCTGGACTCAGGCACGGGCACAACCCCCTCTCAGGGGTTGGCCAAACCACCGAGTCCCTGGATTCCTTTAATGGAATACCATACCCTTCACATAGCGATGGCGAGAGCGTTCTCCCATTCCTATCACCTGAACCAGAGACTATCCGGAACCTTACAAGTTGTGACAATTTGCTACAAGGCAGGCGAAACCCAAATGGCAACAGCCAATCAGCCAAGTGGGGAAAATTCCTGCCGTGCCCCTGTCCCAACGACAGATGACACATGACGGCATAGCAAGGTCAAGCGCACAAGCCCTAGTAGGGAGAGGTGGGCGGGTGTTCCGATGCACGCACCAAAAAGAGGAAGCTCTGGGCCACGCGCATGGGTCTTTATAGGTCCCTCAATCCGTTTAGACTGCGCCCCATTGGTCCGATTGAACCCAGCACCGAGGGACCTACCAATCGGGTGTTGTGGCAGACTAATGGTACCCACCCACAACACAGGGTGTTGGTTTCTAGGTCTCACTGCAATACCTCTTTGAGGGAGGACCCGATTTGCAAATGAACACAAACATCACAGTGACACTTTCTTCTCCAAGGGATCTTTTCTCCAAAGGAAGCTAAACCCCAGCAAGCATCGTCGGTCCTTAGAATTTCTTAGCACATGGAAAAGTGGGGAGAACTAAACCTCATAATATTCACTGTCTTGAGTGGGATGCAAAAACCACCAAAGACATCAAAATTGCCAGGTTGGTTTTTTGTTTTTTTGTTTTGGCTGTCAGTCTGCGGTCCTATTGGCTGGGTCAGGAATGTTATGAGCTTTTTATTTCATCTTAATTCATTCAGACATTTGAGTGACATTGAGCCATGAAGCTTGGAGGCTGAGTTGCCAAAGCAACTCATCTCGACTCCGTAAGATGACTGACTTACCAAGGCAAGACCTATCATTCAGCAAGAGACCCAGAGCAAAATGTGATGACTGAACAGGGTTGACTGCTGGGTTACAGGCAAGGTGTTAAACAGCCCTTGCATATCAATGCTGAGTGCTATCAAAAGTGCATATCCAGAGGCTTCTGCCTCTTTTTTGTGGCCTTTTCCCTTATGAGGGTCAGTGCTTCCTCTTGGTTCATTGGCTTCCTGCTATGCAGCATGTCCAGTAGACATGAAGCATTTTGTTTAGATTCTCCAGCCTCCTACCTTTTACAGAATCAACTGGCTATAATAGGCTCAAGGTAGGCGCATCCCATTTGTACAGGGGTCGGCAAAGTTTTTGTGGCTTGGGCCGGTTCACAGTCCCGCAGACGCCGTGGTGGGCTGGAGTGTGGGTGCGCAAATGCTATTTCCGGTGCTCCTTTCGGTGTGGAGGAGGCATGCAGCTTCCCATTGGCTGCAGGAGCTTCCTGCAGCCAATGGTGAAAAATATAAGGTTCCTTCTTTAGGCAATTTTATTTGCAAAATCCATTAATTATTTTTTCATATAGTTCTTAAGTTTATTCAGAACTTGCAGTAAAAAAAATGTCATTCTGTGAAACATGAGTAGAAAAGATTAAACTATTTCATAACGAAGGGTGAAAATTCGGAAGGCGGCGCATGGGAGCAGACCAAGGGGGCAGCAGGGGTCCCTGAGCGGGCGGTGGGGGTTAAATGACCCCCATGGGTGGCTTGTGGCCCATGGGCCTTAGGTTGCCAACCCCTGCATTTGTATGTTTAAGATGACACTTATAATCCTCATTTTATTATTCAAATGGTGATGTTCAAAGTGGCAGAGAAAAGCATATGAAAGAAGAAACAATGCTATCCATTACAATGCAACAAGATGCAACGAAAGGATAACGTGCTTTTCTTTTTCACTGTTGGAGAAATGCATTGAAAAATGGGTGGGTGAAGAATTGACTAACGGGAAGGTGTGTAAACACCACACCAGCAAATCAGAATGAATACTCATTGTCATAGAATCACGCTGTAAACAAATGAAAACAAATACTCCATGAAGACGAGACAGATTCTGACTGCTGTGTAAGCTTTGTGCAAGCAAATTGGGACCAATCGGGATGAATTAAACAGGGCAACTAGAGGAACCCTGGGAGGTAATTGTGAGAAAGGAATCATGTGGAGCCTGCAACAAAATATTACAGTTTGGAGAGCTCTCTGTTGAGATTCCAGCCACTGTACTACTATTTCCCTTCTCGTTTCTGGTCCAGCCGGCTGCCCTTCAAAAACAGACGTTAAAGACAAGTTAAACAAATAGGGGTTGGTAAGGGATGCAGGTGGCACTGTGGGTTAAACCACAGAGCCTACGGCTTGCCGATCAGAAGGTTGGTGGTTCGAATCCCTGCGACGGGGTGAGCTCACCTTGCTCAGTCCCAGCTCCTGCCCACCTAGCAGTTCGAAAGCACGTCAAAGTGCAAGTAGATAAATAGGTACCGCTCCAGCGGGAAGGTAAACGGCGTTTCCGTGCGCTGCTCTGGTTCGCCAGAAGCGGCTTTGTCAGGCTGGCCACATGACCCGAAAGCTGTACGCCGGCTCCCTCAGCCAGTAACGCGAGATGAGCGCCGCAACCCCAGAGTCGGACATGACTGGACCTAATGGTCAGGGGTCCCTTTACCTTTAAGGATAGTTACTTTTATTGGATGTTTGTGAATGAAATGAATCCTAAAAGTGTGGGTCAAGAAAGCTCTCTCATTGCTTATATTGCACCACATGACTCTCTTTGGCCTATTGTTGTTGAGAAGAGGTTTCATTTCAATGGTGGCTCATTCCCCTGTAATTCCTTCCTGTGGCAGGTTGGATTTTTGCTTTGCACCCCTTGGTCTCAAGTTGTGGCAGCATGGAAATAACGCTCGCAATGTGAAAGGAACTATAGGGGGAAATAGAGATTTATTGATATATCTGAGATAATATGATATGCAGTGAAAATGATTATTAGTGGACCCCTTGAAAGGGAGGATGGAAGCCAGAGAATTCGGAGAATTCTATACTTTTGGATTGTATTTTTTCTTTTTTGTAAATGGAAAACTAAATTGTAAAACCAATAAAAATTATTATGTAAAAAATAGTTGTGACGGCATAACAGTCAACAGAATGCTGGGAGGGTTTTTTTGTTTTGCTTTTTTGCTTTATCATTTGCAAAGAAAAGTATGTGTTGGCTACCTGACATCAAAGCAATTTTGTAAGAATTGCTGATATATAATTGGAAGTGGTGTACGTACAGGGGATGAGTGGAGATGGCAGACGTTTGTCATCCGTTTCTCTCCAAGAGTGTCTCAGGTAAATAGAACATTATTTGCTATTGCAAGGATCTGGAAATATATTAACACCGGCTGCCTCGCTCACCATTTAATGAAACACACTCCATCCTTCATAGGCAAAGAAAACACAAGATTCCCAAAAATGATTTGGCAAAACACCTTCAAAACTGTCCTCCGTACCTTTTCATATTCTTTGAATTCTTTCTACAATTGCTCAGATGTCAGGGAGGAGAAAATTATTTTGCTGTATAGATGCAAGCTCTGAAACCTTGGACCAATCTCTGCAAAATATTGGGGGGGGGTTGCACATTTTTTTAAATTCCAGTTGTAATGTGGAGTTTTTAGTGTTTTGTTTTGTTTTGTTTTTAAAAAATGCACAACAGATTTCTGAGTCAACTTTTTGGCACAAAGACCAAAGAAGCACTCTCTCTCCTACTCTCACTTCTGCTTCCATTGTTTAGTCTGATTATATTAGGGTCACATGAAAGAAAATACATCATGTAAATATCCAAGGTTTGGAGAATGGAACAGAAGAACTCAACAATATTTTTCTTAAAAGAACAAACGATTCTTTTGTACACCAGGCTTGAGTCTGGAAGACATGCCTTCCAACCTGTATACCCTGCTTTCCCGAAGGATTAAACTGCGACAAAGAAAGCATAAAGGGGGGGGGGAATAATTAAAAGTATGTGCTTAGCAGTTCCATTAAAACGGGGAGATGGAAATTGCAGGTGTTGCAATCCATCAGCCCCAGCCAGCCAGCCAGCCAGTGGCCTAGAATGAAGGGACTTTAAGTCCAACAGCATTGGGAGGCCCATAGATTCACCATCCCTGTGTTACATCCAAGAACCAGTGTGCTGAGCTGTACAAAGAAAAGAGTGGGTCAGGGAGACCTGGGTTCAAACAGCCCCTTCAGCTGTGAAACTCAATGGATGATCTTTTAGAATCCCCCTTCTCTTAACCCTTTGGAGGGGGACTGTAGCTCAGTGTCAGAGCATCTCCTTAGTGTGCAAAAAGTCCCAGCATCAACATGTCCCCTCTCTGAAATGGTGGAGAACCAACCTGCTAGTCAGTAGACCACGATGAGACCGTTGGGCCAGTGGTCTGACTCAGTACAACTCTGCTTCCCATGTTCCTCTTTCACTAGTCCACTGTGAGGATGCAGCAGGTTTAACTCCTGTGCATGTAGTTCTGAGTTCTCAAGAAGAGCCCTGATGGATCACGTCAAAGACCCATTTAGGCAATCACAATGTCCAACTAGATGCTACTGGGCTACCCAAGGCCATATTCACCAATATAGGCATTTATATGCACACATTATCCTTGCCTATGCCTTTTTTTGGGTACACATTCATTGGCTGCATTGCAAAATTTGGTGAAGTGCAGATTTTGAAGAATGACTGTGTTTCGGTTTCAGAAAACACAAATTTGGGAACAAACTTGAAGTTCTTCCCCATCCTCCTGTCTGCTTACGTACATGGAATTATGGGCTGGGCATCACTTTGTTCTTTGTCTCAGGCAGCAAAATGTCTTGGGTTGGTCCTGAACAGCGCTCTCCGGCTGTTGCCCCACCTTCCCAGCAGTTGGTCTACTCTACAGTGACACACTTTGATTTGCCTGTTCTCCATCAATTTGACTAAGCCTGCCCCCTCCCCCTTTGAAAGGCATCACAGGTTCAAAGCTAAATGCATAGCATTCAGCATGCAGATTTTTAACAAAATTACAGATGTGTCCTCCCCTCAATTTTTATTGGAACAGCAACATGTAGGGAAGTTTGACCTACCCGTTCTCACCCGTGATCCCAAAAACCACCCCACATGATCATCAATGGGAACTTCCTCCCCGCCCCTGCCCCCCAAGCCTCATAGCTGTGCATAGAGTGTGTATGTGTGATTTTTGTCAGGATTGTGGCTGGAGGGAGAAGGTTTATGGCTCCTCTGAATGGCCTGGATGGAACAGACCTTAAAACGAGGTTAGACTAGATCCAGTCTTTACTGAGCATTCATTGTGATTTGTTTGCGGAGAAGTTATATGATAGTGAACATTCCGGCCTGGATTCATATTGATTTGATTGCTGTGATGTTTACACAGCTTTCCATTAGTCATTTGCTTTTCCCATACTCTTCAGAACACTTCCCCATCACTTTTCTAAGCAATTAAAAAAAATATTAAATAGATTTGCTGTGCCAGATTGACACAACACTTTAATGCGCTTCAGTTGTGCAGTCCTAAAGTTCCAGGATGCTCCTGGATCCTTCCCACAAAATTCTGACAGTCTGGAAGGGGCCTTTAAGGTCCTCTCCCCATGTGTTGTGTTCCTGAAGATATCCCTCTCATGCCAGTATAAATAAAGAGAAACCACAGACACGGCTGCTGCACAATCTCAGTAATGTCTAGTTTAGCCCTAAGTCAGTGTCCATCACAACACTTTGTGGCAGTGAATTTGCCACTTTAATTAAGTGTATGAAGAAGTTGCTCCTTTTCTCCGTGCTGAATCTACTGCCAGTCCGTTTCAATGGATGAACCCTAATTCCAGTAGGATGAGAGAAGGAAAAATATGTCACTCTGCGTTCAGCACACCCTGCATAATTTTTATAAAGCTTTATCGCCTCCTCCATCCGCAGCAATTGTTCCCCCCCCCCAGCTTAAAACATCTGGAGTTCCTCCTCAGAGGATGAGCAAAAAAACTGAATATTGAATGGATCATCATGGGATTTGAATGTGTTTTGGTTTGGCTGGGTTCATTCCCATGACCAAATCTTCTGATTATGGTGACTCAAAGGAAAATTAATGATGCAGAGAGAGCCATAACCAGCTGCAAAACACACACACACACACACACACACACACACACACAAACACACTTTATTTTTTCAGCTGTTGATTCAGTTAGAGCTAGCACATCACCCCATATATTCTCAGCTGCATGATTACTGAATGAAAAACTGCTTTTAAAGACTGGAACTAAGTAAATGGCAGAGCTGCAGGGTGACTTGGGACAAACATGAGTGGCAGGTCTGATTTATCATCTTGGGAACTGGAGAGGTTACACGCTGATCATTTCTCTCCCCCCCCCCACACCTCTCTTTTTTTTCATTTCCCTGGGCTTAAGCACAGCTCCCCCTGCATAGAGCTAATTGGACAGAAAGTGCCGTCCCTAGAAAAGTACACGGCGAAGCTGAAATGAAGCCACACTAGGGGACACTTTTAATTAAGCTGCATCAATAGAACACGCTCTTTGATGAAATGCCAGAGGTCAAAATGGCAGACAACTTTAAGGTGAAAATTACATGGTGTACCCAGTGGAAAATGATTTAATGGCAAAAGCAGCTCAAAGATATTGCATTTTGGCCACACAAAGCGGGAGGGGGGAGGGAGACAGAGAGTAGCCCCACCACGATCAAGTTACACCCCACCCCCCCACCCACCCCCAAAAAACACTCACACAACAGCTGGAAATTCTGTGCTTGGAAATACAATGGAAAGACATAAATCTTCTATACTTATCACTAGGGAATATGATTGCATGGCATATGTGGAGAAGCATTCAGTAACTTTTTTTTTATTATTAAAGATTTTCTTGGTTTACAAAATGTCTCTCGCATTTTTCCATGTAACATTTTTACAGATCAATTTTGGTTGTTGAGGCATTAGGCGGAGAAGGGGGAAGGAGGTGGGTGGGATGGGGGGAGGGTGGGGTGGGGAGGCGATGTTTCTATTTTCCTTAGTGTATGTAGGATTTGGTGTCAGCATCGGTTGTGTTGGTTCTCTTTTTTTAATTTTTTTATTGTTTTTTGCATCATAAAGTCAAAACAAAAAAGAACAAAAATAAATACACTTTTGTCACTTTTACATGATTTACATTATAGCTTAAACTCCGCCGAGTTTTCGACTTCCCTCCACCTCTGTATTAGTTTTCCAGGTTACATCATTCATCCGCTTTCTCTCAATTTTATCTGATTGTACAAATTCTAATGTTCCCATCTATGATTTTCCTTTTCTCTGTTGCTTTGCAAGAATTTCATCACACCTGTAAGTGTTTACACATTTTTACTGAAAATTTACTCCAATCTAGTTCTGACTGCTGATCTCTTTGATTTCTTATTCTGCCTGTTGTGTTGGTTCTCTGTTGCTCGCTTGTGTTTCTTTGGCGGTGAGAGGTCGCGACTGGCGTAGGGTGTGCTTGTTCCTTTGTGGTTGGCTGTGTTGATCTTTGGTTTTCTGTGTGAGTGGGATTCAGTAACTTTTGTGTAATGTATACAGCAGTTCGAAGGGTAAGGAAGAAAGGAAGGAAGCTGCCTTCTACTGTCCATCTCTTTCAATACTGTCACACTGACTGGCAGCAGCTCTCCAGGGCTTCGGGAAGAAGAGATTCCCAGCCCTACCTGGGGATGCCAGAGGTTGAACCTGGCACCTTCTGCCTGCAAAGCAGCATCTCTGCCTCTGACCTACAACCCCCTTCGGCTTTTCAGATACATTAGGCTGCTCTCCCTTGCTGGATCAGAAGTGCAAGGTGTGAATGGGTATAGAGATGAGTTAGGATTAAGGTCACTGTGCAGCTTCTCTGCCCCAATTTAGATCAATGGATGGGCTGCTTCTGTGGGCTGTTACCTTTATCACTAGTCAGTCCCAGAGCCTACCAGCACCTGTATCTTCTACCTGCTCCTTGCCTAGGGAGAAAGGCATGGAACCTTGACCATGTCATCCACTGACAAAGACACAGATCAGGCATGGCCAAACTTGGCCCTCCAGCTGTTTTGGGACTACAACTCCCATCATCCCTAGCTAACTGGACCAGTGGTCCAGTGATGATGGGAATTGTAGTCCCAAAACAGCTGGAGGGCCAAGTTTGGCTATGCCTGACATAGATGAAGCTGTCATTCACACAGCCATATATCCTCATCATAGTTTACCATCATCATGATGGATTGCAATTGTTTCAAGCCACTTTGGGTGTTGAAGATGGAGTCCTGCTTTGCCATTGGCAGGACTCCACATGGTACGCATCAACCTTAAAATGTCTCAGAAGGCCCTGTGCATTGGACCAAATATGCACAGCCTCTCCAGCAGGTCCCCAAAGAAGAGCAACCCTGGCAGGGGTGGAAGTGCTGCCCTCATATGAGACAATTCATGGACCAGAGATTCTTTTTTTAATGCATGCACTATGGAACATCAGCATGGCAAACTTATTCCCCCTGCCCCAGCCTCCAAGCAGGGACCATAACATTTAAACTGCCCCCCCCCTGCTGATTATAGCACTTCAATTGCACATCATTGGTACTGAGTGCTATCTTCAAATACAGGGGGAAGCCTATTTGCATGCAAAGGTATTTTTGCATGTGTTATGTACTGAGTTGAATCTCCGAGTATATTTCAGCATGGTTATGTTTTACAGTGCCAGGTCCACAAACCAAGTTATCAACCTCCCTAGATCTGCCTTGCAGATGAGCATGCAAAAAGGCTACTGGACTGCAGTCCTCACAAACCACTCTCCTGGGGAAAGTCGGCACCATTGCATTCAACAGGGCTTACTTCTGAGTAGGCAAAAATGTACTACCAGTTCTTGGATCCCAGGATGCTGCAGGGCAACAACTCCTATAATCCCTTGTTATCGAAGATGACTGGGGATGATGGGAGTTGCAATCCAATAAAACCAAGAGACCCAAAGTTGAATAACACTGTGTGACTAGCCTATCTATTTAAACACACCTGCAGAAATCACCCATGGCAGGTGCTAGAGCACTTCTAATGGTTGCAGGATGCCTCCCCCTTAAAGTCCCCAGAGTAATGCTATGTGACGACATAGCATCACGCATACGGATAGCTATCATTTTGTCTCCATCTGAGCAATGCTAAATGTTGTTAGGGTGGGGGGACAGCTCTCAGGAGTGTTGAGAGTAAAGCCATGTGGTTTTGGCCACCTTCAACCACAAATTGCACCCCATCTGAAACATAGCAAGGGCCCCCTCATTTTGCTATCTGCAGATGGGCAGCTAAAATGGGAGAATGTTTGGCTGAACCATATCCTGGCACAGTTCTAGTAATGGAGCTGACAAGTGAGAAAGGAGTCTAGAGAGGCGGACTCAGAGGAGGCAGAGGGGAGGGGAGGGGAGAGATCCAAGGCAACTTTGACTAAAGTGAGGCCCCTCCCATCCATGCTTTTGATGTGTGAACAGGAAAGACGTATGAATGACAGCCTTATCACATCCAATGTGGTTCTCAGCTCATGCGGAATGATGGGTGAATTAAATGTGTTTCCTAGATTATGGTCAACAAACAAAATCCTCACCTCAGCTTGATCCGGGGGTCATTCAGGGCCCAGGATTTCATTTCTTGACATGCTGCTCTGCGATTAAATTCCCTGAAGCTGGAAAGTTTAAGACTCCTTGGAGTTTATCCCAGAACACCCCATTTCAATATTGTATGCAACATTATACTCCCATCCAGATATGGCTGACCTGTTTCTCAACGAAGCGGCCAAAAAAGCCATCTAGTTATATTTTCTCTTGTCTTAATTAAACAAGGCTGAACTGACACAGCAGAAAGAACTCTGTTTAATGAACTGTTCATCAGCCAGCTCCGCAGGGGCTTGCAGTGGAAATAAAGAGTGGCATGTAATTCAGGGCAGTGGGCTTTTGAGCTGCCTAATGGACCCTTGTCCTGATTCAGCAAAATGTCATGTTCTGCTCTAGAAATAAGGAGGTGAGGGTTGTAGGGGTTATAGGTAACCTCTTGGTATTGCATTGTAACTTCGTAGCCTTCAAGATTGCCAAAGGGAATCAACTGATTTTACTGTATTTATAGTGTTACAAAGGTTGGATGCTGACCACTCCTCTCTGCCGAGCAGTAGTCAGGTGGTTCCAGGTCCTCACCCAGGGTCTGTGCTCCTTTGGAGAATTGAGACATGGCAGAGACTGTCATAGCTTCAAGAAATATGGCTTGTTCATCTTCAGTATGCACAGAATCGGTGCGTCAATCAGCAGGAAAAAAACACCGGTCCTGAGAGATCTGCACTGATTCCCAGTGTACATTTCCAAGCACAATTCAAAGTGTTGGTGCTGACCTTTAAAGCCCTAAATGGCCTCGGTCCTGTATACCTGAAAGACACATCGTTCTGTCTGGACACTGAGGTCCAACTCCGAGTGCCTTCTGGCGGTTCCCTCATTGCGAGCAGTGAGGTTACAGGGAACCAGACAGAGGGCCTTCTCGGTAGTGGCGCCCGCCCTGTGGAACACCCTCCCATCAGATTTCAAGGAAATAAGCAGCTATTTTTAAAAGACATCTCAAGGCAGCCCTGTTTAGGGAAGTTTTTAATATTTAATGCTGTATTGTTTTTAACACTCAATTGGGAGCCGCCCAGAGTGGCTGGGGAAACTCAGCCAGATGGGCGGGGTATAAATTAATAATAATAATAATAATAATAATAATAATAATAATAATAATAATAATAATATTTTCCCAGGGAATTGGTAGAACAGGCAGAGGTGTGGGCGAGCCCTGAAATCCCATATACAAAATAGTAACAGTGTGTAAATGGAGCTACAAAGCCCCTGCAAGGCACCCTTTTTATTGTGCATTCATGATTTGTGCCCATGATGGCATTTGGCCAGTTATATGCAAACCCTCTTTCAATATTGTTTGTCCAAACACTTGAACGAAAAATCTGGACCCACGTATGCTTGTTTGTGTGCCATTTTTAGCCTGCTCTCAGCTGAAAAAGGATCACAGAGTGGCTTAAAATGTTCACAAACAAGACAATCTCTGCCCGCAAGTTAAGAGATACAACACTGGAGGAAAAGCTGGACTGAAGTACAACTGAGGGGCTACTACAGATGTTTCATCTAATGTCCTCAGCAAAGGCATTTGGTAGGTAAAGGAAAGGCAACTCCCAGCAGGAGCTGTGGGCACAATTGAGAGTGCTTGACTGAAATAATAATTTAACAGAATGTTCCTTGGCCATTCCTTTGGCAAAAGAAACCTTTTCTTTTATTGTTTCCTGATTTCCTGCCACAAATCCATTCTTCTTTCCTCCTGTATCTTTAATGCACCATTTCTTTTCTGCCCATTTCATTATTTTAACTACTTCATTCTGCTTAGACGTTTAGAACATTGACAGTATTTGCAAACGAATCCCATCCGGAGTATTTTTTCCAGTTGCAATGGATAACAAACATCTGCCATCTGTTTGCAAATAATTGCATTGTGTTAGCTTCCCCAAGATGCAGTTAGTTGTGATAGTGCAGTTATTCTGCACATGAGCATAATGTGCCAAAGTTTTGAAACGCTTTCTGCTTTCAGTGGTACATTTCATGCTTCTCCTTTGTGCTTGTGACCATTTCTCCTCCATTACTAACATGTTTACGGCTAACTATTGCTTTTTTGGAAATTCACGTTATGTATCATTTGTGGCATACATGTCCATAATAGTTAATTTATATATTGCATTGGCAACCTAGGAAGCCTGCTTTATATATAATCAGACCATTGGTCCATCCAGCTCAATGTTGTCGACTTTGACTGGCAGTGACTCCCCAGGGTTTCAGGCTGCTCACAGGAAATAAGCCGCCTGCTTGCAATTATAATATAATAACCATGATTTGTGGACTTGTGCTGGACACTTCAGTTATTACCAACAGCACATTATTTGCCTTTGTTATCAAATAACAGAGCAGCAGAACAGTATTTCATTCCAGTCACACTTCTCAATTAATTGGGGGAGGTTGGCGGGACAATCACTGCATGGGCAGAATGCTACCTTTCTCCACTGCCAGAGATAACAATTGCAGCTGTCTCTAAAGGGAACACAGACAGTGTGTTCCCCGGAGAATGCAAGGAGTACTGGAAGGAGCCCAGTATCAAAAGACTCCTCTGAAAACTTGATAGCATTATGAAGCAGAATTGGGAAATTTCTTAGACTGGTGATTAATGCCATTCCAGAGGGGGAGCATCTATATTAGGCACCCAGTGAGGAGGAATTAAAGAACCTTTTAATGAGGGTGAAAGAGGAGAGTGAAAAATATGTTCTGAAGCTCAACATCAAAAAAACTAAGATCATGGCCACTGGTCCCATCACCTCCTGGCAAATAGAAGGGGAAGAAATGGAGGCAGTGAGAGATTTCACTTTCTTGGGTTCCATGATCACTGCAGATGGTGACAGCAGTCACGAAATTAGAAGACGCCTGCTTCTTGGGAGAAAAGCAATGACAAACCTAGACAGCATCTTAAAAAGCAGAGACATCACCTTGCCAACAAAGGTCTGTATAGTTAAAGCTATGGTTTTCCCAGTAGTAATGTACGGAAGTGAGAGCTGGACCATAAAGAAGGCTGATCGCCGAAGAATTGATGCTTTTGAACTATGGTGCTGGAGGAGACTCTTGAGAGTCCCATGGACTGCAAGAAGATCAAACCTATCCATTCTTAAAGAAATCAGCCCTGAGTGCTCACTAGGACAGATCCTGAGGTTGAGGCTCCAGTACTTTGGCCACCTCATGAGAAGAGAAGACTCCCTAGAAAAGACCCTGATGTTAGGAAAGATGGAGGGCACAAGGAGAAGGGGACGACAGAGGATGAGATGGTTGGACAGTGTTCTCGAAGCTACTAACATGAGTTTGGCCGGACTGCGAGAGGCAGTGAGGGATAGGCGTGCCTGGCGTGCTCTGGTCCATGTTCCTGGTCATACCAGGAACAAACTCAGTTGGTCTCTAAGGTGCTACTAGAAAGAATTTTCGATTTTGTTCTGGTCCATGGGGTCACGAAGAGTCGGACACGACTGAACGACTGAACAACAACAATAATAGAACAGGATTGTTACACTGCCTTTAGATCTTTTATACCCAGGACAAACCTGACGCGATGTTAAACAAGTCATCACCTGACTGTCCCATCCTTTTCTTTTTAAATTAAAACAAAAACAACCCAGAAGTCTCAAGTAGGCACAGATCCAGATCAGGCCAGCAGCATGGAAACAGAAGGTTAACACACACACACCTGGCAGTCTTTTCCTGCTAGAAATTTTGGGTGGGGAAATAGTATGGGGCAAAAGATTAAAATCCCCGCATTGCAGTGCAGTCCCTATCTGGATGACCCTATTCCTCTCGTGGTTATTTTAAAGGGTCCAAAAGTAAGAAAGATGGAAATGTGCTTCACATCACATCTAGTCATTATATGCACTCTCAGTGTGAAATGTACCTCCTCAGTGGGCACTGACAGCTAGAAGAGGTCTCTTCGATGAGTTTTGATGGCAGGTGGCTGCTAGCTATGGCAAACAGATCCAACCTCCTTGAGTAGGTAGCTAGAGGGAGAAAGTATTTAGAATTGGAATGACACCAGCAAGGGCACCAAAGTTATGCCACCTGGGGAATTGGTGCTGCTTTGAAGATCAGAATTGCCTCTCTAGATGCTTGCCTGTGCTTGCATGTATATTTTGTAAAAATAAAAATCTCCAGTACCCTCTCCTCACACGGAAACTGGCCCCGCAAAGGAATACGTGAGGAGCAGCACGAACATACACAGACACACAATCTGTGGGAAGTATCTGTAGGAAGTTTCCCCCAAGGACAAAATATTGTGCCTTAAGTATTCAGAAAATGTTTCCCCACAACAGAAGCACAGCTTTGAGAGGAGATGAACAGACTGTGCGGCACAACTGGGGGGGGACAAATTGCAGATCAATTTGCGAAGTTCTGATGGCAGATGAAAGGCTTCAGGAGGCAGCTGAGCTCCTGGATAGAATCTGTTTCCCTTTCGTATGCGTACAGAACTGTGTGGGAGGCCTTTCTCTGTGGTGAATATGTGTGAACATAACAAGAACACAGAGGGTGCCAACTACACAAGCCATTCCAGCCCAATGAGCACCATCCCTTCCTTGCAGCCGGCTGATGACTTGGGAAATATCCACAGAAGTGGCTCCACCCACCTTGACTGAGCATTCACATGTACTCTTGTAATCATCACACATTGCAGCTGTATGCAGACCTATTTTCCAGGGACATCCCTGATTTAGAGAAGCTGTCCCAGTTTCTGATTTGATCCCAAAATGCCCCACTTTTCCTTAGGATGTCCCTATTTTCATTGGAGAAATGTTGGAGGGTATGGAGTTATGTGACCTGACCCGACCCCAAGCCATCTGAAGGCAATCCTGTATAGGGAAGGTGATTTTTTAAATGTTCAATGTTTTATTATATTTTTATATATGTTGAAAGCTGCCCAGAGTGGCTGGGGCAACCCAGTAAGATCTGTGGGGTATAAATAGTAAAATTGTCATTATGGAATGTGATGTCCCTATTTTCATCAGAGAAATGTTGGAGGGTATGCTGTATGGTGGATTGCCAGAGAACTGGATCCTGCATGACTCAGTGTGTATTTGAAGGTGGTCTTTGGGACTGAACTTCACAGGATTCAAAAGGATCCCAGACCAAACCTAAGACTTGAAAAAGAAATGCCCAATGTCACGCAGTTCAACTTTAAAAACAACAACTGATGTCATCAATGGCTTCAGATCTGGAATTTACTGGAATACTGGAATCGTCTTCTCTATTTTCAAAGTTCAGGCTTTGAGCGCTGTTACATATGCGGCCAAAAGAAAACCACCCATACAGAAGAGGGAGATATCAGCATGTGCAGAATTATAAAATATACTTACAAGAAAACCCAAATGGGGGAAGAGGACACAAACCAGCCCAGCGGGGACTGAGCATGCCCAGTGCCCATGGAATGCAGACTTGAGTGTTGAGGGGGGACACCCAAAAAATGGGGTGCGGTGGGAATACGACCTTCTGGAATCCTGCATCCTGCAGTTCTCTACTCAGCAACATTTAGATGCAGACCCCATGACTTTCTGTGTACAGAACTTGCTTAAAAACATACAGAGAAGGCATTTGCAAAATATTGTTTACAGAAAAAAAAATGGTTATCTCTTTCCCTGCCTCACAATTCCACCAGTGCTCTATTGGCCCTCTCTTCATTTCCCTCCAAGAAATATGGTGAGGAAATGGCAATTTCTATATATTTAAGATGGACATTGAAATTGAGGGGACTTTTATCCACATATGGTGGTCCTGTAAAATAATTAAGGAATATCGGTGAACTATATATAATGAATTAAAAAAGATACTTTAAAAAAAAAAACTTTCCCCAAAGCACCTGAGATTTTCCTCTTGGGGAACAACGGAGGTCCCCCAAAAGACAAGAGAGTTTATTACTATATGCCACCGCCGCAGCTAGAACGTTCTTGGCACAAAGGTGGAGAACAAGTATAGTACCCACCAAGGAAGAATGGCAGTGGGAAATGTTCCAATATGCTGAACTGGCTGGTCTGACAAACAGGATAAGAGAAAACAAAGATAAGGAATATAAAGAGGAATGGATAATATTTATTGAATATTTTAAGACTCAGTATAGACAAATGCATAGCTCAGCAGGTCTCGGGTAAATCCAGCAGAGTTGAAATAGATAGAGTACTTAATAAATAACAAATTGGATGATTTAAAAAGATGTGGATTATGCGGAACAGTAGAAAAGCAAAGGAACCAGGAAAAGTGTGGAAGGGAAGTCAAATGATATATGTATACATGCTGTGTTTGGTACGAAGTTGTAAGTGGGACAGGGGATGAAAGAGGAGGGGGGTTAAAGATGCTCTCTGTTTCTGTTTTTGAAAATGCAAATAAAATAATAATAATAATAATAAGACCAAACTGCGGGAGGCAGTGGAAGACAGGAGTGCCTGGCATGTTCTGGTCCATGGGGTCACGAAGAGTTGGACACGACTAAATGACTAAACAACAACAACAAGATGGACATCGATTTAAAAGTTTTAATGCTGGCAAAGCTATCCTTATTAAGCTTGTTTCCGTAACCTGAGCTAACAATTTTGCTTCCTCAGGATTTCCAAACGACTTCCGTACAAAACTTTCCTTCAAATAAATCAGAACCTTACAGGGATACTTAACTGTTCAAGATGAGAATTTCATTGATAAATCAAAGATTTTCTTCAGGTACCATCACAGATATCCTCTCAGCTGGATCTGGTTTCCGTGGCAACATTCCCTTTTATTGCCTAGTGGGATTCACTAGATTAAAATGGCAGCCCTGAGGCAATTAAAATAGATGAAACTTCAGTGTTATTTACATTTCCACGAGCGAGGAAATAAGGTACTTGAGTCCAACTGGGAAACAAGGATCTCTGGAACTGAACAAAGAGGAAATAAAAGCTGCCAGTGTTTGATTTGGACATAATGGATAATTGTTTGCCAGTGACATAAAAACCACTGCAGACAAAAGATTGCTTCAGTTTAGAAAGCAGCAGCCTGTGGGAAGGATGAACTAGGAGATATGAATTCTAGGAGATACGACTTCTGCATGAGTTAAAACAAATAATTTTATCACATGTTTTTATAAGTGTGATATAAGATAATTGGCAGAAATGAGGTGGTCGCCTCAAGGCAGCTGGTTTTGTCTGTCCTGAAAGGGGAGGAAAAGGCAGTTATTTAATTTATTAATCTTACCTCTTCTTTTTTTTAATCCCACAGAAAGGTGTTTATGGGATTTTCTGCCTTAGGTACCAGAATGCTGGGTATTATGTTCCTTGATTGAGGGGCCTACGCCATTCTCTGTTCTCCTCAGGCATCAAAATGTCTTCAGCTGGATTGGTAAGGAGATCAGTGCACCCCATTCCTTGTGCCCTCGGAAAGGAGACATTGGCTGCCCAGAGGAGCAGCCCAGGGAGTGTGCAGATGGACGGGCTTCTAGCCAGAGTGGAGAGGCACAATTTTTGAACACCCTATGTGAAATGAAGTCATGCAGTCCATGCATTATCGAGTTTAGATCTTACCATTCCCAAATCTCTGGCTGGAACTGGAGAAACTTTAGGAACTTCATATAACTGCTCATTTCAGAGATATTTGAATAAGCAGATGTTAACCTGGCCTCGTGAATCGAGTGGTGCTGGCAGTGTGCTGAATTCTGTCTCGGTTTCAATTACATCCTTTAAAATGTCTCCGAATTGAATATAATGAAGGGTACCCTGTTCAGCACAAGACTTCCTCTATCATCTGTTCTCATATAAAATGCAATTAAAAATTCTGCTTGGAGACCCTGGCTGATTAATCTCCGCTCCTTTAGTATGCAGTGTGCCAGAACAGGGAGATTGAGAACAGGAAATTATATTGCAAGAGATGTTTTGTAAAGTAACCAGAAGCCTGTAGACAAAGCCCTGGCCAATTAGTTGAAATCAATATATGAAACTGAGCTCCCAGCCAGGGACAGCCCAGGAGATTTTGCTGCCTAAGGCGAAAGACAAGATGGAGCCTGCATCCCATCTCATATATAGAAGTAGGCCAGACTGGTAGCTGAATCTTATTTCAGCACTGGTGACAGGATAGTGTCCTCTTGAGGGCAACAGTCTAGCTTAGAGGGTGCATAGCAGGTCACATGACCCAGACAGCTCCACCTTTCTGCTGCTCCTCACTCCTTGTGTCCCCCCCCCCCAGCATCTTCCACCTGAGGCAAACACCTCACTCTACCTAATGGTAGGGCTGGTCCTTCTTCTAGGCCTGTTTTGTGGTCTTTATTGGCTTGTTTTGATATCTGCTATGAATAGGTGACTTTGTCAGTTTTCATTTCCCTCAGTTTCTCATCTTTGCAATCTTAAGTTTAGTTCTGACTTTTTAAAGGCCTCATGAAAATCCATCAGTATTTAATGCAAATTTCTCCTATAGACACGTTGTTCTATGCACTTTTACCTAATAGAATGCATTCTTATAGGCTCTTTTTGCTAATATATGCATACTTAATGCACATTTTACCCTACTACATAAAGGCATATTATCTTTAAGAGCTACAATGGACCAATGCATCATGAAGCAGAGAAAGCTGGAGCCAGTTTGTATTTTATTAGTATATAATTTAACATAATTTGCATGACATGCTTATGAACAATGAGGACACTAGGCTGTTACAGTTGGTGGTGTCTAGATTCCCCCCCCCCAACCTGTTATTTGTAAAACTGCTAAAGTAAAATTAAAGTGACAGTTCTTACAAGATCTAGCTAAAGGTCATTGGTTAATTGACATCACAGATATACTTAGCAATTTAAAATGTTTGCTCATACAAACATGCATGCTTCTTGAGAGGTGTTTCAGTGAGTCATAAAGCCTGTGCAAGCTGGTTTTGATCAAGAATGGCAGGATTCTGACAACTAATTTTTAAGCTGCTTGCCTTATCTTACAGGAAAGTAGTTAGAAAGCTGTTTCCAAGGAACCAATTGAATAGGGAATATTAAATAATCAACTTACACAGTCAGTCTTTACTTACAGTTTTCATCAAATAATGTATTGGGGGAAATAAAAACACTGCAAGAATTATACATAATTATACAAATTATCCACGGCCATTTTTTCAGGTGGAGCTTGCTGGAGCTCAGTTCTGGCACCTCTCAGCTGGGCACCATTGCCATTCTAAGAGGAGCGGGGAGATAAAGGACCCTGGACAGTTAAGTCCAGTCAAAGGCAACTATGGGGTGCAGTGCTCATCTCGCTTCAGAATGAGGGAGCCAGCCTTTGTCCACAGACAGCTTTCCAGGTCATGTGGCCAGCATGACTAAACCACTTCTGGCACATGGAAAACTGTGATGGAAGCCAGAGTGCACGGAAACCCTGTTTACCTTCCCGCCACAGCGGTACCTATTTATCTACTTGCACTGGTATGCTTTTGAACGGCTAGGTTGGCAGAAGTTGGGACAGAGCAATGGGAGCTCACCCCGTCGCATGGATTCAAAGAGCCAACCTTCTGATAGGCAAGCCCAAGAGGCCCTGTCGTTTAGACCACAGTGGTTTAGACCACAGTGCCACCCGCGTTCTAAGAGAACAAGGGGAGGTGTTCATGGTGAGTTCTGGCACCTCTTTCTCTAGAAAAATTGCACTGATTATATCCAAGCAGTGTTTAACCTCAGATGGGAGACATAAATATATTCAAAATCAAGTTGGAACTACTCTCTGAGTCATTAACGTCTTTTTTGTTTCTTGCGTGCCAAAAGGTGAGTCTATATAAAGTACACACTTTGCAGTTACAGTTGAGGAACATGTATCTGAAGAAGTGTGCTGTGCATGCACACGAAAGCTCACACCAAGAGCAAACTTAGTTGGTCTCTAAGGTGCCACTGGAAGGAATTTTTTTTATTTTTTATTTTGTTTTGACTATGGCAGACCAACACGGCTACCTACCTGTAACTGAGACTAACAGTAATTTATGCTATGAATTGTGCTTCTTTATTTTATTGATTAGAAAGAGCACAAGCAATTTATCAACAGTTATAACAATCAATGAGCAAAAGCACACATGAATCTAACCACTAACCATTATTGGGTTTGGGACAGCCATGTCAGTTATCCATTGCTAGTTGAACAGCAGTTTAACCTCCATGTTGTGGAGAAGGTAGGGTGCTCAGGGGAGCGTCTCACACCCACTTCCTTTCCCAGCTCTTCACAACAGCCCTGCAGTGCTGCCAGTTGGGTCTTTCCACCCTGTAGCTGCTCCCACACCACCCTCTTTTTGTCACCTACAGCCACAGAAATGGGGGTGGGGGGGAGCGGAGATGCATCAAAGCAATCCAAACCAGCCCACCCTGCACTCCTTGGTTCAATCTGCACAAAACTTGCTGGGGGAAGCAGGGCTCGCTTCCAGCTGTCTTATCCTACCCTGGAGATTAAAGCAACTGCCTCGTTTCCCTTGCAGACCCCTCTCAACTTTCTAAAGTCCAGGAGCTCTGAGCCCCCCACACGTTGCGTTTTCCAGAAAGTTCCCTTATAAGTTACTCAGAGTGTACAGGCATCCCACATTTCCCAGATCTTTCCCAGATATTGGAAGCTGGTTTCCTTATATCTCTGATCCTAAACTTTCATTAGCTTGAATTCCAAGCATCTAGACACACGAGGATTCTGTCATCCTGAGACCAGCAATCGCACACAATTCAGTGGTCAAATCGTGAAACTTTATTAGAATAAAAGGTAGGGGGAAAGCAGACAGAAGGTCAAAACAGAGAACAAAATGAACCCGAGCACTGTGGCCCAAAAACTGAAACAATGAGAACCTATCCACTACAATATAGTTATTCTGGTTTAAAGACAAGTAGGCAGCCATGATGGTCAGGTTCCCAATGGTATGGAAGACCCAGTCTGGACCCTGATGGTAGAGGGACCAAGCTGCAAAGGCAGCTCAGCTTTCAAAGGCTCTCTCATCTCTTATTGGATGGAGTGGTCCTTGGCTTTTTCTGACCAATGAGAGCTATAGAGCCAGCTGAGTCAGGGAGGTCATATCTCCCAGGCACCCCTTTTTGCATTTGAATAGAATGGGAGGGAGATGTGTGACTGGAGGGCATTCAACAAATTTTGGGAGGGGGGCAGGCCAGGTTCTTTCTTCACACATGCAAATCAGGATGAATGCTCAATAAACAAGTCATCTCTGGAGAAGCCCTGCATGAATGTCTACATGTATACAGAATGCACGTGTCTTTGCAATTAACTGAATGCACATAGGTCAGGGGTTGGGGGGGCCCTTCCTACATTCATTGCACCCAAACTCACAATGTGAATGGGACTCTTGATTGAACCCATACTATCCCAGGGCTGTTTTAAAGATTACTGAACAATGCACACAAAGCGTTTTGAAAGCTTTGAATGTAAAGTAAGAGATATTATTCACAGCCCCAAGTAAAGCTGCTTTTGACAGAACTGAGACTCCTCCTTGCTGGCATGACTTGAAAGCTGCTCCTTTAAGTTGAAGCCGAAATGAAAATTTCCACCCCTCTGTCAACACAAACCAGCAAAGAGGCATTAAGGAAATGGAATGCAGGGATTAGTCATCTTTTACATAAGAGATATGACTACACTACAAAGCAAACAACTGCTTTGAGAACTTGGGCACATCTCATGATTGGCCACAACAGCCATTCTTTGGAATCTCTTTAGGTAGGGGCAGCCAGACCCCACGCGTAACATTTATTGCCAAAAATAAAACTACTTGACATTTAATGCATGTCTGCAAATGAGTACAAGGACGGTGGCATTGCTTCTTGCTGCCCCACTCGTTTTATTAGAAAAATGGTTGCTAATAACCTCTTGACATTGCATGCCACATTTCAATAATGCTCCCAAATAACATCTAGCACAGGACCATAACAGCCTGGAAGCAAGGGTGCATGGACGCGATCTGTCGCTGCAGTAGAAGATTGTCTGAAAATGACTGTCTCCAGATCTAAAGCCTATTCCAGACTGCCGTTCTGCATCTCATCTTCTGTTTTTCTTTCTTCACTCCCACGCCCAGGTAATTGTGTTGTTTGTCATAAGTGCATGTTGCTATTTCACACACTACAGCAGAGCTAGGGAACCTGTGGCCTTTGAGATGGGATTCCATGCTGAGTTGTTGTGGCTGATAGCACCAAGAGCCCCGTCCTCCACAAATTTGCTTGATGCTTTTATTAAAGCCATCTGTGCTGAGCAGCCATCCAGGCTTGAAGCCCAGCTAGGAATCTAGCTCACTCTTTGAAGCCAATGTGTCAGGTGCATGAGAACTGACCATGATTATGAAAGTGGCACTGGTTGTGACTACAAAGGTAGTGTGGGAAAGAACTCTGTCCATCATTTACCGTTCCATCACTTGTTCCAGGATGAAGTGAGCCCTGGTGTTCAGAATAGATCCTGCTACAGATTCTTAACAGCAGCGTTAAGTAGAAAACTGTTATGTACTAACCTTGGATCCTAGAACAATAGGCAGGTAGGATCTTAGAGTGCAGGAGCAGCCCAACCAGACCCCAGGAGGAAGTTAATCAGCCTGTTAGGCCGTTAGGATCCTAGAATGCAACAACTGATTGGCCTGCAGGAGCAGCCCAATCAGGCTTCAGGAGAGAAGCAGAAACAACCAATCAGACGGAACTCGTGTAAATAATGTACAGTGGTACCTCAGGTTACAGACGCCTCAGGTTACAGACTCTGCTAACCCAGAAATAGTACCTCGGGTTAAGAACTTTACTTCAGGATGAGAACAGAAATTGTGTGCTGGTGGTGCAGTGGCAGTGGGAGGCCCCATTAGCTAAAGTGGTACCTCAGGTTAAGAACAGTTTCAGGTTAAGAATGGACTTCCGAAACAAATAAAGTTCTTAACCCAAGGTACCACTGTATATAAAGCCTGAAGTTTTTTTTTTGGGGGGGGGGTTGAGCTGCAATAAAGAGCATGAAATCAATACATGATTCCCAGTACCGGTATATTTCAAAAACCTTGCTAGGTATTGTTGGATTTGTGTGAGCCTAACCCTTTACTTTGGCCACCTCATGAGAAGAGAAGAATCCCTAGAAAAGACCCTGATGTTGGGAAAGATGGAGGGCACAAGGAGAAGGGGACGACAGAGGATGAGATGGTTGGACAGTGTTCTTGAAGCTACTAACATGAGTTTGGCCAAACTGCGAGAGGCAGTGAAGGATAGGCGTGCCTGGCGTACTCTGGTCCATGGGGTCACGAAGAGTCGGACACGACTGAACGACTGAACAACAACAACAACCCTTTATGAGCTCTAGCACTGTACATTGTTGAAGGCCCTTCCACAACTTTCGAATGCTGCGTTCATCTACTCTGCCTTCCTGAAAAATCCCAGAGGGCAACAGTTCTTATGGGAACTGATATAATAGAAAAACATAATTGCTCTGCAATATGCTGCCAGCAGCTCAAAATAGGCTTCTCGCACCAGCAGCCAGGAATCAGCCAGTGGAGGCAGAGATCCGCTGCATCCTAAGATGCTCATTCTGTGGATTTTGTCGTAGGATTGTTCCCTAACATGGCTGCCTCTCTGGAGTGTTAGAAACCCAGATAGTCCTTATTCTAAATTCTCATCATCGATCAATGAATACAGTATAATTTAGCAGTGCCGCTGACTACCTATCAAAAAGAGATGCTTGAACCCTTATACCTTTCCATGCAAGCGCAGGTTAGCTGTTTGGTTCATCCCTGCACGTTTCATTAAATGTTTGTATTGTGAAAGAGGTTCTTCCCTTTTTCGATTGGATGCGAAGGCAAACAGGCTGTGAGATCTGCCACCCCGTTGATTGTAAAGGTTGATTCAGCTGATCTGGCTCGCTAGGCACATGTGTCCGTCCGTGCGTCCATCCATCCATCCGTCCGTCCCCTTCCTCACTGCTCCTTGTGTTTCCCTCCCCCTCCCATGACATGGGCTTGTTGGAAGAAGATGACCATTCCAGATAGAAGAAGTGCACCACTCTTTGGTCAAGGGTATGCAATAGCTGCAATCCCCTGCTAGAACTCTCAAAGAAGCCCTCCACGCCCCAATTTGCTGTTTCCCTTTGAAGTGTTCAAGGATCATGGCAAAATATGTTTCTTAGTGGGTTAGACAACTGTTTCTGGTTTGCAGTTCTTTTTGTGTGAAAGCCAAGGAGAGGGGGAGCTATCTGGGCGACAACATGCAAACCCCAGGAAAAACAAGGAGAAGAAAACCATCTGTACTAAAAAATATAAAAAATAAAATCTAATCTGAAATCAGACCAATTGCAAAAAAAATACCATCTGTGCAAACAGGCTGCAGTGTCATGGAGTACAACTGTACTAACACAACAGCAAGAGGAAATGGAGGCCAATGTTTTATCTTCAGTACAAAGATGCTTAACTTTTAGCAAAGCATACCCAAGTCAGGGTCTATTGTGGGAGAAGTGAGTCGGAGGGTGTGTCCAAAACATGAGCAGAGATGCCACATCAGAGAACACAGCACAAGACCTTTGTTTGACTGTCATTGAATAGGACTCCAGAATAAATAAACACTTTATTTGGGTCCAGTATATGAGAATGGCTCAGAATGAAAGCCAAACTGCATGCTATGTTAATTTCATGAATGCAATTCACATGCTTTTAAAATTAAATTGCTGACATGGGAAGGTGGGTGATCAGAATATGGTCCTTGGCATAAACCTTCCTTAAGATCTCCCCCCCCCAAACTGCTGTCTTTGCATAATCATCAGTAGCGTTGCAAGAGAATTTTGATTCAGTTCACATTTTAATGCAAACTTACCTAATTCACACATTCCAAAATAATATGCAAACCAAAATTCACACATCTCTGAATTTTGCAATGCCGTTCTCCACATAGTGAGTACAGAAATGTATATTTTGGTGTAAAACATGCATAGAAACTCACATATTATTTAAAATAACATGCAGAAGTGCATTGCATTAGGAAATATTGCTTTGCTAAAATGTGATATTAGGTGAAATTACATTCAAAAATGTGATTAGGGGAATTTTGCACTAAAATGTTGAGGAATTTTGATGAGGGTTTTTTTTAATGCAAACTGATTTGGAAACATGGAGAATGAACTGCATAATTCATTTGGAAAAATGAGAAACTGAGAGAAACTGAAATGGACAAATTGACTCATCCATACCACATCATACCACAGAGCCTAGGTCTTGCTGATCAGAAGGTCGGCAGTTCGAATCCCCGCAACAGGGTGAGCTCCTGTTGCTTGGTCCCAGCTTCTGCCCTCCTAGCAGTTCGAAAGCACGTCAAAGTGCAAGGAGATAAATAGGAACCGCTCCGGCAGGAAGGTAAACAGTGTTTCTGTGCGCTGCTCTGGTTCACCAGAAGCGGCTTAGTCATGCTGGCCACTTGACCCAGAAGCTGTACGCCGGCTCCCTCGGCCAGTAACGTGAGATGAGCATCGCAACCCCAGAGTCGGACACGACTGGACCTAATGGCCAGGGGTCCCCTTTACCTTTACCTTTAATCACCAGTGGAATATTTTCTTCCAGGGTTAGGAGAGAATTTCATTGAGACCATGATGGGGGGGGAGTTTAGTCCCAATCCGTTTCTCTGCCTCATTCCCAAACACATATACAGTGGTACCTCGGGTTACAGACGTTTCAGGTTACAGACTCCGCTAAACTAGAAATAGTACCTCAGGTTAAGAACTTTGCTTCAGGAAATGAATATATTATTGGATTGGGAACTCAAAGAGGAAGAGGTAAAATCGGTAATGTTGAGATGGGCCCAGGACTTAGGTTATAACATCTTAATGGAGCAATGGGAGAGACTGTGGCAGGTGGATATTTAAAATATCTTTAAAATGATGGCACCAAACACCAGAAAAATTGGCAAAAATGTACGGAAATAGATCTCCCTTATGCTGGAGGTATAATAAAGAAAATGGGTCGTACAAACATATGTGGTGGACATGTCCTGTTATATGCAATTATTGGAACGGCATTTATGAAGAACTCAAAAAATTGATAAAATGTACATTTAAAAAGAGGCCAGAAATGTTCCTGTTAAGTATTTTACCAGAGGAGATAAAAAAAAACAGAAAGAGTATTGTGTATGTATGGTTTAACAGCAGCGAGAATGCTAGTGGCAAGAAATTGGAAAAATAAAGTTGCACCAACCATAGTAGATTGGCAAAACCTAATGTTAGAATACTTGCAACTAGCCAAAACAACGGGTAAAATAAGAAGACAAATGACCCAAGAAGTATCAAGGAGCCACCCCATACAGGAAAATAATATAATTTTAAAAGATCTCTGCAGGGGTGAGTGTAGAGGGGAAAAGTGAAGAAGTGAGTTTGCAGCAGAATTGGGGAAAGAGTGTAATTGATTACTGTCATTAGAGGGATTAAAATTGCATAACTCCATTTGGATCTGGGGAGAAAATTGCATTCTCTTCTGGGAAACTGTCAGGCACAATTTGTAAGGCAGAGAGTGTGTGCGTCTGGTCATGTTCAGCCCTGGAGAGAGTGTATGAAGGAGGGTTGTAAGAAAGGGCAAAGATGTTGTAGATACACCTGGGTTGCCGTATTTCAAAAAGTGAAAATCCAGACACAAAAGTTGAGGTTTTTCTTTTTTGTTTTGTTTTGCAAAATCTCAAAGAAGAAGTTATTGAGCTATTTTTAAGGAAATTTGCCAAAATCTAGACTTCCGACATGGGTAGCCACATGTCCAGATTTTCCCATGCATTTCAGAGATTTCTGCCCAGACAAGGTTTCTGACTCTGTATTCCGGCTATGTCTGGGAAATTCTGGGCGCATGGCAACCCTGAAGTACACCCTTTCCAAAACTGGGGAGGTATAGAAGTCTGAGCGTCTGGGACTCTTAGAATTAAGAATCAGGATGCAGAACAGGCTTAGCAAATGTAGAATTTAACATTGAGGTTCTATCCTCGCATAGCTCTGTGGAACCCCCTCTTGTCCTCCCCAGTTTCGCATATATTCTGCAATGGACTGACTGGAACTGTGGCTAAACCAGGTCATGATGCAATACTGGCTTGGATTAAGTGACAGATTAGCCACAGCCATTACAAAAGGTAGAGGCAAACAAGGTGCATCTGCTACAAAAGTGGCTTCGAACTGATTTAGCTGTCATTCCACAAAGGTATGCTGGAGATTATAGCTCTGTAAAACAAAAACAAAAACCCATACATTCCTGCTAGAAATCATTTGGCTCTCCAATTCCCTGGAGTCTTTTAACTTAATTTATTGGGTTTTATTAACAAGAATAATGTTATACAAACAAGTATAACAGGTTTTCTCATGTCATTTGGATATCACAAAAACAGCTTAATAAATGTGTGGAAATATCTACAACATATGTTTCATTATTAGTGGTCAATGTACAGGTTCTTGGTTCATGAATTGGTTTAAACTGTTAAGAAGAAAGAAAGAAAGAAAGAAAGAAAGAAAGAAAGAAAGAAAGAAAGAAAGAAAGAAAGAAAGAAAGAAAGAGGGTGAGGAGGGAATGGTGAGTGGGGTGGGGTCGGGTGGTTATGCTTCTATTATTCTACTTAGTGTGTTCCTTGGGGTCTTTGAATGGGGTCAAGAACATGTCCTGTGGCCAATGGGATATTGTGAACAGTGCTGGACTTGGGTTGGGGAGGGTGGAGGCCTTTTTTTTTTTTTTACTTACAAGCCAATCCAGGATGTTGCACTGCCTATCAGTTTCCTCCTCCTTAAGTCTCTGTGTTGTCCTTGTAGAATGCAATAGGGAGAAAGAGGAGGCGGGCACAATGCTAGACTCAGTTGGGTCCATCTGTCATTTGCTCTGGCTCCACCCAATAGTGGGCTTCCCACGTTCTGCCCCACCAGTTCCAATGGGCACCAACCACCACTGTCTGAGGCCCCAATGATCTCCTTGCCTGCCAAGCCCATGCCTCACTTGTGGTTTGCTGTATAGAACATGCTGAAAGAGTTATACGGCCAGTTTGCAATTTTATTGCTCAAACAACCAACTTCAACACATTTAATCATAGGCTTGGCTATCACTCAGTGTCAGTGTGTGAAGCCAATCATTTCTCACTCTTCCTCCACCACCTTCACAGACATCTGCTACCATTTGGAGCAGCAAGCATACAGGCATTAATCCTTTGCAGCACCTGTCAGAGAGACCGGAGCTCTTTCCTCCTCTCACTCTTCTCTCGACAAGCTCTGATTCCGATTAACAAGATCTCCCTAATCTGTTCATTTCTACCTGTCTTCGGAGTCATTAATATACAGTTAAGGGAGATTATTTCCTTTGGTATCAAGATTAACGATGGCTGCTCATAGGAAAGGCCCGTTAATTTTAGACAAATGCAGACCACAGGAATTAGGCTGATAGTTCAGCAGATCTGGAGGGTGCTGGAGATTTACAGTCAGACAGCTCTAAAATATTTAGATGTGCTCCGTGAACTCCTCTTGGTAACGTGCATGAAATGTCGCTGGCAAAAGGTTTATATACGAATCTAGTCTCGTATGGATTCACAACCCAGTATAATAATTAAAAGAATGAGATTCCATATGACTGAAGTTGTTTTAATGTAGGGTGAAGGTAGTACAGATATATTGCCTGTATTTCTGTCTGCAAGGGAACCTCACAAGTATGCCTGAGCTATGTAGTAAATCAGGCTCCTTCAAATGATTGATGTACCAAGAGTAATGTAGCCTAATTTGACATGCTAGCTAATTAACTGCAGTCTGCTCTGAAACAAAAAAAACTGTGACGCAAGTTCTGTTGCTGCTCAGAATCCATGCAAACGCCCTTGTCTGCATCTTCTTTCTTTACTACAAGTGGAATACACATCAGGAAGAGTGAAGTCAGTCAAAGAAAAAAGGGGGATTGAGAGCCATTTCACACTCGACTATCAATCACAGCTCCCCAATATTTAGGCACTCCCCTTCAGAATTCACGGGTGGTACTCAGCCGAGTTTTTCTCCTAATAGACACCCTGCAATTAATGAACATGACTAAGTTAGATCCATTACTTTCAATGAGTAAAAGTTAGTTGACCACCACCCCATGGCAAAGGCAGCAGTGCAGCGCTAGCAAAGTATGAAGCAGTGAGCAAGAGGCAGACAAGAAACCCAAAACAAAAAAGGGGGTTAAGCAAACAGGGAACAGCAAGCTGCTGGTCCTCATGGTGACGGCACAGTGGGCAATCCTCACTTTCCTTCTACCTCCTTTCTGAAAAGGGAAGTTCAGTATATTCTAACCAGAGCAACCAATAGCTCAGTTTCCCAGAGCTATCTAGAGACTGAACTTGAAAAGTACATGCTCTACTACCAAGGACAACTCCCTAATTCATTTGTTGTTGCTCAGTCCTATTGCCTCTGTGGCTGTAGTGCTTTATATCGAAACAGTCAGATTCTTCTTCAGACTTGCAGAACCCTTCTCTCTCTCTCTCTCTCTCTCTCTCTCTCTCTCTCTCTCTCTCTCTCTCTCTCTCTCTCTCTCCCCCCCTCTTTCTCTCTCTCATACACAAACACACACACCCATGGAGAAGAAAAGTATGTTTATACCGAACACACTGGTGGTGGGCATTGTTCTAAGGTTGGATGTGTATGCTTTGTTAGATATTTAAGACAGTCCTGTGTAGAAACTTGGGAATGGGTAGTTGTGCTGGCTAAATAAGGGTAATTGAATCTCACAGTCTAGATGTATAGTAAAGGAATCTTTGAAGTCATCAAGGCAAATATAGATCTATTGTTAATTTATGGAATATAATCTTTATTAGTTTTCAAATTTCATACTTCAGATACATATTGTATTACAATGTACATTTACTATTTACTCCTACAAGTCGACTTCCTTCCTTCCTTCTTCTGGCTTCTTTTTTCAATTCTAATTTTCTCGCATTTCCTTTGTCCATTCTAAATATTGTAATTGTAACTATGCAGTTGTCCATAAATTCTCTATAATTAAATATACCTTTCTATATATATACAATTCTTCTTTGTCTATCTGTACACCGCTTATAAATACAATTGGTTACTTAATTACAAAGTACTGTTGTTGTTGTTGTTGTTGTTGTTGTTGTTGTTGTTGTTGTTATTCCAATAAGATTTATTTGTATTACCCGTTGTGAGGTTTATTTCTATTTCACACAGATCTTACCTATATACAACATAAATTTCTTCCATTCTTTTAAAAATGTTTCATCACCCAGAAACTGTTTCTATATGCAACAACAGCGGCCAGCCTGCTGTTAGCACAGGTTTGGAAACAACAGCAAATGCCAACAGTGGAAGATTGGCAACAGAAGGTGATGGAGTACGTGGAAATAGCCAAATTAATGGGGAAAATTAGACAACAGGGTAGATCTATTGTTAATTGGCTGGGTTGGCTTTTCCCAGAAGCAAAGATGCGCCTGTTTTCTGAGGACAGTAACTATTCACTAAGGATTAATCTGGCTTCCCTAATTATGTTTACATATCTTAATTGCAGGCGGAATATATTCCAAAATTATTCAGTTCATGGTTTGAGCTGCCCCTCCCCTAACAAAATCTATTTGCCGCTCATACATTACGCTTTCCACTGTTTATAGTTTCCAGAAAGAGAAGACAAACTCAGATGCTTCGTTTAACCTGTGTCCTTGTTCCTTCCTTTGTGAGTTTTGAAATATCTCTAGCTTTTCAAGACCAAGAAGAAAAAGAAGAAAACACGTTTCTCAAAAGCTGATATGATTGTTAGAGCCTATTCTATCTTTTTATTTGGGCTGCGTATCTAGTGCACTCCAACTGTTGGGTCGGGAAGCTGTGTACACACACGGTTAGCCACAGTCAACATCTACCCTGTATCTAGCCTGTCTTTTTAAAATGAAACATTGATGCATTCCCCCCGCCCCAATTCGAACCAAATTGTTTAGGAGGAAGCTGTATCTAAGTTTTAAGTCAGTAATGTGCATGAAACCCAAGTCTCCTGTTAGCTTTGTCCTCAATTGACTCCTAGGAGTATGCACCCACATTCCTGGAACAGGATTTGTCTATGATCTGAGCAGGGAAAGGCTGTTTTGAGTATGGGCAGAAAGAGAAACAATTTGGATTTTTGAGCCCGATAACTAAAAGAAGCCTTTGGCAGCTACAGCGATATGCTGTTGCTTTAGAAGGACAGATCTAATTTAGTACTAGCACCTGTCTGTCTGTGCGTCTGCTTGCCTCTTTCCACTTACCCTTTTGTTTGCAGAGAATATAAAGGCAGGACACCTTTCCAGTCCCTGCACAGGGAAACTGACCCTTTTAAGCTACCCTGGAACTTGCTTGCACTCAGATAAATCAGGGAGCACAGGCATTACTAATGGGGCAAGACAATTCTTCTTGGTTTTAGGAATATAGGAACATAGGAAGCTCGCTTAGGCCCAATTAACCCAGTACTGTCTACACTGATTGGCAGCAACTCTCTAGGGTTTCTCACCCCTACTTGGAGATTGAATTTGGGGTCTTCTTCATGCAAGGTAGATGCTCTATCACTGAGCTAGGACCCTTCCCACATAACCCAGGACATGGATTTCTTACACATGGGGAAATCTTTCTGATACCAACCCCTTCTCTAAATTGGGAGTAAATCCTATTTGCATTTCATCTCCTGAGCTAACCAGATGCACCATTTGGTTCACAGGAACTGGCTGAAAAAATCCAGCTGATTAAAAAGTCTCCCTTTGAAAGATGTGATTTGTTGAGTTTCTTTGCCGTTCACTTGACAGGTCATATATTTCCACCACGATGAGCTGCCACAATATTGTGAGTCGGGCCAATAAATTAACACCAGTCTGTAGAGCAGCAAAATGTGAAATGTAACCAATAGCAATGTTGGATTTTAACAGAAAAAGAAAAGGGAGGAAGAAAAATACTGCCTGGTCCTTCGCATTTCAACCCACACTCACTGTATCAAGCCATTTAATCTCCTCCTAGCTCTGTGTCTCCCTCAGCTTCCTCAAAGCATTTGTCTTAATATCTGCAGCAAATCTGCCCAAAGACAACAAGCACTAAGACCTTCCCAGCAGTCACTTTCACTAAGAATTGACAACTTTCCAGCCCTCCTTTCCAGCTGCACCTTTAACAGCAGAATATCATTCAGAAACACTCACCAGTGACCGTGTTTATCTTTGTGTGCTGTTTTTGCAAACACGAGCGGACCACACTGGTTGCTTTTCTGCTCAGTTGACCAATGCATTTGGTCAGCCATCAAAAAGAACCCCACATTAGCTCTTGCTCCACAAAGCCAAGTCTTTCAGGCCCAAATCCGGATGGGGAGGGTGGAGTGCCTGGGACTAGCAAATATATCTCACATGTTCTGCCTTACAACGGGTCTACGCTTTACTGCATTGCTGGAGGGATTCCCCTGTGAGTTGACCTGTTGGCTGCTAACATCAGCATCAGGGAGGAAAACATGTTAAGGCTTGCTCAGTTGGTAGAACATGAGACTCTTAATCCCAGGGTTGTGGGTTCTCTTCCAACTCTACAATTCTATGATTCTATCATCACCATCTTCATTATTACAATTTATTCTATTTCTATACAAACCTTCGATCACAGGATGGTTTATAATATTTCAAAATAAATAAATACAAATAGAGCATACATGCACCTTTGTGTTCCTTAGTCATCAAAAAGATATCATGGATTTATTGAGGTGTTTCCATACAGGTGCTTTATTCAGGAATTCAGGCTCCTCCAATGAATATTTAAAATGTTCCAGGAAAACCAGGCACATTTCTGTGTGTGACTCGTACATCATCCGCATGGATGCTTCACAGCTTCCTTACATATTTCCCTCTGGTATTACTTGTCAGATGGTATTCATAACTTACTGCCCACAAATCTTACTGAAGAAAAGTTCACATCCAGAGAAACTATGGTAAGATGGCTCATATTAGTCTGCTTGGTAAAGGGTGGTTTCAAGAGAATCTGCTTGCGGGGATGTAGAAATCCCCACATGTGAGTACCCCCCCCCCCCCAGAACGATGAGTGCTGGAACTCGCCAAAACTCTTCGCTGGTCTTGCAGGAGAAATATAATAGATAAACATGCCAGCTCTTGGAAGACCACCAAATAGGGCAAGGACCAAACTAGACATGATATTAATTGTACCTTTGCAATTAACATGCAGGTATTTGAAAATATAAATAGCATCCAAAGGGGGAGCTGATAATTATTGGGAACACAGCAGGGAATGAAACCCCTCTCCCCAAGCTGCTATTTGCATTGGAAAGATGCTCTCCCAAATGTCAATAAGGTATTCTCCACACACACACACACACCCGCCCAGCTAATACCAGTTTCAGAAGAAAATTTTTCCTCAGGATCACAGCAAGGCTGGAAATGAAAAGTTGCCTTTGCAGGCCTGTGATCTCAACCATTATCAGTCCCCAATTCACAGCTATAATTTGAAATGCCTGCATACTTCAATGGGCATGGGCAATGACCGAGGGTGATGGGAGTTGTAGTCCAAGACATTGGGAGTGCAACAGCTCAAGGAAGGCTGTTCTATAACAAGAGCATGATAAATAATAATATCAACCAATTGGATTCAGGACAAATTATCCTTCTTCCCTCAGATGGAGTATACCAGTCATTGTGACCTCCAAAAGACCATCGTGACTCATGAGTACGAGGGTTTTAGTGGATTGTTGAACAAATCTGCACAAAACATTCACCTCCCAGCATTCTGGACACCTTTCTAAAAATAACTGTTAGAATCCAGGCTTCCACCTGGTCTTCATCCAAAAGCACAGCACAAATGATGACTCGAAGCAACTGGCTGGTCACGGAACGATCCTGCTGGCTGCCATTTAAACAAATTAGAATAAGAACATTTGCCCAACGAACATCCTGACTCATCAGACCTAAAGAATGGCCTACAAAAACTAATCATATAATTGCTCCTGGCACTTCCTCTACACAATGATTTTGCATTTTGAAATCCTTCATAATCTTACACAAACAGACTCGTGCACATAGTGTGGAGCTGTGCAAAATGTCCTGCACAGAACAGATGTGAATAATGCCTGTAAGATACACAGCACTTGTGTAAGGCTAGTGTTGCTCAGTAATGGGCAACATGGAGTCTTCTATTTTCAGTAAGGAACTTCTTCAAGTCCATGGAGCATAGGAAGCTCTGTGAGAGAACAGCTTAAGCCAGTGTCTTGCACATTCACAGAGTCTATAGAGAGTCACCCAGCATTATGTAGCAGTTGGCAGGTACAGCAGGGATGGGTAAGCTATGGCCTTCCACATGTTACTGGACTATAACTCCCTTCATACCTGACCATTGGCCATGCTAGCAGGGGGTGATGGGTGTTAAGTCCAACAGCATCTGGAGTGACATAGATTTCTTATCCTCAAGTTTCTAACAGGTTCTAAGTAGCTGGGATGGCGTCAGGTTCTACAGGACCTGGGACAGCTCTCAGAGATGGTAGGCATTCAACAGTAGCCTTTACTTAAATGATACCAGGATATGAGGCTACATGGGAATCATAATGAAATTCCCCTCTTCCCTGACCACTGGTCCTGCTAGCTATGGATGATGGGAGTTGCAGTCCAAAAACAGCTGGAGACTCAAGTTTGGGAAAGCCTGATAAACGGAGTAAGGACTGGCCCTAGTTCCTTGTTGACGGCACGCACATAGTGGCAAATTCAAGTTTGCCACTCAGTGATATGTGAATGTTTTGTTTGTTTGTTTGTTTGTGCCAAGGCTTCCAAGTGAGCCAACAACCAAAATCAATAAAACATCCAAAAAATTTTTTAAACTACAGTAACAAAACAATTTCAAACCTAACACAGGAATAACTGTGATTAAATGGCAGTTTAAAACAGCAATAAATGCAGCAATAAAACAGGGCTCAAGCAGCATCAAAAGTAAATTATACATTTCAAAACCCTGGGAGAGAGGAAAATATCTTAACTCAGCACGGAAAAGAACCAGTCAGGTTTCTCAAGAAAGAGCATTCTGAATGTTGCTAAAAAGGCCCTACTCCCCCCCCCCTCCATCACCATCAAGCCTGGCATGCAGACAAATGTCTCCAGAGTGCTTACATGTCTAGTGTCTCTTATTCCCTGCCCCTGTGAACATTAAATGGGCTTTGTCATACATTGTTTGTGCATGACTAAATTAAGAAGGGATACAGTAAGCACCACCGAATGGCATTCAGAGATGGCATCAAAGGATCTGAGATATGGCAGCTGCATGTAAAACCAGAGATCAAACATTAAGTCTAGTTTATCATAGAATCATAGAATCTTAGAGTTCGAAGGGACCCTAGGGGGTATCTAGTCCAACACCCTGCAATGCTGGAATCTCAGCTAAAGCACCCATGACCTCTGTTGAAAAAAACCTCCAAGGAAGGAGAGTCCACCACCTCTCGTGAGAGTCTTTTCCACTGCTGAACAACTCTTACTGTCAGAAAGTTTTTCCGAATGTTTAGTCGGAATCTCCTTTCTTGCAACTTGAAGCCGGGCAGGAGAAAACAAGCATGCTCCCTCCTCCCTGTGACAGCCCTTAAGATATTTGAAGATGTCTGGAAGCCCTGGGGAGCTACTGCAAGTCAGTGTAGAGTAGACAATACTGCACTAGATGCGCCAATGATCGGACTCTGCAAAACACAGCCTCCTATATTCCTAATTCCCACACCTTTCCAGCAAAGACTGCATCACAAGTTAACTTCCAGCTGCTCTGTGGATGGCTGCCAGAAGAAGACACTGTGTGTATGCACGGAAGGGAGATATATTTTTTACTTTATGTTTCCCTGCTACTTTCCCTTGATTCTATAACTAGAGGATTGGTGGGGTTCCCACTCTGCCTCTGGTCAAGATATTCAAGCAGAGACTGGACAGCCATCTATTGAGAACAGTGGTAACATCCAGGTAGGACTTTGGGGCTGATCATTCATATTATTTATTTATTTACTTATTTGTAACCGACCCTTCATCATTTGGTCCCAGGGCAGTGATGTGTAACATGGAATGGCATCACAGCACCATCAGAAGAATGGAGCAGTGGCAGCACTTACGACCAATTGAAGAAAGTGAAGTAACACACATTTCCATTTAAAGACAAGTGCCCACCTTATTCTCCAAAGGATTAAGTCCAGAGTCTAACCTTCCCTAACTGCACCACTTGGTTGGTGATGCTCTCAACGCTGGCTTCAGAAAGCATGAAGGCGGGGGTTGGACTAGATGTTCTTCAAGGCCCCTCTCCAACTTTTCTTATGCTATCAAGCCATCATTGGGCAGGAGGAATGTGGGGCGAGGAGAGGGCAATCAGCAGGTGTAGAGAAAACACTTCATAGGAATGGATCGGTGGCTCCTTGTCAAAGTATTAGCACATGCACGCAGAGAGAAACCGCCTGGCTTCCACACAGACAAGATTACCCTATTAATTCCAGCACAAAGCGAGAGGTTGGCCAGGGGTAAGAGAGGGCCCGCTGGCTCCAGGGTGTGGTGGGGCTATTTCCGTGGGGGCCACGTTAACGCTGTCTGACTAACACGTGGTGGGGGAGGATGGTTGTCTTCGCAGCTCCTGCTGCTGGTGCTGCTGAGTGGATCACGTGGACACGGGAGGGAGGAGGAGAGAGAAAGAGAGAAAGAAAGAAAGAGAGAAAGAAGCGCTGAATAATTGAGGGCTGCAGCTATCCGCTGGCCTCCTGTCTGCAAGCCAGCAGCCCGCGGGAGCTGTCCTTGGTTCTGAAAGCAGCGCCGCGTCCCGGAGGTCTCCTGCCAGCGCCCCTGCGCAGGGCATCAGAGGCGCTCGCCTCAAAAGCCTGCAGCAGCCTCTCCTCTCCTTGGAACAACTCGGGAGTTAGCCCCGCTCCCTCCTCCTCCATCCCAGCTGGATCCTCCCACCCCGGGCTTGATTGGCAGCCGGGGAGAGAGGGGAGGGGGTGGATTCTGTGCATCTGAGCGACAGCCGGCCTCTCACCATCCTCCCCCCACCCCCTCCACCCCCGCTTGGGTCTCTCCAGGGAGGGAAGCCGCGGAGATCCTGGAGCGGCAGGTGCAGCCAGCCCCCTCCCTCAGCACCAGCCTCCTCCGGCATCCTCCACCGGGACCCCGCGCAGCTCCTGGACCACCCTCGCCGCCACCACCGCCGCCTCTCCAGCCCTGAGCTCATCCAGCAGCATCCGCGCGGGGTAAGCGATGGGGCTTTTCTCTCAGCTTCCATTTTACGCCCTCCATCCGGCTCTTCTCTCCCGCAGAGAGCCTGTTAAGGCGATTAATGGGGGTGGGGAGGGGGGTGGGCAGACATAGGGAGAGAAAGAAAGAAAGAAAGAAAGAAAGAAAGAAAGAAAGAAAGAAAGAAAGAAAGAAAGAAAGAAAGAAAGAAAGAAAGATTAAAGGTGATGCACCCACCCTATTAGTATTAGTTTTATTTTTGCCCTTTCCCTCATTCCAAATTTGGGACGCCCAAAGGGACACCACCATTGAATTGAGGCGTGGTGCAGAGTTCCCTACGGGATGCGGACCCCCGAGAGTTGAGTAGCTGCCTGTTTGGGCAGCCCAGGGTTCTGCTACATCCCCTTACTCCTTGGATGATGGAGAAGAGGGAAAGTATGAAAGAGGAAGCAGGAGCCACCTTCAGCTCCCTTCCCTTGCTTGGGATGTCTCCCATGTGGGTTCCAGGGAGGGTCTTTTATAAGTACTTTCTTGATGTTTGAGGAATGGGAGGAGTTTCACTGGGGCGAAGGGGTAAGAGGAGCGCCGCACACACTCCACCCATGGGTTAGAAGGGGATTTAGTCCGACTCCTTCCTCACTTGCAGGGGACTCCTGGCAATCTCTTCCTTCTGTCCTCTGCTCTTTAAAACTCCACTCATGGGCAGAGGCTCATTCAATGGACAATCGAGGGTGCTTCTGTACTTAACATCACCATTAGAAGCAGCAGCAATGCTTAGCATTTGTGTCGTCGTCCCCCGCCCCGAATATACAAATCGCTTTAGTTATATTATCTCTCACCATGATAATTGCAACCACTTTGTGAGGTGTAGTTTTTATTATATATCCCGTGTTGCAGGAAAAAGGATGTGCTTTGAAGCAGAGCGCATTGCCTAATCCTAGCAGCAGAGGTGAAAATTTGATTCCAGCTGGGGTTTCCCCAAGTTGCTGTTCAGTCTCGCCAGCTCCGTTTAGGGTGGTGGTGTTGTTGTTATTCCTGTTTCATAACTGAAGGGAGAAAGGGGCTATGATGGCTTCATATACACCGTCTCTGGCGTTCGTGAAAGTAGATGATAATATGCTGTCAGCAGGAAAGGTGGCGGGGAGGGTTGCAATGGTGTTTCCTCCCTCTGGGCAATGGAGAGGAATTCGCTGGAGAGGTTTGCCACTGTTCTTCCCCCAAGTGTCTTTCCGGCTACCCCCCCCCCCCATGCAAACACATGCACAGCAGGCAGGGACATGCTCCTTTGATTTCAAGTTGTAAACCCACTTTCTTTCACGGCCCATATCCAAAAAGTAGGGGCATAATTTTGAGGTCTACCTAACATCTTAACTCGAGGGATCTCAGAGGAGTCACCTCAGAGGGTGGGTGTTGTTGTTTTAAATTGTTGCTGGCCTGCATCGTAAACGAATCAGAGGGCACGAGGGATTTAAGACTGATGAGCTGAAGATTAATAGAAACTGAGAGTGAGAGACAGTGGAGTGAACGGATAAACACAGATGGATCACACAGAAATAATGCATCCTTCATGTGTCTCTGTCATCCCCACCCCACCCCAAAATCCTTCTATGTATCAGATTATGAAACAAACTGAAAAAGAGCAAAAGTAAGGAATGCTAGGGCAGATGGAAGCAGAGAATGTAGATGATGGCAAAATCATCAATATATTGAGAGGAAAAGAGTTGGGGTTGGGGAGAGATAAATAAGCAAAAGACAGAAGATTGCAGGTATCTGGGCTCAATCCATTAGATCTATCTTCTAGATTATTGGACAGGTCTGATGTTGGAAAGGACTGTACTGTATCTACCATTGCTATTATACAAGCTGTTGTTGTTAAAGGAGTTGAGGGTCCTCTTGCCAAAATCAGCTACAGATACTCAAAGCAAAAAAGGGAACAAAAGACTCTTCCCTATCCAAGAAAGCCTTTATGGTGGTACTGATAGATTTGTGAAACCTCCTGTAGTTTGCTCCAGAAGAGTCCCATTAACAGAACTCCAGAATAAATGTTTTGAATATAGACTCTTCTTCCTTTGGAGGTTTTAAAGCAGAGGTCGGGTGGCCATCTGTCATGGATGCTTTAATCAAGATTCCTGCATTGTAGGGGGTTGGACTAGATAGCCCTTGGAGGTCCCTTCCAACTCTACAATGCTATGATTGAAGTGTGACCACACAGGGTTTACATTTTAAGTATCTCATTTATATTTATTTTGTGTATTTCATTTATATTCCACCTTTCTTTTCTCAAGGTAGTATGCATGGTTCTCCCCCAGTCCTCAGTCCCCACAACAACCCTGTGAGGTAGGTTAGCCTGAGAGGCAATGACTAGTCCAAGGTCACCCAGTGAGCTTCATGGCTGAGTGGGGTTTAGATCCTAACCTCTACATCCTAACCTGGCTCTTTACGGTTGCGTAGAGTGATTATATTGGCCCCAACTATCATGTCTCACTTGGCTATCCCAGTTGATCTGCCTTATTCCAATCCCTAACCCCAAATTGGCTCCTATGCCTTTCAGAGCTGTATGGCATGGATAGGATGAACAGGTGCAGGACCTTCCACGACACAACTGTTGTGGATGAAAAACCCTCACCTGCTGAACTCATCTTCTCTGGCATGAAGCTAGTGGCGGTTCAGAAGTATCTTTCACTTGCTGGCTGTAAAAGATATTGCAAATACATGCAGCAATGTAATATATTACTGTGGTGATGTATGTTTGCAAGTCTGTGTGCTACATAGATACAATAGTAAGGGAACTGGGATTGGCTGCAGCTCTGCTTGAGGGTACCCTCAGTTGTATGTCCAATTTGCTACAACCTATTGTTTAAAATGGATTTTACTTACTGTCTCACCAGCACTCTTATAAGCCACCCAGCAAATGTGCTTGTGACTGCTTCACTTAGAAGTGAGGGCCAGATCTACCTCTGGGGTAAACTAAAAAAGGCAAATGGGGGGCCTTTTTATACAATATGGTTTTCACACAGAAAGCCTTAGTTATTAATTTATTGCATTTATGCATTGCTTACTACATAAGGTCTCAAAGGGGCTTACAACGGCAAAAGCATTCGTAACACAAAATGTAGAATACATCAAAAAGATAAAAGAACATCATTAACTAAAAGTGCTCGTTCTGCAATAATATAAAAAAAGGGCAAATCCTACCCCAGCCTGCTAAAAGATGAACACCTATGTAGGCTAGGGTATCTTCATACCATGTGACCCCAATTAAGAGCCTAATATGTGGAATGTAAGGAGAGTCAGGAATGTCTTTGGTTGGTTCCTAAGGATGGCACTAGGCACATCTCTCTGGGAAGAGCATTCCACAATCCGGGAGCCACTACTGAAAGTGCCTGTTCTTCTGTTACCACCCTCCACACACTCCTCAGGGGGTGCACATGATAACAACCACATGTATGCATGGCTTCACACATAATTACCTTTCTGAATATATTACCAAAGAACTTGCAATAGTCAAAAGCTTAGGTCAGGGATAGCCAATGTGGTTCCCTCCAGATGTTGGTGGACTACAATTCCCATCATCCCTGACTGCCTGGGGCTGATGAGAGTTGGAGTCCAGTACCATTTGGAAGGCACCATTTTGGCTATCTGGCTCAGATGGCTTTTTAAAAGGGTGAAACAAACTCATGGAGAATATGAACATGATAGGCAAATTAAGACTCCATGTTTAGAGGCAGCATACCTCTTAACAACATAAACTCTGAAACAGCAAAGGAGGACTGATGTCTTCACGCCCTGCTTGCAACCTTCCTGGAGGCATCTGGTTAGGCACAACTGGAATCAAATTGCTGGCTGGCAGAGCTTTGGTCTGACACAGCAAGGCTTCTCATTCTTATGTTGCATCATATAACCTAGATGTCACTTTCCAGATTATCAGCACCATTTCTGTCATCTAGTAGACAAGGCAGTTCTTTCGATTTACATTTCTGTCCCCTATTACTGTATTGGCAGTGCCTCTAATTGCTGTGTGTTGTTGCTTTGCTTTTGGAATTAGTGATTTGTTTAGTGATGTTGCCTCCAGTGTATGGTGCGTGGCTCCCCTTCCGATCAAATCACATTTCTTTATTTGTGCTTGTTTAAAACACCGTAAATGCAGTGCCATTTATCTGGGGTTTTATGGCACTCCATTCTTCCATGCTCACTTGCATCAGTGAATATGTTCTCCTGCACTTGTGCCTCTATGTCCCTCCATTGCATTTCCACTTCAGGCATTTTTCAGAAACGTGCATCTTGATTTAAGCCCTAACCCATTTTAAATTTTCTCTCTTTTTTTGCATCTTCAGTTATTGAAGCACTCAGGCTCTCCTATGCTCCTTAACCTCCACTGCCCATACCCTTAGTCAGTTTATTTATATACTGCGTATTCCACTAACACATTTGTTCTCTAAGTGGTTCACAGAAAACAGCCAAAATACAGTAGCGCAATAACTACAATACATACTTAACTATGGCATAGTGCTTAGCTATGGACATGGAATGACATGGAGGCACAAAGTGGTCAGAAATCTGCTCAGCATTTAGGAGAAGGGTTGTTGTTCAATGGCAGGGCATATGCAGAAGGTCCCATGTTCAGCACTAGCACCTCTAGATAGGGTAAGGAAAGATCCTTGCCTGCAGACCCAAAGAACTGCAGCTGCCAATCAGCATGGTCCATAAATGGAAAGCTTGTGGCCCCTCCAGCTGTTGTTGAACTATAGCTTCCATCATTCCTGACCATTGGCTATTCTGGCTGGGCCTGAGCCATAGCTTACCCATCCCTAGTACTGATCTAGACGAGTCAATGATTTGGTAAAAGGCAGCTTCATAGTGTTCCTCTGCTGGGAGCAGAACATCTAAATTTAGTTTATCAGAGACAATAAAATGTTGTTAACATCAAATATGTCATATGTCAGGAGTTGAGCATAGGCAGAAACCCCTTGCTTTGGGCTTATGTTAAATCAAAGCTAGTAGCAGTGATGTAAAAGATGCATGTGTGTGCCCAGATGAATGGATGAATGGTAGGGTAGGATATCAAAATGCAGAGGTGCTGTCCTAGGTGCTGAAGTTCCAATTATCATAACTGTACCATAGAGCCAGAATATATACTGTATTGATACTGAATGTTTTAGAAGAATAGTTAAGTATTGGGATAGTAACTGTGTGGGATCTGCTACTGTTTATTTCCAATTTCTGCCATTCAAGGTTTTTGGATTCCTGCACCAGGCAGTTCATGCTGAGCATTCCTCTGTACCACAGGCTAGTCTCATGTTCTGTTTGGCCATTCCACCTCCTGTGATAAGCCTATGTGTACTTGAAGAGCTACAGTTTTAAGTGGCTTGGGCAAAAGGTCTGCCACTCAATCTTAGCTGAAATGTAAACACAAGCAGACAGTGGCAAGCTATGCTCAGACACCTTCATTGGTGGAGCCATCTGATGAGCAAGTGATATATGTCTTCTGCAGATGCTGGTTTGAGTCCCTGGTGGACTACTTCTGCCAAATGGGAGGCTGTGCCTTTGGTGCTGACTTAGAAAGGGGATTAGATAATAGGTCTATCAATAGACGTTAGGCATGACACATGTGATGTGCAACAAAATGAGGCAGCAGATCACTAGCCCCCAAGAGGAGAAACCTGGGAGTTTAACATAGTTGTATCTGGGCAGTAAAATAGGTCCTCTCTCTGCCCCTCTAACAAGGGGGTCCCTGAAGCAATCTCACCAGAACATCAGTTACTATTAACACCCAGAGGCAGCATGACTGCTGTTAGGCAGCAAGAACATGGGAGAGCTGTCGGCTTCTTACTTTGTTTTTGCAGACTTTCTGAAGGCAGCTGGTTGACCACTGTGGGATACAAAACTCTGGGCTGCACATATCTTTTGCTTCTTGCAGCAAAGATTCTGCTTATGATCTTACAAACTTAGCAAATGCTAATTCAAACAAGGCAATTTTTTATTTATTTTTTTAATTTAATTTTATTTTGTTAAGGCAAATTGAGGACATTTGCATGGTAGGAGCAAGCCCTACCCTCTGGACCTACTCCAGAACTCTAAAGGAACTTAATTACTAGGAAACCTTCTCCCACCATTATATGTAGTTAAAACACAGTATTGGCCGAGGAAAGGTTAGCTATCGAAATAAAGCCATTTATCAATAATTATCTATAGCGATTTACCAGTAAGTTCCAGGTTGTTGTCAGTGGCACTATATTCCACTCATAATATGGTCTGTTTTTGAATTTTCTCAAAGAAGAAAAAAAGAGCAACGGTCTCATTAATTTTAAATGGCATGCAATGTGTCAGCGACATTTTGGATATATATCACTTTTTCATGATCAAGGCAGCAAATTCATCTTAAAAGCAATGTGAATTTGAACAAAAAACCAATGCAGCATTCTTTTAACTATTTTTTTAAGCACTTTTTTGCATGAATTAGCCTGTATGAATTGGTATGATCTCAGAACCCTTTTAAAAATCTGGACGAAGCTGCAGCACTCTCAGAGAGGCACACTGGGTCTCGGTCAGATTGAAGAATATGAGCTGCCTTACCCAAATGATGATCTAGCAAAGAGGTTTGAATTCCTCCTGGGTCTCAGGGTCCCTTGTGACCCTAAAACTGCTAGCAATGGGAGCTGCTGCTGTGCTTATTTCCCTTCATGCTGTTCCTGTAATGTCAGAAGCCCAAAGTCACATGGAAGGACCAATGCCATAGATTCTACTGGCATACATTTTTAATACAACATACATATTTTATTCACACAACTTGGAACTTCTGACAAAAGCGGATTGCTACAGCTGCAACATGTGGAGCATAAATTGTACAACACCCTTCTACTTAAGAGTCACAGAATCTTAGAGCTGTAGAATTGAAAGGGATCCCAAGGGTAATCTAGTCTAACCCCCTGCAATGCAGTAATCTCAACTAAAGCACCCATGACAGATGGCCATCCAACCTCTGCTTTAAAACCTCCAAGGAAGAAGAGTCCATCACCTCCCGACAGTTCCACTGTCGAACAGCTCTTGCTGTCAGAAAGTTCTTCCTGATATTTAGTCAGAATCTCCTTTCTAGTAATGTTAAGCCATTGGTTTGGGTCCCCTACCCTCCTGAGCAGGAGAAAACAAGCTTTCTCCACCTTCCATGTGACAGCCCTTTAGATATTTGAAGATGGCTATCATATCTCCTCTCAATCTCCTCTGCTCCATATCCCTGGTTGGAACCAGAACTGGAGTCCAAATTTGTAAGTAGCTCCATCATTGAGTAGCAAAACACGTGTGTGTGTGTCTTTCATGCAGACGTTCCCAAGTTCAGTCTTCAATTAGAAGTGGCAGGTGGTATGAAAAACCTTTGCTTGAGTTCCTGCTGCAGATTAGAGTCTACAATACAGGACCAGTTGGGCAAATAATTTGACTTGTTATAATGGAGTTCCCTAAGAGCCTCTGTGGTGTCAACAAATCTAGTATTAGCAAGCCAAGAAAGGCAAATTGCCCAGGCAAGAAAGAAGCAATAATTTAAAAAAACCTTAGACCGAGTATCCACCCACCAGTTGCTGCATCAGCTCACATACCTGTCAAAGTTGTGGTGTCTTGTGGGAGACATGCATTGTCTAAGAAGGGCCTGAAGTGTTTCTCTAGGCTTATGGCCTTCAAAGTTGATCTGAAAACGTAATTGCGTAACATCCTTTTCTCTCTGAAGTTTTGATTTAATTTATTTAGGCTTTCATCTCAAGCTCTCAGGGGCTCTCTGTAAATATTTATGATGTTATGCAAAAGAGGAAGAAGCTGGATTTCTCTCCTCAAATTGCACACAGTCTAAAGCAGCTTTCCCCCCCAACTTGCCCCTAGCCAGATGAACCACAACTGGCTGGGGCTACTGAGAGTTGTTCTCCAAAATGTCTAGCAGGCACCTGGTTGGGGAAGGTTCATCTAAAGTCTGTATCTATTTATGAATTGCTGATGTGATTCATAAAACCAGTGTCTTAAATGCATGTCAGTATCAGTCCTGACAAGGCTCAAAGTGGGAGAGAAAATTACGTGAAATGGTCATTGTTTTAAGCATTCTAAAATGCCATCTTTGAGCTTTGGCCAAAACATGAGCACCACTCTTTAAAGTGATCTCTGGCACATTTCCAAATGCAGAACAAGTGTAGGATCAGTATCCAATACAAGTGCTTTTTAGCCTATAATTTATACGTTGTCAATTAAAAGATAACAAAAAAAACCCAAAAAACCCAGAACGGAAAATAACAATTCTGTGATTTCCATTTTCCCCGTACTTAATGTGGGCATAGGCTACATTAGAGCATTTCTAAGGACATCATTTCTGCTAAATTGGTTTTATTCCAGTAAACAACAAATGGCTGCCAATTTATTTATTTTTTGAAAATGACTCCCACAATGCTTATGACATGAGCTCTCTGCATGGGGGGGGGCGAGGAGTGAGGATGATGCATACATGTTTGCAGGGCCGTCTTAAGGAGATCGGCCACCGCAGCACGGCAATCCCTCCGGTGCCCCCAGCGTGCCGCCTCTCCGCCGCCTCCCTCCCACGCTTGCCGCCCCTTGGGAGGGTGGGTGGGTGAGAGGGGGATGAGGGGCGTGGCGCTGGAGCGGCGCGGGGCTCTGCGCGCCCTTCCAGTGCTCCCGGGACGGGAGGCGAGGGCGGCCAGCTCTTAGGTTCCCCTAAGGGACGCGCGGCGCGCGGCTGCCTTCCCTGCGAACCATTGCTTTTACTGTGCCGCCTTTCACTCCCCGCAGAAAAGTTCACCCGTGCGGCAAAGCGGCCCTGAGTTGGGAGGCGCCGTTCCGGACGAGTTTGATGCCAGGATCTCTGGAGCGAGTCCTCCTCCGGGGGTGCCGCCTCTCCGCCGCCTCCCGCGCTTGCCACCCCTGGGGGGGTGAGCGGGGGATGAGGGGCATGGCGCTGGAGCGGCGCGGGGCTCTGCGCGCCCTTCCAGTGCTCCTGGGATGGGAGGCGAGGGCGGGCGGCTCGCAGCGCAGCGGCTGCACCGCTGGCGCGCAAGCGCCCGGCCAACAGCTCGCCCGTGGGGGGCGGGGGCGGGTTGGGGAGGGGGGTGGCCAGTATGCCAGTGGGCTCGCGGGGGCGCCCCTGGGGGGCCCAGCGCCCTGGCGCGTTGTGCCACTAGCCCCTATGGATGAAACGGCCCTGCATGTTTGTTTTTTCACCGCTCTTCCAAAATACGGCTTGTGACCAGAAGCTTGACAAAAGCTTTTACAGCAATCTGAGCCTTTGGTTCTTATTGCTGTACCCAGACCCCTTTTCAGGCATCTTCTTGGGCTGGCCCTACTGGCAAGAGGCTCAGTGCCACTGACCGTAATATTATTGAATGCTGCCATGGTACAGCCTGGTACATATGCTTGAACTTTCATGCAAAGCCACTGGAGCTTGAGAAAACTGACATAGCTACGCCTTCTGATGCTTTCGTTGCTGCCACCCAACAACAACAGTGTGGTGCAATGGGAGTGATATTCTCCAGCAGAAGTCATTGGCTACCTCTTTCCTTTCCACTTCCTGCCTGATCTGTCCTTTCTCTTATCGCCCACCAATGCATCCCATAGCTTCTCAGAAGCAGACACACAAGCAGAACCATTTTGTCTGCTCACACTTGAGGTCTTCCAGACCTCTCTTGAGCAGCCACCAAGAGGGAGCATTTGTCTACAACCAACAGTACCGGTTATCTTGCCCGTAACTCATTTCAGGTACTTTTATGGAGCAAGGAACTCCAGACACCTGTACCTTTCATCTCCTGGAAGCAGCAAAAGCCTTCTGAGAAACAGTGGAGTAGGCAGGAGAAGGTTGAGAGCCAGAGAAGGACCAAATGGGAAGCATCTCTTCAGCTTCTGCATTCTCTGCCTCTTGCTGAGTAAGGGTCCCCACTCATGGGTCTCTTGCCTTACTTCTATCCTGGAGCTGTGCTTGCCATGCCTTCAAAATCCTGAGGTGATAACCACATCCCTCTTATTGGTTGTGTATTCCTAAGAGCTGGATTTGTTACGGCCCAGTTTTGGAAAGATTTGGAAGGGACATCCTTATCAAATTGGCTTAATAGGGTTTGGCAATTGACCAACAAAATACAGCTAGCTAGGTTCTAGATTCAGGTAGGTAGCCGTGTTAGTCTGATGCAGTCAAAATATAGTTTAAAAATTAAAAAATTGTCCAGTAGCACCTTAGAGACCAACTAAGTTTGTTCTTGGTGTAAGCTTTCGTGTGCATGCACACTTCTTCAGATACCAGCTAGGTGACAGACTCATTTCCAGCTGATTGGTACTGCTTTATTGATTACATGAATAAGAAGGGGGCAGGGACCTGAACTTTCACAGGCACACCCCCCCCCCTTGTCTAGGTTAAATCATATTCTATGCTTTAGACCGCTGACTGTGTATTCTTATGTTGCACTTTCACTGTTTACCTTAGGATTTCTTTTAAGGCACGGATGCTGTTTTCAAAAAACCCCAATAAACCTCAGACATCTGGTTGGCATGCCATATTTGATCAACTGCGTATTTTAAAACTCCTTCAAATAACATGCTTCCATGCATGCTTAAAAACAAGCACACCTAGAATATATGGAATCTCAGCTTTCTCATTACTTTACTACGCAATTTTGCAAGTGCAGATCCCCTCAGTTGGTAGAGCGGGAGACTCTTAATCTCAGGGTAATGAGTTTGAGTCCCACATTGGGCCAAAGATTCCTGCATTGCAGGGGGTTGGACTAGATGACCCTCATGGTCCCTTCAATTCTATGATTCTACCATAACTAGCATTCAGAAATGTGGAACCACCACCTGCATTCTGAAGTGCTGGAGTACATTCTACCAATTTACAAGTCTACCACCTCATCTCACTGCATGCACCTTGAGCCACTGAGAGTAGAAACAAATGATTAGAATGGACTTCCTCAGAATAGGGCCCTCTGGAGGGTTTTGGACTACAATTCCCATCAGGCCAAGCTGATGTTTCTGGATGCTCACATGCAGAAACACAAAGAGGATGGTCACCCCAGTTTACCAACAGCATATTTATTCCCTGAACCTTGTTGTTGTTCAGTCGTTCAGTCGTGTCCGACTCTTCATGACCCCATGGACCAGAGCACGCCAGGCACGCCTATCCTTCATTGCCTCTCGCAGTTTGGCCAAACTCATGTTGGTAGCTTCGAGAACACTGTCCAACCATCTCATCCTCTGTCGTCCCCTTCTCCTTGTGCCCTCCATCTTTCCCAACACCAGGGTCTTTTCCAGGGAGTCTTCTCTTCTCATGAGGTGGCCAAAGTATTGGATTCTCAGCTTCAGGATATGTCCTTCTAGTGAGCACTCAGGGCTGATTTCCTTGAGAATGGATAGGTTTGATCTTCTTGCAGTCCATGGGACTCTCAAGAGTCTCCTCCAGCACCATAATTCAAAAGCATCAATTCTTCGGCGATCAGCCTTCTTTATGGTCCAGCTCTCACTTCCGTACATTACTACTGGGAACCTTATGTTGAACCTTATGTTGCCAAAATAGCACCATCCATTCACAAGAGAAATGTATCAGCAGGCTTGGGAGATGTTTGCAGGTGCATACAATGTTCTTTGAGGGAAAAACCTTAAAGGGGAATGTTGATGGGCTGGGCCACAAAGCAACCCAGTGAGAACTGAGCATGCTCAGTGGCCACAGAATGCTGAGTGACTGATGGGAAGGGGGCATGGAAAATGTGGCTGGCGAGGGGAATGGAGTGGGATCCTGGGCAGCAACATTTTGTTGGAGGCTGCACTTGCAGATATATTAACAGATTTTTTGCAGGCCCCCACTTACAGATATATTAAGAGTCCTCTGCTTCCAGCTGCAGTCTGCAGCGGTCCAGACCAGCAACTGATTTGGTTCTGCTCTCTGAGTAATCGCTCCAGCAGAAGCTACTACTATTTTACGCCATGGTGGCTGAGAAGGGGAGGGAAATGAGTCAGCGTTAGAAACATCACAGCCTCGTAAACGATTACTAATTCATGAAGGCTGAGGCACAACTGATAGTGGCAGCCAGCTTGCTGCTACAATTTTCGTAGCTGGTCTGTCTCCTTGCCTGCCACTCAGCTATGTGGTTTTTCGTTGCAGCCCTAAACCAGGGTGTTAGGTGGGTCCCTGCTGTCCCTTAACCTGCCTCTTATTTTGTGCTTCATAAAGTCTCTGGAATAGAGCGTCGCCGCTGGATCTCCCCCCCCCCCAGCATTTGTAGAAAATAAAAACAGCGAGTGGGGAATCCTGTCGGAAGGACTCTAAGCAGATCACGTGGCTCCTGTTTTCTTCTCCTTTTATGTGATTATATCAATAATTTACTGAGCTCTATAATACTATAAATTAAGTCAACGGGACAGGCTGTTAAGAAAGAAGCAGGTATTGCAGTGGCATGACTCAAGCAAGGATCCCACCCCCACCCCACCCCGCACCTACTCATTTTAATTCATTTACATCTACAAAATTACAGAGTCAGGCAGGTTTTTTACAACCCTAGCAGGAAAGTGGATGATTGCTGGGATAAACAGGATTGTGGAATTAATGTGTCAGTGCATAGAGGTGCTGGGGGACAATGTGGCATTGCTGAAAAGAAAAGAAATCTATGCAGAGGTGCATGGGAATAATACAGATCTAGGCTAAATACTGGCAGGGGATCTAGAATTCTGTTTAGCCCAACAGAAATTAGGTTTTGAATAATGGTTTGTAAATCAGCATACTTTACTCTGTGGGCAAAAATAAATAAATGCTGTGGCTAGAAGCGTTGATATCAAGCATGGGAGCCTGAGGGCCATATTTATTCATGGGGAAGTTTCTGGGGGCCACCTGTCATTGGTGGGCTGAGGAAAGGATGAGGATCTTTTCTTTATACAATAGGATACATTCTAGGCATGCAAAAGTTAGAGGTTGTACACACACACACACACACACACACTCCTTTCCATCCTCCACCCAGGCAGACAGTATCACAGTTGAAGACCACATTCCAGTCTGGCAGAAGCATTTGAGACAGGTAGGGAGCAGGGCTGACGGTCCATGAACAAAAGGAAAGAAATAGGAAGTCTATAGTCTTAGGAAGCTGAGTTCTGCATTCTGTATTGTGCTTTTTACATTTCCAGCATTTGCACACAATTGCAGGATGTTCACGTTCCTTTCATATTCTTTCATCCTGCCTTACTTTGGCTCATGAAATCGCCTGCTTTCTCTGGCCCCTTGCTTTGATCAATGGGCCAAGGAAAACAGAGAAGTGGAGCAGCGAGCTGCAATCCTTCATAGCTGTATAACCAGTGGGAGACCTTGATCTTGCATTAATCAGACCACACAGCTCACAGAAGTAAGGTGTAGTTCATTTGCGGGGAGGGAACAAAAATCGCATTTGAAAGACAAATGTGCTTGCCGCTTGGAGAGTCTCAGCTGTGTTCTTTGTGTTAAATCATCATAGGAAATGCTGGGAGGCTACTGAAAGGAGGAACTTTTATTAAGGAAGGAAGAAAACAAACCTCTTATCTAGGTGATCTGTGACAAAAGGTCTGAAAATGAAAGATGTCACAATTCAAACCTGCCTTTGCTGAAAATGAAAAAAATAACAATTTCAGCATTAACTTGAGCAAGCAGCACAAAAGAGGCACTGCAGGGGAGAGGAGCCAAAGCTTCCTGGTAGGAGGGCCGGCCCTGCTATTAGGGAGATGGAAATGGCCACTTCAAGGCAGCTAATTTGGGACTTCATTATTATTGTAATTTGAGTGCATCCCATTTTGCTGCTTGAGGCAAAATGGGGGTGCACTGCTGCGCTGCATCTGATATTGTGTGCTCCATGAGATCTTGCAGGAAACTGGTCTGCCACCAATGCACCACCTCATGGGCTTCTGTCGCTCAAGGCTGTTACCTCACCTTGCCTCATGGGTGGACCGACCCTGGGCACTTGTGAGATTTTCTGACTCAGGCGCCAAAATAACTTGACTGCTCTTAGGTATTATGCACCTTGACTTGTGGGGAGCAGGTCCTATTTGCTGCTCAGCTTCAAGCAGCAAAATACCTAGGGCTGGTCCTGCTGTTTGGCATGCCGAATGTTCCATGCTCAGTTGCTAACATTTCTAGTTAAAACTATCTCTGCTTGAGGCTATGGAGGACTGCTCTCCAAAAAGAAGACACCGATTTGCATTGAAAGGCCACATGCAAATCTGTAAGTATAGATGCAGATTTGGAAATAATTTCTATAATTTAATGGGAATATAATACGCCTTGATGGATTGGGGGAGACTGTGACTGTGTGCCTGCACAGTCTGCTTTCTGGGTTGTCAAATAAGCAACTGCAAGACCCCTGTGGTTTTTCAAAATCTTTTAACTCACTTTACTATGAGGCAGTCCTTCAAACAGAGGACTGTGCTCCATAAATTAAGACACACAGCCCCCCTAGAGCTGCAGCGAGTTAGAGTCAACAGTACTGGACTAGGCTAGACTATTATATTCATCCCAGACTTTGAATTTTAGATTCCTTGATATAAAAAACCCATTTAGGATGGAATTTCTTATGCAGCAAATCAGTGATTTGATGGCCATCAAAATATTAAGTGCAGAATCAAATTACATGGCTGATGCACCTAAGAGTGGATAATGAGTGGATGAGTATCCTACCGAAGCAGGCATTCCACATTTTCTCTAGTGGTTGGTAGCTGAAGCTTGACTCATGTAATTTTATTGAAGACATATTGAATTGCACAGCTGATGTCATGCCTTTGCCTACATTAGAAAAGCTGACCAAACAGAGGAAGCAGAAACTGCCTCAGCAGGTTGAGATTTTTCCAGACGAAGAGCAAGAGCAAAAACCTGTGGAATAGCTCCAAGAGGGCACACATTGAAGTGCAACGCTGCCAGAGCCCCTAACATGTTATACTAGAGCCCTAGGGATGGATGTTCTGGAACAGAAAATGACTCAGCATTTTGCCAACATGTGTCCATTCATGGGCAATACTGCATGCCTCAATGTATACATGCCTTATTTTCAGAGGTAAATCATATGGATTCTTTGCACTCAGAAGGTCCAGGGTTCATCCATTGGCATCTAGGTCAGAGGCAGGAGAGGTGTGTGGAACCCTGGAAAGTTGTTGCCAGTGAGTGTGGCCCAGAAGTAGGCAACATGGTGCCCTCTAAATAACTACAACTCCCATCATCCCTGGCTAGGACTGATGGATGTTGTAGCCCTACAACTAGGGTGGGTGCAACCAGCCCACATCCTCCTCCTTTTCTTCCCACCACCTCTTCCGTTTTGCAGTGATGACAGCAGCACCTGCTTCCTCCACCCTATTCCCCCATGTATTTCATGCTCCACCCTGTCTGAGCCTCACTCTGAGAAAGTGCCAAAGCAGGGCTCCTTTCTCAGAGTGAGGCATTCTGGCCAAGGAAGTCTAGAATGGCTGGGCCGCTGCTGTGGTTTGCTATGACAGCTTGAGCGCAGACTTTAAAAATAATTTCTTGCAACTTGTTTAAGCGGTATTTATAGCTGCTGGGGCAAAGGGCAGGATTGGCAAAGACATTTTCCAAGAGACCTCACCCAGAATCTCTTGCCCCCATTGGCTGGCCAACCTGCCCAGTCTACCCAGGAATGAGGAGAATGGGGATCCAAAGGGCACCCCATGCTCACCACCTGAGACAATTCTGCTTCAACCTTGGCTCATCCTTGCCAACATCAGAAGGGCACAGTGTTCATAGAATCATAGAATCATAGAGTTGGAAGAGACCACAAGGGCCTGCCAACCCCCTGCCAAGCAGGAAACACCATCAAAGCATTCCTGACAGAAGGCTGTCAAGCCTCTGCTTAAAGACCTCCAAAGAAGGAGACTCCACCACACTCCTTGGTAGCAAATTCCACTGCCAAACAGCTCTCACTGTCAGGAGGTTCTTCCTAATGTTTAGGTGGAATCTTCTTTCTTGTAGTTTGAATCCATTGCTCCGTGTCCGCTTCTCTGGAGCAGCAGAAAACAACCTTTCACCCTCCTCTATATGACATCCTTTTATATATTTGAACATGGCTATCATATCACCCCTTAACCTTCTCTTCTCCAGGCTAAACATACCCAGCTCCCTAAGCCGTTCCTCATAAGGCATTGTTTCCAGGCCTTTGACCATTTTGGTTGCCCTCCTCTGGACACGTTCCAGCTTGTCAGTATCCTTCTTGAACTGTGGTGCCCAGAACTGGACACAGTACTCCAGGTGAGGTCTGACCAGAGCAGAATATAGTGGTACTATTACTTCCCTTGATCTAGACGCTATACTCCTATTGATGCAGCCCAGAATTGCATTGGCATTTTTAGCTGCTGCATCACACTGTTGACTCATGTCAAGTTTGTGGTCTACCAAGACTCCTAGATCCTTTTCACATGTACTGCTCTCAAGCCAGGTGTCACCCATCCTGTATTTGTGCCTTTCATTTTTTGCCTATCTCTGGTGAAGACAGTACTGTGCTAGATGGACCAATGGACTGACTTGGTATAAGCCAGTTTTCAGTGCACTGTCCTGCCTCATGCCCTTTTCCAAAGTGCAAAATGTCATTTCTGAGATTGAGTATGCAAAGTCAGTCACTTGTAACTGATATCTGCGCAACATGGCATTACCCAGGTTGATTGATTGCTGGCTGGGGAAGGCAAACACTGTGCTAGAGTTTAGGCATTTGCATTTCTATCCTTCCTCTGCCTGGAAATATTAATAGCGTGTGTTACCTGGGAGAGGTGTGCTTACCCAAATGTAAAGGGTTCCCATATTTCAAAAAGTAAAATTCCTGACACCCTGGGGAAACCTCACCGCAAAATAGTGATTTTAAGCTTTTTCCATCATACATCCAGGTTTTCCTTGACATTTTGCCAATTTGACAAATTTCCCCACTAATGCCATTTTTACACCCGAAAATGACGACATGTCAGGAATTTTCCTGATGTATGGCAAGCCTACCAAACGTTGTGCTTGATACCTCAATGATTCATAAGACTCTGATTGGCATGATGCACTGGGGGCTAGAGAACTTTGATCTAGTTGGAAAAGATCAGTTGGGAAACATTAGGGTTTGGGGCTGTGTTGTTGTTTTTTTAATGGTTTATTAAAGAGGTTATTGGTTGGTAGCCAACTAAGTTTTATGCAGAGTAGACCCACTGAGCACAGATCCTTTTAACTGGAAATGGGTCCACAATTTAATTTCCCCACTGTGCTTCAACATAGGTGATGTTATGCTGGATGCATTGTGGGAAATTAAGATGGCATCTCCACAACCCCATCACCCAACAATCATCAGACACTGGAGTTTTGAAGGGGCTCCTAGGGCAAACACGGGCTGCCTGTACATTTCTGAGCCCAATTGAAAGTTCTGGTTCTGACCTATAAAAGGTAGGTCGGAAGGTAGTGACAAGTGAGAGGGCTTTTTCAGTTGTGTCTCTCTGTTTGCAGAATGCTCTCCCAAGTGAGGTCCACCCAGCACCACCATTCTGGCACCAGGAAAAAACCACACATCTCTTGTCCCAGGTGTTTGACAGATTATGTTAACTGTTCTGTTTGTTAATGGGATGTTTTCTCCTGCTGAAGTTTTCTACTGCTGCCGGGACTGTTTTATGGCTTTTGGAATGTATTGTCTGTTTTTATGCAATACCTTTGGATCTTATTTTTTTATTTTTATTTTTTGGAAGTTTCTTAGAGACTTCAAGTGACTAACTAGTGAAATAATTAAGCAAACAAATAACTTCACCCACCCTCATAATCAGTGGTGGACTCTGTCAGGGTGCTTGGCCCAGCAACTGCCTAAGACCACAGTGTTCCGACACTGGCCCCAGCTGGCTAAATTGTTTGGCTTCACATTTTGTTGGAAAGGGCCTTGCGTCTAGATCAGTAAAGAAGGCAGCAGCAGGGGACTTTGCATGCAGAAGGTCTCAGGTATAATTCCTGGCCTTCTTAAAAAGATCAGGTAAGAGGTGATGTGATGGACCAGGTTGAGTCCTGGCTGCCAGTCAGAGTAGTCAGCACTAAGCCAGGTAGACCAATGGCCTGAGCCAGTGTAAGGCAGCATAATATGCTGATCTCAGGCTGGTACCAACAGGAGTCCCTACTACTTAAGGCAACTCTTTCTCCAAGGGTGTGCTAATGTGAGCAAGAAATCCAGGGCAGACAGCAGCTAATAATTCTGAGACTTGTTTCTGGGCTCAGACTCTGACTATATAATGCTTTTTCCAGGAAGAGTCTTAAGCTCAGTGGCACAACGCCTGCTTTGCATGCAGGAAGTCTCAGGTTCAACCCTGGCATCTCCATCTGCCCAATCTACAATCCTGGAGAGCTGCTGCCAGACAGTGTAGACAATACTGGCCTAGATGCACCAATTGTGTGAGGTGGCATAAGGCAGCTTCCTCTGTTCCTGCATTCCAACTTCCTGTCATTCCAAAGTCTGCAGAAGTGGTTCAAGGGGAAAGCAAGGAAGAGAGAAGGAGTTGCTCCTCCATACTGTGCTGGTTCCTGTCCTATTGATCAATTTAGTAGCCAACAAGATCTTAGAGAGGCAGGACTGGTTGCGAAAAGTATGTCCAATTTTTGAAGTCACAAACATCTGGAAGAACTCTCCAACAGTGGAACAGACTCCTACGAGATGTATTAGACTCTCCTTCCTTAGAGGTTCCTAAGCAAACGTTGGATGGCTATCTGCCATGGATGATCTAGTTGAGATTCCTGCACTGCAGGGGGTGGGACTAGATGACCCTCAGGGTCCCTTCCCACTCTACAATCCTGTGATTCTATGATTCTATGAAAAGCTCATTCGTTTCCCACTGGCAGCTAACAGGAAAGAAGCTACTTCCATGAGCACGAGAGGAACAAGCCTCTGTGCTCGTTTCTCTCTGCCATTTAATTCCTTTTTTAGCAAGGCCATGACGTAACTCGTTCCACAGATGCGGCTTTAGCAGCAACCAGCCTTCACTGTGTCTTCTTAGTACAAAGACCATCTGCTCCAGCCAGCTGAGGGTCAGCTGCCAGTGTCACCAGTGACTAAAATAGCCCTGCATCTCTCTCTGTCTCTCTTTCCGTCTCCCACCGTCCCATGTGCACATTCTTCCTGCACCATCCAGTCACCAGGTGTAGCTGCCTTTCTGAATTCTGTACATGGTTCAGCTTACCATAAGCAATGTTCAGCTCTCCTCCTGTCTAGCAGACAGTAGTGCAGACGATGGGTATCCCTGGGGACAGAAGATGGGTTGGGTGGGAGGTCAGCCAGAATGCAACTAGTCTGCAGGCTATTTCGGGGCCCTTTGATATATGCATAGGTAAGTCAAACCAATTGCACATATCCAGAAGCTCATACAAGTCAAGCTAGTAGCCAGGATGACTTTAAGTGCCGCCATGGCAACAAATTGAAACTTCGCTGAATATGAATAATGCAGGAAATGTTTTGTGCCTGTAAACATGTTTCTCTTTCTCTCTATCTGTAATATGATTGCTGTTTTAGTTTAATTTTCCCTAATGAAGAATGTTGTTGTGGTACAAACAACCCTTCCTAATAATGTCTGGCATCACAGCAGTAGGTGGTAGACTTTTGATTAATGACAGTGAGAATGGAAAAAGCCAATCAGAATTCACAAAGAGATGGTTTTCTTGTCTCTTCTTGGGCTATTGGGGGGGGGCCATGGGCTGACAAAGTGTTTTTCTTAAGCTTTTGGTTGTCATTGTACAAATTTTGTGTTTATCCACTCATAAGCCCATTTATTCCTATTTCTGCATCAATCCTTCCATTTCTTTTTAAACTCATGCAATTTTTTCATAAAACTTGCATTTTTCAGAGTTTTTTTCATTTTAAAAAATACATATTTTTGTATCCTGTAGTTTGCTGAGGGTGCTGACAGTTGTTTGGAGAGTGGTTTATCAATCAAATCCCTCTTCCCAGGGAATTCTGGGAATTGTAGCTCTGTGGGGGGAATAGTGGCCTCCTAACAACTCTTAAGCACCCTTAATAAACTACAGTTCCCAGGATTCCATGACAGTTCAAGTGGAATCTTAGTGCTTTAAATGCATGGTGAAGATGTGGCCTCACTTATTGGTCTACTAAATGCAAATCATCACCATCAAGGAAAAGAACCCTGTGGGTTGGGCACCATCTTTGGAAACAATTTGCAAAAACAGAAATGAACAAAATTTTAATGTATCCTAATATCTGTTGGAAGCCGCCCAGAGTGGCTGGGGAAACCCAGCCAGATGGGCAGGGTACAAATAATAAATTATTATTATTATTATTATTATTATTATTATTATTATTATTATTATTATTCTCCAGGAAAAAAATAAATAAATCTGTACAGCCTTCCCCTCCCCCCCCCCAATGTTTAATAAATTCCCTCAACAAAGTGTTTGTGGCATTTGCTGTGTTCAGTGGGCAAGAAGGTAATTAGTGGATGAGTGGAAAATGTAACATTTGGCCATAGGGAGCGTTATACATCTTTGAGTTTTCTGTGTCCCCGCAGTGGGATGCTTCTGAGCGGAAAAAGACAGACATGGTTTAATTATAAAGCACTCAATTGAAACCCATCCAGATGTTTTAAATGTCACTGCTGAAGTTATGAAATTGGTGTCTTTCGGTGCTCTTTGAAGCCACACGGCTTAAAACTCTGAATGCACTTAAACTGAGCCAGATCACTGGCTCATTATTCCTGCTGCTGCTATCTGCGGTGACTCTCCAATGTAGTCCCCACCAGCCCTGCTGTCTGAGATCCTTGCTTAAAAATAGCAGGTACCAGGGGCTAAACCTCGTGCAGAGAAAGCTATGTTCAAACAGTAAGCTATGGCATGTGCCCCCATCCTCCAAAAGCACCGTCAGTAGCACACTGGACTAGGCCTCCCACATTGGAAGTAAGAATTCGACCACTTGGCTATGGATGAAGAGCTCAACCTTATGGCTATTGGCTGCTAGTTGTGATGGCCATCTGCTGTATCCAGGATCAAAGGCAGTGTGTCACTGAATTCCAGTTGTTGGGGAGCAACAGCAGGAGATGGCGTCTGTGCTCCTGCCTGCCTTTTGAGCTTCCCACAGGCATCTGGTTGGTCACTGTGGTTGGAAACAGGCCTATTCAATAGGTCTTTGTTCGGGTGGTCTTATATCCTGCTTTATAGAGGACAGTCCCTGATTTAAAGTCCAATCCTAGCCCTGTTGAAAGATAACAATATTGATGAGCATTGGTAAGAGGATCTATTAATTATATCTAGTCCTCTACAGACCCGTGTGTGTGTGTGTGTTAGGAAACAAAAGAAGAAATGGCTGGTGCTTGTTTTTTTTTAGGAACACAGGGCTTGTGCATAAAGAGTCACAGTAAAGGTAAAGGGACCCCTGACCATTAGGTCCAGTCGTGGACGACTCCGGGTTGCAGCGCTCATCTCGCTTTAGTGGCTGAGGGAGCCAGCGTACAGCTTCCAGGTCATGTGGCCAGCATGACAAAGCCGCTTCTGGTGAACCAGAGCAGCGCACGGAAACGCCGTTTACCTTCCTGCTGGAGCGGTACCTATTTATCTACTTGCACTTTGACGTGCTTTCTAACTGCTAGGTGGGCAGGAGCTGGGACCGAGCAACGGGAGCTAACCCCGTCGTGGGGATTTGAACCGCCGACCTTCTGATCAGCAAGCCCTAGGCTCTGTGGTTTAACCCACAGCGCCACCCGCATCCCAAGAGCCACAGTAGCAGAGTTTAAATCCCATCATTAGGCAGATTTAGTGAAGTGTAGGAATAGGCTTTTAAGCCTTATTTTAATACGCTCCAGCTACTTGAAGCGGTTGGCTCCCTTTACCTCTCCTGCACAGGAGCACACCACACATTGAAGGAAGTTTAAAATATACTTTACTTACAGTCATGCATTGTTCCTAGCAGCAACGGTAAATTTCTGGTAAATGTACTTGGTTGAAAAGTACCACAAGGGCAGGCTCAGACATATGTCTGGGACAGAGAGCTAAGGTGAGGGGTGTCTGCCTCCGTCACATGCAACAAGAGAGAGAGAGAGAGAACAAGAAATATCTTCGCTCTCAGGAGAAGAGCGGTGTGACATCACTGAGCCTACTTTAGCAATTTAGAAGTCTGTTGTTCTTAACCCTTTCACATACTAACTCTGTCCTGAACTAGAGACTATTGGCCCCTTGCTATCTATTCTGATTGGCAGTAATTCTTTTGAAGTCTTTTGTAGGACTTGAGCAGGACAATAGCACCCTCCCCATTCTAGCAATTGGTATTCAGAAGCATACTACCTTTAGCTGTGGAGCCAGAGCATAGCCATTGTGACTAGCAGCTACTGATAAGTCTTATCCTCCATGAATTGGCCTAATCCTCTTTTCAAGCCATCCGTCGTCTCTGTTTCCTGTGGGACTGAGTTCCACAGTTTAACTATGCACTGCATGAATATGTACTTTCCTTTGTCTGCCCTGAGTTTTTCAACATTTAGCTTCGTTGGATGTGCACGAATTCTAGTGTAAGGACTGAGACAGAAAGAGAGAAAGTTTTCTCTAGCCACTTTCTCTATGCCATGCATAATTTTATAAACTTTGATCATGCCACCTCTTCCTCGCATTTTCTATAAACTAAAAAATCCTAAATGCTACAACCTTTAATCATGGGGTAAATATTGCTTGGGGTAAATATTTGGGGAAACTCTAGGTCAGGCATCCCCAAACTCGGCCCTCTAGATGTTTTGGGACTACAACTCCCATCATCCCTAGCTAACAGGACCAGTGGTCAGGGATGATTGGAATTGTAGTCCCAAAACATCTGGAGGGCTGAGTTTGGGGATGCCTGCTCTAGGTTTTAATCAACCAACAGCAGTCAACTTAACGCCGTGTTTTTGCTAACTTGGCTAAATTTCTGTATGTATTAAAAACACACATTTAGATACAAAGGAGGAAAATAGTTTCTTTTTAGCCAAAAGTGAAAAAAGAAAGAATTGTTTCTTCCCCAGGCAGCTGGAAATATATTGTTTCACACTACCGCTTCCCTAAACAGTGAAAGGTTCAAGGAAATATCATATGTGGAAGAGAACACAGAAGAAATCTTGTTACCTTTCTAGTCATCTATGTCCAAATATACAGAGTAATTATTGCTCAAGCACAAAAAGCAATAGGTTGCAGAAGCAAGCACACAGGCAGTGTATCTACAGCACAGCCCTATGCCTATTTACTCATAAGTCAGGCTCATTAGCTTCATATTCCCATACAGTGTATGTGTGTATAAGTTTGCAACCCAAGTGTAGAGCAATTAAGTGCTGGAAATCCAACTGATGTGCATAGATGTGTGATCCAGGCCTTACTGTGCTGCTGACCAATTGCCCCATCCTTTTCAAGTATATTCTCAACATAGCACCAATCGGGCTTGTGTCAAGAGCCCTCTTAGCAGGACACCCCAAGCCCAGCAGGGCTCTCTTTAACAATGTTTAAAATTATCTAGCTTAACTGATTCTGAGTGCCACCTACCTTGAGTAAGGAAGACAAGGAAAGAGAAGCCACCTTCATTGCTTCTGAGATTCCTGCACTGCAGTGGAGTTGGACTCCATGACCCTCGGGATCCCTTCCAATTCTACGTTTCTGTGAAAATGACGCCACCGCATAGTAGGTCTATAGTATAGGACTTAACAAGACACTGGAAGCTGCCCATTACCAGGTCAGACCATGAATCCATATAGAAATTAGTATTGCTTACACTGTGCACCAAATATGGCTGACCTGGTCCTCCAGCTGTTCAACCAGCATATGCTGCTCACATATGTATTACTGTAAGACCATCTTGGTTCCTAGGAGTGGGATAATAACGTTTTGTGGTCCCACTTTCTTTCATTCACATAGGAATGTTTTCCCCCTCTTTCTCCCTTTCTCATAGGATCTCACAAGGCGAAACCGAAACCCAGGTTATTAAAGCTTCAGTTTACATTCACACCGCAGCGACTTTGAGTTGACATGGACCATCTCTGAAACTGACTACCTGTCTGCTAAAGTCTATGCTGCCAGACTTCGCTACGGGAGCTAACTGAACTCTGTGGTTTTCGTCGGCCTTTATTTCCATCCCTTGACATCACAATGAGCAGCATCCTCTCGCACTTGGACCCCCGGCGGATCCAGTGGGGTGCCACATGGTACGCCATGCACTCTCGAATCCTCCGCACCAAGCCAGTGGAATCCATGCTGGAAGGGACAGGCACCACCACATCCCATGGAACCAAACTGGCCCAAGTGCTCACTACCCTGGATCTGGTTTCATTGGGTGTTGGAAGTTGTGTTGGCACCGGGATGTATGTGGTCTCTGGCCTGGTTGCTAAGGAGATGGCCGGGCCGGGCGTCATCGTTTCCTTCATCATTGCAGCCGTAGCCTCCATTTTGTCTGGTGAGTCTTCCCAAACTGTATGCTTACTAAATGCCTATTTACTGAAGAACATTTGTGGCTGATTCTATTTCTCATGAATCTCTAGGGGAAACTTTTTAGCTTATCTTTCATTAAACACTGTTGTTGCTCATAATCCAGGGGTTGGGGTACCTTTTTGGGCCAGGGGGCCAGATCTTTATCCCCCACCCCCACCCCTGCAAACCCACTGTGACAAGTGGACAAGTCCACCCATCTATCAATCATCTTACATCATGATGGGATCATGACCAGCTGATGAGCTAAGGGTTCGAACCTGCTGGCTACAGGGGTCAGAGAACACACTGGTGATGCAACACCCAGCGGGACTGAACCCTGTCCATCAGCTGATATCACTCAGTGGCATCAGTGAGTGGACAGCTGGGGTTGGTTTGGAGAAAATGGCCCTGAGATCCAACCTGGACCACCTGGCAGACCAACATTGGCCATGGGCCATGAGGTTCCCCACTCTTTTTCTTAAGCATTCCAGGAATACATATTTTATAAGCCATTTGTTCTTTGAAGTATTATATGTATTTATCTATTAGAAACCTTTTTATGCCGCCTTCCACTTCCTGTCTCCAGGCTGTGTACAACCGTATTGAAATACATGTCAAAACAGCATTAAACTACAGGAAGAAAATGCAGTGGGAAACTAGGGCAGAGATAAAAATATAATATACTGAGATCAAACACCAGCCTGGGAGCACAAATGTCTTTTTTAAAATTAAAGAGGGATGGGACGACTATTGCCTTGAAGTGCTCAAACTGTCAGCCAAAAGTAATATGTAATGCTCATAAGTCGTCATTTTACTTTTCAGGAAGCAGCATAATCGTCTAAGGCTATTGGGGTGGCACACATTGGTGTGCAATGCTGAATGTTCAGAATGTAAAGAAAGTAAGCTGTGCTATCTTTCCCTCTGATTAAGGACATTATTAAACTTGTTTATACTACTTGCCTTCCGTTTTATGAGGCCTGCTGAAACTCTCTAGATGGCACTGACCCTAAATGCCTCTCTGGGCCTAAACATGCTATTTGTTCAAGGAGAAAAAATGGCAAAATATACAAGAGCTAAGTACTATTATTTTAATGAGTCGACACCTTTAGTAGCAGCAACACCTCTGCCCCAGACAATGCCAATGAATGATAAAACCTTTTGCATTACCAAGTGGGAATTTTTGACCATCTTACAAGTAAGTCCACCATGGCATCTGATTGGTTGTCACTATAGTACTCGGTGATCACCCCTAAACCTAACTAGATATCATAATAATTATTTAAGAATTCTGCCTCTGTATTAAGACAGGGTGCAGTCAATTAGAACTATGCTCAATTTAAGGTTTAGCTGGACTATTTACCGAGTTTTGTTTCATTTCCACAATCCTTTTCAGATATCATGAGAGTCAGCTCAACCACTATGCTGAATATGAAATATTTCTAAAACTGGGATCCTCACCATGGTATCCCCAGACCCCCCTCTTGGTTCCTGCCTAAACCTCTTGCCCTCCCAATTTTTATTTAATTTTTTAATTGAGGACTTTTTTGGGCTTAACAGGCCACATGTCTGTTTTAGGGGGGTTGTTTACTTTGTTTGTCTGTGTTGTATTTGTTTTTTTGGGTGTAAACATTTTAACTTTTTTTATTAAGGGTCTGACCATCAGCTGTTTTCCTTCTGTATTTTGTGGTTTCCAAATGTACCCTGGGCCCAAAACGACTGAGGACCATAGGAGCCAACTCCTAAGGGTCAAGGTCCTTTGCCCCCCCAAAAAAATTTGAGAGAGCTGCCCCACTCAAGTTGATGGGCATTGCTATTCAAATGATGTATGTGCACTGAGTCTTGTGATCAATTATGTGGGGCGGGGCTTTTCTGGGTCCCCCCAATATTTCATTCAAGTTGGCACCCCTGCTGAGGACCATTGTTGTAGATGTAGACTGTTTCATTGACCTAGCTTAACTGGATGTGGTCAAGTTAGAAAGCAAAGTACAATGTAACGATACATACACTGTGCTCAAGATAAAGATTACTTAGACCAGCTTTCCCTAACCTGATGCTGTCTGGGACTGATGGAAGTTGTTGTCCAATAACCTTTAGAGGACATCGCTTTAAGGAAGGCTGGCTTAGACTATCAGAGGAGTTGCACTGACACCATCCTTTGCGGACATCATGAGAGCCAACAAATGCTTCCAGTGGGTCTCTGGCTAGCAAGAAAGGCTTGTGGATTATTCACTGGCTACACCGAACATATTTGTAATCCATCTCAGTCATGGATTGGTCTAGCAATATGGTACGAACTGTTCTCGTGTGGATTAATTCACACTCACTTCCACTACCCTATACTAATGAAGAGAGAAAGGAAGTTTTCAGGACCCTCCAGGACTGTCAGAATCTATTACCCATTATAGTTAAATGGCACCTCAAGGTTTAGAGCTAAGCATCCTTTTGAATATCAGATGTCAAGAACAAACAAGAGGGGAAGGCTATTGAATTTGTACCCTGCCTGCAAGTTTCCCAGATGCGATTGGGATGCAGCATTCTGGACCAGGTTGACCAAAAGAATGCTGGACCAGCAAGACTCTTCTGTTTACATGCCTGAAATTTGATTGCCGGTTTCAGAGTTGTTTGGTTGAAATTTGATTGCAGGGTTTGGTTTTTAAAGGATTGCAATGGATAAGAAGAAGTAAACAAGTGTAAAACAGAAGTCTCTGAATCCTGGCTTCATTGACTGAATTTAGCCAAGGGTATGAATTGGTCTATGTTTTCCACGTGAGCCCGTTTACTGCTAGTGTTCGTCCTTTACAGTTCAATGATAGCAAGCAGACACAATGTTCCAATGCAAGCAGCTGAAAGGAGCCTTCTGTGCTTCAGAGGCGGGTTACTGATGCTTCAGATTTGATGTGGGTGTCAGTTAAGAAAACACTGATAAATAACAGAAGAACCTTGATTTGAATTCTGCATTGTAAATGCAACACAATAAAATGTCCCAGATAAATTTAGCTTTTTAAAACAAGCTTTTTCTCTAAGTGATGCTGTATCAAGCATAAAACAGTTGTTTTCATTCTACTTTCTCTTATGAGATTGGAATTTCTCATCCAAGGTCTACACCTGGCCTGGCTACAAAACATCAAGGGAAAACATTCAGCTCATTGTTTCACTTAACTGTTTTTTTGAGGACTGGTAATGGCTAACTGGTGCCACAATGGATGGACTAGAAGCAACTTTATCCACTCTGGTGGGACCTGTCAAATTTTTTATCAAGGTGGGTCGAGACAACAGTGGGCAGAAGACAACCATGGATCTGCCATTAGCTCTCTGGATTATTGGCAAGGACTTCCAACACCCACCTGATTTACTAGTAGCAACTAAAGGACAGTCCCCCTGCCCTGACTCAAATTATACTGCTGAAATGAAGAAGGCTGTTGATAGATTTTGGTGTGGAAGGGCTGTGAGCTCCATTTAGATCTGGTGCCTAAAATAAATTCTTTGGCTCAGAATTCTTTAATTCTAAGTGTATATCCTTTGCAGCAGGTTCCAGTTGGTGGATCACAGGGCATAGCTGTCAACTTTTCCCTTTTCTTGCGAGGAATCCTATTCGGAATAAGGAATTTTCTCTTTTAAAAAAGGGAAAAGTTGACAGCTATGTCACAGGGTCTACTAAAAAACCCCACCCAAGTAGTTCCTGCAAGACTGAGGTCTGCCCAACCCAGATTATGAGCTTATCCACGATTACATTTCCTCTGCTCTTTCCAGGTACAGTCCACTGTTTAAAGCTCTGTGTCCAAGCATCCCCCCTTTTTGCTAACCCCCCCAAAACCCTGCCATTTAAAGCTCAATAAAAGTGAATGTCAATCCACAGAAAGCCCAAATTGATGTTTGCTCCAACTGAGCACTAAAGAGCAGGTTTTCATGGGGAAAGTTGGAGCAAAATGAAAACAGATACTCAGACGCAGAGCTTTTAAGCACAGACCTGTGCATGGAAAGAGGAGGGCAAAAGATAAGTATGGATAAGTATTATCCACAAAGCATAGAATCAAATAGGATGATATTTATGTGGGTCTGGACCAAAACATCTGAACTCCCAAAGCAGAACTTCAGGAACTATAAAATTTAAGAAGGTAAAAGCCTGTTGAGGTGGGGGGGGGGTTGACATAAATTCATGCCTATAAAAAAATGAACACAACCAGGAGCTGACTTACCTAGAGATAGAAAATGCTATTGAATGAAAACACATTGCTTTTTTAGGCATCAGAATTCTAAAGAATAAAGCTAGCCATAATAATAATTCCAAAGTCTATATTAGGTCAACCAAAATGCTATAAAATGGTGCGCAAGCTTTTGAATTCCCCAAAAACACTTCATCAGTTTAAAAAAAAAATAGGTGGAAGAGGGGAGAAAAGGCAGCTGGTGTTCGTCAAACCATACATGTCTCAATTTCGCACATTTCAAGAGGCAGAGTGGGAGGAGCTAGCAGACATTCAAATAAGGCACTTTAATTTTCAGGTGTTTGCAGGTTTCATGTTGCTCAGTGGCCTCCTGGGAAGAAGAAATATATAATGGCCGAGCCCCCATCTCTGTAAACATAACAGCCAGCTGTTACTAATCCAAAGTTACTAATATGTTTTCTGACGGGCGTTTGCTCTTTTGAGACGGAGATAAAAAATAAGCCTCTGTGCTATCACAGCAGCTGGGCTGCAAAATGTGAGGCACCACCCAAACTGCTGCTGAGAAGGGATGACAGCACACCTTGTCAGGTCACAGTTTCAGGTAGAGCTCACACGACTCAGGTGGTGTTCTTAGCCAGTTGAAAGCGTTTCGGTTACATTACAAATTGGAACAAATGGATGCAACAAAGGAGGTCTGTGACTTTTACATGTTAACACGTACCAGGAAGGATTTCTGGGGTACCTGGTAGTTTGTTAAGAGAGCTGGGAATTGTAGCCCTGTGAGGTGTCTCCTAAGAATTCTCAGGACCCTTAACAAACTATGGTTCCCAGGGTACTTTATGGGTAATCCTGACTGTTAAAGTGGCATAAGACTGCTTTAGGTGCATGGACTGCATGTGAACTCACAGAAAGCCATTCAACTACCTGATCCTATGACCTTGGTAGTTTTCCATTAAGATATTACTTGGGCACAAACAACACAGCTATACACTATAAGCAAGAGTAACACACAAAACTGCCAATATTGTATCTCTACCACAGGGGTTATGTTTTAAAATTTTAAGATTATAGCAAGTTTGCTGTGTTGGTTATTCCTTTTCTTCTTTCATCTTGATTTGCTTTCATTCCACTGAAGAAAAACATTTTCCCAAGCACTGAGATATATTTTTATAGTCTCCTCAGCCATTTCCCCCTTTTTGATCATTCCTGAGTTTTGTTATTTATAACAGCAACACATTCTTGGAAAGCAAAAGTGAGGCTGAGCTCGGAAATCACAAAGTACACGAAACTGAATCTTTCGCTTCACCTTCTGCTTAACCTTTTAGCTGCGGTTCTCATAAGCATCTGGGATATAAACAAAACCTTGGGATCGGTTCTCATGTTACTATTTTCAAGAGCCGGCTCTCTTTTCACTGAGCTAGCCTGGGTGATCATATCTCAGCTTCATAAACTGAGATAAGAATGAGCCTTTTCCCAGGACACATAGCCTCTTCTCCTGCTTGAATGTGAGCTGCGATAAAGACCTCCACTAGTGTAACTGGTGCATTGCTTCACAACGTTCACAGCACAATCAAGGTTTACTCAAAATAAAGTTGAATAAATGTAAAGAACAATTGTTTCCAGGTAAATATGCATAAACGTATAGGCAAGATTCAGACCCTTCAAGTGTCCCTATTTTCCAGTGATGTCCCTGATTTAGAGAAGCCATCTCAGTTTCTGATTTGATCCTGGAATGTCCCACTTTCCTTAGGATGTCCCTATTTTCATTGGAGAAATTTCGGAAGGTATGGAGTTATCTAACCCCTGAGCCACCTGAAGGCAATCCTGTATAGGGAAGGTTTATATACTGTATATATATTTAATGTTTTATTATGCTTTTGTATATGTTGGAAGCTGCCCAGAGTGCTGAGGCAACCCAATAAGATAAAATTATCTTTATGGAATGGGACGTCCCTATTTTCATCGGAGAAATGTCGGAGGGTATGCAGATTTCTGAGTCGTGGCCAGTGGTGGCCCATAAATATTTGGCTAGCTGAAGTGGAAACCAAATAGTGCTCCCTTCCCCCTGCTTTAAAAAGTCTCCCTGCATCATTGGGACACTGCCTTTCCTGATTTCATCTATTTGCTCCCTCCGCACCCCAGGGTTATCTGAAGCATGTCCTTTCACCTTCATTTCCTCCAATCTGATTCCGACATTCCCAGGGTCTTTGGTAAAGGCTTGTCCCTGGTTGGTTACTAGAACTAGTTCTCAGCTCCTGAGTCTGGACCTGCTGCCACTAATTTACGACCTTGCAGGGGCAACTGCCCCAAAAGGAAGACTTGTATCAATCATAGGCTGAGTGCATTCGAGCTGTTCAGCAAAACATACACGCAAGGACTGCCACAGTAGTTCATGCATTGGTTACTTCAAGACTGGATTACTACAGTGTGCCCCGCACATGTACACTTGACCGCTTTGATCAGCAGAATTGGCACTGCTACAGGCGCTAAATAATAACCATTCCCCATTTGTAAGAACCCATTCATTTGGTGTGGCAGCACCCGCCCTTTGGAACTCCCTGCCACTTGAGATCAAGCAGCCACCTTCACTGCCCTCTTTTTGGTGCCTGCTAAAATCATTCCCGCTTAGAGAAGCCTACCAAGATGCTTAGGAAAAGTGAGGTAATTCAACTCATGTATGTTTTAAAGTAGGGTTGAGAATTTTTTCTTGATTTTATTGTTTTGTCTTTTTGTAAACTGCTTTGAGGTTTGTTTGTTTTTACAATCAAGCAGTGTTTAAATTGTATGGCAAAAAAGAGGGCACCTATTGTTCCTCATGCAATCCTAGGCTGGATCTAGACACATCAAGGAGCGGTTCAGTTAAACATGTTGTAAACTCGTACAGGGAAATCCTGTAAGGAAAGACGGGACTCAACAGCGCCATCTGGTGACACTGTATTATATTGTATATAAAACGCATATAAAACACTTTCTTTACCGTCTAGCTGAGCCATGTCTACTCAAAAATAAGTCCAACTGAATTCAATGGGACTTTTCCCAAGGTACATGTGTGCATAGAATAGCAGTCTCCAACATATTTACCATGGGAAAAGTACCATTAAATTCAGTAGATCTTGCTTCGGAGTCGACATGGCTAGGACTGCATTGCTAAGGAACTGAAGAAAAGGGGATTTTATTATTAAAAAGAAGCAGCAGAAGATGCTATAAATAGGAAATTATAGCCAGTCTTATGAAAGCCCTAACTATCCAGCTGTGTTTATTTGTTCCTGAATGATACCATCAAGCATATTATCATGCCAGCAAAGTTATTGTTACACTATTTAGGAGCTGAGACATAAAATAAATAAATATTACCCATAGATCCATTTCCAATCATCTGCTTTGTAGCTCTAGTTTATTCTACTTTATCTTATTTTTAAAATCTACAGCCATGCCAGATTGGGCAAATCTAATCCTAATTTGAAAAAATCTTGCAAAGTCATGTTAGGTCCTTTTGCTAGAAGCTCTGGTCATTTTGTAAAAAATCGGGAGCAGCTCTTTGCTTCCTGCATGAATGTTTAATAGGCCAATAAACAGGAAGCTGTATTCCTGTCACATACACAAATTGATTCAGATGCAAAATAATTGGGTTTCTGGCAGATACATCTGGCCTCAAGGTATCAGAAATGCATTAGATCTGTGTTGTTTTTTGCAGAAAATAAAGGAAACAGCACTTGTCTCCATCCAAGAGAGACCAAAACATATTTTTACTTTGCTAAAAGAAACACATTGGGTAACGAAACTCACAAAACATTAGATTGGCTTCATTAGAGACATTATTAATGGCAGACAGCACAATTCCACCCAACCACCTCATTCCAACACAATTTTCCAACACAATTTTATAAGTTTCTGGTTTATTACTAGCTAAATGGCCTTTATGGCTGGTGGCTACTGGCTGCTGGCATTTGTGAACCTGGTAATCAAAGCTGAATAGTTACTAGGGTGACACGTGTGGAAGGTGGGCATCACTGAGGATAGCCTTAGTTACAGGTGGGTAGCCGTGTTGGTCTGCCATAGTCAAAACAAAATCGAAAATTCTTTCTAGTAGCACCTTAGAGACCAACTAAGGATAGCCTTGTTGACTCCCTCTCTCCTTACCTCCTTCAACACTGGGTTGAAGGACACTGGGTCATTGGCTCAACTTCTCCAGCCCAGTGTTGACACCTTGCATCTTATTCTTCCCTACTTCTGCTGCGTCCACAAGACAACTTTTAAATTGGCATCTAAGGACACATTGTCACATGGAAGATGGAGCCACTTTGTTTTCTCCTGCTCTGGAGGGTAGGACTCGAACCAACGGCTTCAAGTTACAAGACAGGAGATTCCAACCAAACATCAGGAAGAGCTTTCTGACGGTAAGAGTTGTTTGACAGTGGAACGGTCTCCCTCGGGAGGTGGTGGTCTCTCCTTCCTTGGAGGTTATTAAGCAGAGGTTGGATGGCCATCTGCCATGGATGCTTTAGCTGAGATTCCTGCATTGCAGGGGGTTGGACTAGATGACCCTTGGGGTCCCTTCCAACTCTACAGTTCTATGACTGTATGCCACCCAGAGGAAACTATTACACCTGCATGATGCCACCTCTCTTACTCCCTCCCCAACACCCACTGTTTATGCACCACCATCCTATATTTTTGTAGAAAAGCCCAGGAGGATAGCCTGCTGAAATGCACTGGGCATGAATAAAAAGTGCATTACTCTCCAGCCTCTTTGAGATGGTTTCTCCTTTGTTATCTTCCCCCACCGAGATGCTTCCTGCTTTTTCTCTGTGTGTGGTTTCATGCACGAACGAGCCTCCCTGGATAACCAAGGCACAAGAAATTCTGCTAATGTTCCCTATGAAAATTATAACAGGAGCTCGGGTTACCTTGGCATACTAATGAGATATCAGATTAGTTACCACTATGCATACCCTCCAACATTTCTCCAATGAAAATAGGAAAAGCGGGACAAATCAGAAACTGGGACGGCTACTGTAAATCTGGGACTGTCCCTGGAAAATAGGGACGCTTGGAGGGTTCTCATTGTGCACATCAAACACAGTCCTTAAACCTTGCCTGCCTGCCTGCCTGCCTGCCTGTGGGCTAAAGTTAGCCACCAGCTTCATTATGGTTTTTCAAGTCAAAGCCTGGAATAGAATACCTGTCTTCACCAAGGCATCTGTTTCATCAATCTTTCAGGCATGTACTTATCCTCTGGTCTCTTGTGTGTGCAGCTTGCATGCATTTTTAATCAGCTTTGAATAATTACTTTATATGCAAGTCAATGGTTGGAGGGTCGGCTGGCAGGGAAGGGGGAGAGGAATTAGGATTGGTTCCTCCCCCCACCTCATTCTTCCTTGTTCGTGATCTACGTGGTAGAAATAAAATTCTCAGATATCCCCTTGAAAGCTTTCATTATCCAAGTGCATATGAAACTGCATGGAATATAGAGGGCCTTCAATAAAGAGAGCACTTAATATCATCAGCCTGCTCTTGCATGTGCCGTTTAGCACATTCACGGGCCTTAGCAGGGGGAAACTGGGGCAATGTGAAAATGACAGTCATTTGAATCATCTTCTCAAGATGTCAGGCTGGTTGCAAACTCAGGAGGACAGATAGGGGAGAAATTTGATTCAGTGTTCGTTCAAAGGCAAACTTCGCAGTTTCCAAAACAATATGAGAAATGAAACTCAGCTATCTGTCAACATTTTTGCTTCTCCAGATTTTGCAGTGCAGTACTCCAGCTGAGTAATGTGTACAAAATGCATAAATTAGAGTAAAAACGTGCATAAAAATGCATTGTATTGGGGAAATTTGCTTTGCAATAATGCATACATTGGGCAGAATTGCATACAAAAATGTGCCTCTTAGGAGAAATTGATCTGGATACTATACTTCTGTAGATGCAGCCTAGAACAGAATTAGCTTTTTTTGCTGCTGCATCACACTGTTGACTCATGTTAAGCTTGTGGTCCACTAAGACCCCTGGATCCTTTTCACATGTACCGCTAGTAAGCTCATGGGGCTTACTATGCCAGCCAGGTGCAAGAATAACTTGATCAGTTCAGGGGTGGAGAAATTAAATTTTAACGCAAGCCTACCTAATTCACACTTCTCAATATAATATGAAATATATATACAAAATCCATATGCAGGGGAAACCACTTATAAAAATAAGCAAAATCACATACAGAAATTTTTATATTAGGGGAAATGCTCCGTAAAATGCAGGTGAATTTTCACGAAGACTTTTTTTTTAAAAAAAAATCACAAACTGATGTATGAATTGAATTGGAAAAATGTGAAATGGAAATGGACCGATTTCTCCATCCATTGAATGTGTGTGTGTGTGTGTGTGTGTGTGTGTGTGTGTGCGCACACACACACACACACACACCATTTATTGCTCTGTAAATGAAGAGGCTGGGCCTGTTCATGGTAGCTTTGAATCATTCATATTCTTTACAGCATGCTAGAAGTTCTGATGGCATAACAACCATGTGACAGTATACACTTTAGGAATTGACTGTGAAATCAAACAGAAGTCTGGGGTGGGGGACCAATGAGTGCTCCTACAACAGAATGGAATTGGCTAGAAATTGTATCCTTCCTACATGCTTATCATACTCCAGAATGAAAGAGCAGAGGCGGGCATACACATTTCAATTACAGAGTATTATTGACCGCTGGGGTTAGTGTTGTTCCCATTGATCTAAGTGATGTTAATAACAGTCTGTCTTGCTATCAGAACAGAGGAGGAGGCACAGACCTGAATCAGCAACAAGTCTGCGGCTATAAACGCCAAGAGGGACTGGTTAGAAAAGATGGGTTTTATTGGTCCTTTCAGTAATTCGTTTTACTTGTTTTGTTAATCAATTATTTCCCATAAAGCACCCTGAAACAATTTAATGAAAACATCAACAATGAAAATACAAATTAAAGCAATTTCAAGTCCAATATTGAAACAGATTGTGTGTGTGTGTGTGTGTGTGTGTAGGCTTGTTTGAAAAGGAAGGTCTTTAATAGATACCAAGAAGATAATAGAATTGGAGAGTTGGAAGAAGCCCTGAGGATCATCTATATCCAACCCCCTGCAGTACAAGAATATGCAGTTGTTCCATACAGGAATCAAACCTGCAATCTTGGCATTATCAGCACCACACTCTAACCAACTGAGCTCTCCAGGCTGATAGAATTCACTCTTTGCGTGGTCAGGCGGAGTCCCCCAAACCCCAGGCGACCCCTGAGCAGAATAATGACACAAGACAACTTGCTATGGGATTAAAATTGGCCACAACTTTATTAAGATTCAGATGTAGGGAGACCTTGGCTCAGGCATTGGGCGTTTATCCTTCCCAGTCCCCAGCTGGGATCTGGGAAACTTCAGGGTTATCCAGAATGTGTGGGGATTGGGCTGGGTCTGGAGAACATATGTTCAATATCCCCTTACCTGGCCAATCCCCTTGGCAACGCCTCCCAGGTGGGATTGGGCGGTTAACTGATGTAGGCGGAGACCCCAGATATCCCGCCTGGGGCATGGCAAAGCCAGCCCGAACTAACAGGAGTCGGACTGGAATCCAGGGGGCTGCGTGCGACCACACAAAGGTCGCCCCCCATTTGATGTGGGGAACGGTCATCCTACAGGAGGACTTCCAAAGGGTAGGTGTTGCTACACTAAAGGCCTGATTCTTGCATCATATGGAAAGGACCTCCTGACCATAAGATGGTCTGCACATGAGGCTCCCTCCTGTAGTGTTCAGTTAAGTATTTAAGCAGTGAAATGAACTGTTGGGTATCCTGGTCCCAAGCTGTATAGAACACCAGTACCGACACCTTGAGCACATTTCCAAGTTAGCATTTCATTGGAATACTACATTGTTGTACTAAACCGTTGGGCAGAGTGGGGCAGCTGCCTCACGTAGCCAGCACTGGGTGTCAGTGGCTGTTAACTTGCTCTTCCACCCATCCTGGACTGCAGTGCATTTGCATTCTGGCAGCCTCCAGCATTCCCTCTACCAAACCTAATTCTAGACAAGAGAGAAAGCCAACCCTGTGGTTTTATTTACCTGAATGGTGGTAACACTGCTGTCCGAATCCAAGCTGTCCTTCCCTGTACCTCTCCCTCTAAATATGTAGCATGGCCCTTATGGCTTAGCACAGCCACATCCAACAGGTAGATCGTGATCTATCGGTAGATCACTGGATGTCTGTGGTAGACCACCGGTGGATCACTGGCTCCCCCCAAAAAAGCTAAAAAACATTGGCTCCCCTAAAAAAGCTCAATGTTTTAGCCCTGCAACCCCCCCCCAAACGGGGCTTTCCTCCTCCCTAAAAAAAAAGCTGAACAACTTTGATCACTGCCAGTTTTTAACTCTGTGAGTAGAGTTGGCCACCCCCGCAATAGCACATAAGTGAGGCACATCTTGGGGGCAAGGCAAATCATGGAAACAACTCTTAATTTGATTTGAAGAGGTTTGTTTAGGGTTCAAGGCATGGTGGGGGGAGGGTTGGAACTTGAGTCCAACAGCATCTGGAGAGCCACAGATTCCCTAGCCATGGCCTAGGAAAGGGTTTCCCAAATTTGGGTCTCCAGCTGTTTTTGGACTACAATTCCCACCATCCCTGATCGCTGGTCCTGCTAGCTAAGGATGATGGGAGTAGTAGCCCAAAAACAGCTGGAGGAGACCCAAGTTTGGGAAACCCTGGCCTAGTAGAAGAGCAGTTGATGCTTACCACTGCCAGGAAGGGCAAGGCAAGCAAGAATAATGGTGCCATGCCAATTCCACAAAGGCTACACCGATTTAGCACTGCAAGCCTCTTCCTGTGGGAATCTTTGGGCAGAGAGAGAACTCTTAAAGGTACAAACCTCTTATGGGGACCCAGCCAGATGGGCGGGGTACAAATAAATTATTATTATTATTATTATTATTATTATTATTATTCCTTCACAAGAGTTCAACCATTTTCTTGTTTTGACGCCAGCTTATAACGAATTACTTTTCCTTCAGCCGCATTTCCTTATGGTTACATGCATTTCCTGTGTCTCTGTCTAGGGGTTTGCTATGCCGAGTTTGGTGTGCGAGTTCCAAAAACCACTGGCTCCGCCTACACTTACAGCTACGTCACGGTGGGAGAGTTTGTGGCGTTTTTCATCGGATGGAACCTAATCCTGGAGTATCTGATCGGCACAGCAGCAGGTGCCAGTGCTCTAAGCAGCATGTTCGACTCCCTGGCCAATCACACCATCAGTCGCTGGATGATTGACAGCGTCGGGACTTTGAATGGGCTGGGTGAGGATTATCTCAGATTGTGACTCTTGTCTATGCCTGGTCATGTAAGTTAGGCTCCAAGAAGCCGTGGGATTCTGAATGGAAATCACAGCATACCAAGATGGTTTGAAATTGAAATATTGTGTGCATTGATTCAATGTTTCCAGTCCCCAAGCTTAGGAAAATGTCTATACAAAATAGAAAATTCTTTCCAGTAGCACCTTAGAGACAAACTGAGTTTGTTCTTGGTATGAACTTTCGTGTGCATGCACACTTCTTCAGATCTGAAGAACCATACCAAGAACAAACTCATACCAAGAACAAACTCAGTTGGTCTCTAAGGTGCTACTGGAAAGAATTTTCTATTTTGTTTCGACTATGGCAGACCAACACGGCTACCCACCTGTAACTGAAAATGTCTATGTAAGTTTAAAAAGCTTTCCAGCTGCCACAGAAAAACTTAGTGGCAGCTCACTCAGAAGGCTTGAAGGATCCTCTTGGTCCTTTCCAGTGCCCCAACAAGGCCAGGCCATATTCAAGAGCAACAGCTAAAATACATCTGGTCCTGGGTCCAACAGGGGAATGGTGAGTTTCAAGTTTCCTACAGTTCTGGAGACGATTCTGCTCTTCCGTTGTTTGGGGAACAAGTCAGATTTTCTGTGCTCTGAAAAGAAAACAGAAAAGAACCACAGAGAAGACACAGGAACAAAACCATTTGATGGCAATGCCATGCCGATGCTCCTATGAGAAAGAATTAGTATTCATGGCACAGCAGACATGCTATGTTAAGTGCAGAAAGATTTCTGAAACCGACACATTCCCCCAGAAGATCGCTTCTTTGCCTTTCCTTTGTTTCTGCTGTAATTCCAAAGTTCCATATGTTTTCTTCTCATAGGTAAAGGAGAAGAGTCTTATCCAGATTTACTGGCTTTGCTCATTGCTGTCATCGTAACGATCATTGTCGCTTTGGGAGTGAAGAACTCTGTGGGATTTAACAACGTCCTCAACGTGATTAACTTGGTGGTGTGGCTCTTCATCATGATTGCTGGACTTTTCTATGTCAATGGAGAATATTGGGCCGAAGGGCAGTTCCTGCCATTTGGATGGTCGGGGGTAAGTGATTTAGATAAAGAATTTGGCCATTATCAGCCTAAAAGCCTGGCAACCAAAGGATAAGTGTTTAAAGGCATCATATTACATGGATTTCCATTTTTATTATTGGCAAGGAGAAATCCACAGCATGCACCCCTTTCATATAAGGATCCTGAGTTGTATCCAATGCTGTACGAGTGGCTCAAGCAATGGGATTGCTCTTCCCTCCCCTCTCCCCATGCATACCTTCTGGAGTAGAAATTCAGGTCTGGAGGGGACTGCAGAAGAGAAGTGGTGGGAGTTCTGTTGAGGAAGTCTCCTGCAGTGGTGGATCTGCAGCACCGGATACAACCTCCTCTCATCTCCTTGGCCTGACTCCTCATGTCATCTCAATAATGACTATGATACTCAACAATAACATAACTAATAGCTCTCCTTATCTTGTGGGACTGCAAATTCCATCATCCTTGGCCCCATGACTGGGACTGATGGGAATTGAAGTCCAAGCACATGAGGAAGCTCAAAGCTTCCCTAAAAAGTAGCAAAAATACAAGCATCGGGAAAAGGAGGGGTGGGAAGTCAAGAAGAAATTTATGTTGGTCTTTTTGTGTCTGTATGACAATAAATGTTTTGGAATATTTTTGGAGATTTAAAAAAATTGATATATATAATAAGATGCCCACAGTTCCCCCACCTCTGCTGTATAGTATGAACACCAATCTCTCCGTTGATTTTTATTTCCCAACAATTGCATAGCCGCACCAAACTATGATGTAAATCTCCAATCTCCACTTCCAAGACAGATTTCTGGATGTCTCCCTTAAGATTTCCTTGAACCTCCATTGAACCTCCATTGGTACCTTGAACCTAGATACCTAAGAACATGAGACTGGTGGAGTGACCCTTCTAGTCCAGCATCCTGTTGTCACAGTAGCTAACCAGATGCCTGTGAGAAGTTCACAAGTTCTCTCCTGTGGTTTCAGAGGTAGAGGTTGAACATAGCCATTGTGGCTTGTAGCCCATTGCTTAATCAACGTTCCTTTCTTTTACTAGTCCATTTGAAATTAATACCACCCCCAAAGTATGTTCCAGATTTTCATTAAAGTTCAAAACAAAACAAAACACCACTTCACTCTCCAGCTGGCAAAATTAAAGGTGGCTAAAACAGAATTGCTCAACCGAGTGAAATTAACAATGCATAAACACAATTATCGCGCTCTCTGGAGAGCTGATGACTTAAAGGCTAATTACAATTGATCCCATAAGCAGTGTATAATAAAGCGCACAGCACCAAAAGGCAGGTAAATGGTTTGCTGAGAACAAAAAATGACATGGGTGAAAAGCATGATGTCAGTGGGTGCAATCTAAAAGAAACTATATGTGCCTATGGCTACAATCTTGTGCACACTTTTCTGGGATTATGCCCTATTAATCAGACGTGGTGGGACTGACGTCCCTAAACATGGCCAGGATTGCACTGTATGGCTGTAATCTTATGCATGCTTGCTTGAGCATTAACACTACTAAACTCAGTGAGACTTATTTCTGATGCTTAGGATCAGGCTATGTACACCATTATAAGCAATGGGACGACAAACCCCTTTGCTTTCAACTGTATCTAAATGGGCCCCAGTGTGTTAAAGTGGGCCTGAAATAAATACCGTATATACTCGAGTATAAGTCGACCCAAATATAAGCCGAGGCACCTAATTCCCCTACAAAAATGTGGGAAAGCTTATTGACTCAGGTATAAGCCGGTTCACCTTTGCCACTGTGGTAGAGGAGGAACGAGCAGCCCAAAGCAGCCCTTTGGGCTTCTCCTTCCTCTTCCTCCTTTGCTTCTGTGGAGCTCACCCCGTCGCAGGGTTTCGAACCGCCATTCTTCTGATCAGCAAGCCCTAGGGCTCTGTGGTTTAACCCACAGCGCAATGTTCCCTTGTGTTATACAGAGAAGGCTGGGATCCTGTCCTGTTTAAGCAGGAGCCATGGAAAGTGAGCACCTGTGGGGTTTTAATACTTCCTTAACTGATAGGCTTTCTGCCTTCTGGGGTCTAAAGTTTGCATTTATGTGAGCAGTTCAGGAATGGAACAAGCTGCCTGGGGAGAGTAAAGAACCACCGTTCTTGTACACTTCTTAAGGAATTGTTGACTTGAGTATAAGCCGAGGGCAGCTTTTAAAGCACAAAAAGTGTGCTGAAAAACTAGGCTTATACTCAAGTATATATGGTAGTCTCCCCCAACCTGGTACCTTCCAACACAGCTGGCTGGGGTTAATGGGCATTGTATTTCAAAACACCTGGAGGGCAGCAGATTGGGGAAGTTTGAAGTAGACTAGGATGCACTGACATTTGCTTTGGTTGTTTCTCAGTACTGTATAACAATGGGCCTAAGTCATTTGCTTTATACACACTTCCCAGTGCTGCTCAGTTAGTGCTTGTCACATATGTGTTAACTTTAAGTTCAGCTGAGATTTCAAACAGATTTGGATTTCCTGCCTTGCAGAGGCAAGTCCCCCCCCCAGGGATGAGCAGAGACTGCAGGTATTCTGGCCTGGACCCCAAGCTAGTGAGTTGGATTTATGCTGCTTGCCTCTTGAATGTCTGGCCCAGAAAATGCAGCAGCAAAGAGGAGAGGTGTGATGGCTTTCAGTTTTAAAACTAACTTTGCTAGATTATTTTTAAAGAGATGGAAGGAATCTTCCACAGAGCCTAAAGTGGGATTTCCCAGTTACTGGCCATTCTGGCTGATGGGAGTTGGAATCTGGAGTGCCACCAGTTAACCACCCCTGCATCCCTGGCATTTGGAGAGACTATGTTTCTTTCAAATGAGCATTTAATTAGTTGCACGCAAGGCCATCTGTCCCTGTGCTGTCCCAATCTCTGCAACTTCTTCCCATTGTTCTCCTTGTTGAGTACAAGGGTAGCAAGCATGAAGCTCCCCAGATGTTTTTGGACTCCAGATCCCATGAGTCTGGACCATTGACCAATCTAGCTAAGGCTAATGGGATTTGGAGTCCAACAGCATCTGGAATGGGCTGCATTGGTTGCCCCTGGGCTAACCAATTCCCTTCTATTTTCTCTTTCTTTGCTACCTACTTGAATTGCCAGTCAGGGCTCTGCCTATCTTGAGGCAGGATGAGGCAGCAACCTCGGGCAGCTGATTTGAGGTGTCATGAAAGTAGGAAAGTGACATGCAAAAGGGGATGGGACTCCTGCACCATTAATAGCTGTACAGAAGTGTGTATGTTGTCATTAGGAATGTAAGAAGGCATTGTTAGTTCCAGATAAATGGATACGACTTGGAAGCCTCGATCAGTCTAACTTGAATCTATTGGTCGTGCAGGTGCTACAAGGTGCAGCCACCTGCTTCTATGCCTTCATTGGATTTGACATCATTGCCACCACTGGAGAAGAAGCAAAGAGTCCCAACACTTCCATCCCTTATGCCATCACTGCTTCACTTGTCACATGCCTGACCGCATATGTGTCCGTAAGTAAGCTCTCCGTACGATTCTGCGTTTTGCAGGAAGGTGTAACGTGGTGGCTGAGAATGTAAGGTGCAAGCTGAGGAATGTCTGAACTATGTGGCAATACAAAAGTGTTTATTTGAGCTTAAAAGGGGGGGGCTTGGCAAACCACGCCTCCCCCTCCTCCATTCAACAGATCACCTGTGCCACCTGCTCTGCTTGCTTGCTCATTTGCCGTGCATTGTTGTCAGGCTGGGGTTGGCATGGCCGCATGAACCTTGGTGTGAAGACAACCTTTCATTTTTATGTATATAGGAAGACAAGCTTTTGATCCAGGCTCATGGTTGCTTGTCCATGTGGACTGCAGAATTGGTCATACCATTAGGGAGAGTGAGGCAGCTGCCTCCACCAGTAGATGCTGGAGGATAGAGCTATCTGAGCCTGCCCTGTACGCACACACTACTGTGGCCCTCAGGTGCAGTGGATGATGATGCCCCATTGCCAGAGCCCAAGGTAAAATTCACCTGCCCATCTGGTACATGGAATGCAGGGGGTGGGGGCATCTTTTCCTTCATCTCCAGCAACACAATGTATTGGGCGAACCCTGCTGATGGGTTTGCGGCTGGTCATCTTTTCTGTGCCCATTCTTCATTCACATTCTCTCTCTCCCTCTCTAACACACGCACAATTTATGCACAATGCGCATACTACTCACACCCGCGGCTCACATAGCACTCCCACGCATACCAGCCACACACTCAGCCTAACAGTTAACTACTGTTGTCATAGTGCTGCTTCCTGGCTCCTCTGCAACCTTCCATAAGAGCTCCCTCTATCCCTTTTACAAACTTCTGAACTAATGGAATATTCATAAACATTCCATGAGATCTTAGCAGCTTCTTTCAATCAAATGAAGCCGGAGCTCTGCATTTGCGAATGGAATGTACGATTGCTCTGGGTTTTGTTTTTCTTTTCATAATGTCCAGAAAAATAGGATGCTGCCTCTCTCTCCTGTACTGCTGGTGTGTGTGTGTGTGTGTGTGTGTGTGTGTGTGTGTGTTTATATTCCTGTTTTATCTATTCTATTTTTATGATTGGATTTTTAAACTGTGGTAGTAAACAAAAGGAGTGAGTTGCCCAGAGAACTGCAATGGGGCACCCAAAATAAATAAGTAAACCCCGTGCCACTTCTTTTTTTTTTCAAATAATATTTATTGTATTTTCCAAAAAAAGAAAAAACATCTACAAATACAAACTAACAACAACAAACAACATAACACAGTAAAAAAGAAAAACATCAAAAAATAACCACAAAAAGAAAAAATACATCATCATACTAAAAAATCTCCATTTTCTTATCATCTTTTACGGACTTCCTCCTGTTTCCCCTTATTTGTGTCCCTTAAGAATATTTCACGTAACTTCCAAATTTAATTTCTCCCATATTTTATGAATACTATTCAATCTTAAAATTCAAACTATTTAAGTAACCCCGTGCCACTTCTAACCGTACATTACCTTCACTCTTCCCACTCAACAGGTGAGCATAATCTTGACTCTGATGGTGCCATACAACGACATTGATACTGAATCGCCCCTGATGGAGATGTTTGCAGCCCACCGATTCTACACTGCCAAGTTCATTGTTGCCATCGGGTCTGTGGCTGGGTTGACGGTGAGCTTGCTGGGCTCCCTCTTCCCTATGCCTCGGATCATTTATGCTATGGCTGGCGATGGGCTTCTCTTCAGGTAAGTCCCATGTCATCAGAGGCAGTTGGAGAAGGGGCCTTGGAAGACCTTGCCAGGGCTAGCCAGAAGTTGTTGGGGTCCATTATCCATCAACCCTCCAGCCAGCATGGCCAATAGCCAGGGATGGTGGGAGTCCAACAACAGCTTGAAGGCACCACAATGGCTGCCTCTGTTATACCAGGTGATTCAGACTCCCATCAGCTAGTCAGCATGGACAGTAATTAATGATGGGAATTTTAGCCTACCTACACGCACTCTATATGGCACATCCCTCGCATTTGGTCCAGAAGCTGCAGTTAGTGCAGAATGCTACAACACGATTGCTGACAGGAGTGAGGCCTTGTCAGCATACGAGACCTGGGCTCAAAGATCTGCACTGGTTACCAGTTTGCTACCCGGCCTTCATCATTTAATGTGTATGTTGCCTTTCCATAGTTAAAACCATGCTCAAGGTGGCTTAGGACATGAAAATATTTACATAATTACAAGCAGAAATACAACACACCAAAAAGTAAACAACCATAATGGAACAATTTCCACATAAATTGTTATGTATAAGATCTAAAAATGAAGATGCAAAATAATAACAATAACACCAATAACTGCAGCCCAAAAAAATAAACAACAACAACAACAACAACAAAAATCCCAAAGCAATACCCCAGCCCAAGAGTCTGTTCAGCAGCCTCAGCTTTTGTAGTTGGAGTCAGTCAGGGCTCCACCCTCCCAAGGCAGGTAGGAAAAGGCCAGCAAGGAAGGGGGAAGGTCTTCCAGGACTCACAACCAGGATGGCATATAAAGCCCTAAACAGCTTGAGACCAGTTTACCTATGAGATCACCTTACATTACATGTGCCCACTCAACTGCTTTGATTGGCAGAATTTGTGCTAAAACTACAGATGCCCGTATTTGTGAGATACTCCCTGCCTATTGAGATTGAGCCTTCACTGTACTCTTTTTGGCATCTGCTTTTTGGCTTCATGTTTAGACAAGCTTAGAAAGTTGAGGTGATTTTCATCTGCTTTAGTGTTTAAACTTTTGCATGTTTTGAAGTAGGGTTGTAGATTTTTCTTGATTTTCTCATTTTATCTTTCCGTAAACCTTCCTTGAAGTTTCTTATTACAGTGGTATCTTGGTTTACGAATTTAATCCATTCTGGAAGTCCGTTCTTAAACCAAAACTGTTCTTAAATCGAGGCGCGCTTTCCCTAATGAGGCCTCCCGCCGCCGGTGCCCTTCCACCGTTCGGATTCTGTTCGTAGACTGAGGTAAAGTTCTCAAACCAAGACACTATTTCCAGTTTTGCAGAGTTTGTAAACCAAATCGTTCTTAAACTGGACTGTTCTTAAATCGAGGTACCACTGTACAATCAAGGTGTGTGTAAATTTCATGGAATAAATAAAATAAAATAAAGAAATAAACATATGGTGGGCCACAGGTTCCCCTCCTCTGTCCTAAAAGTCAATAATAAGGAGTTTATGGTGTTTATGCTAATTTTAACTCTTTCACATCTAGATTCTTGTCCCATGTAAGTTCTTACACGGAGACTCCCGTAGTCGCCTGCATTGTCTCAGGGTTTCTCGCAGCCCTGCTCTCCTTGCTGGTAAGCCTGAGGGACCTGATAGAGATGATGTCCATCGGCACATTGCTCGCCTACACTTTGGTCTCCGTGTGTGTCCTGCTTCTTCGGTACCAACCAGAAAGCGACATTGACGGCTTCGTCAAGTTCCTTTCTGAAGAGCACACTAAGAAGAAGGAAGGCATCATAGCAGACTGCGAGAAGGAAGTCTGCTCTCCGGTCAGCGAAGGGGAGGAGTTTGCAGGCCCGCCCACCAACACTTGTGGCGCTAAGAACCTGCCGTCCTTGGGCGACAACGAGATGCTCATTGGGAAATCAGACAAATCCGTTTACAACGTCAACCACCCCAACTATGGCACGGTTGACATGTCTTCTGGAATAGAGGCAGATGAGTCTGAGAACATCTACCTCATCAAGCTAAAGAAACTCATAGGACCACGATACTACACTATGAGGATCCACCTGGGACTTCCTGGGAAAATGGATCGACCCACTGCAGCTACTGGCAAGACTGTCACCACTTGTGTGCTCTTGCTGTTTGTCTTAATGTTCATCTTCTGCTCTTTCATCATTTTTGGGGTGGACTACCTCTATGACCAAAGTTGGTGGGCAATTCTTCTGGTGGTCCTGATGGTCCTGCTGATCATTGTGTTGGTGTTCGTCATCCTTCAGCAGCCAGAAAACCCAAAAAAGCTCCCTTATATGGCTCCTTGCCTGCCTTTTGTCCCAGCCTTTGCTATGCTTGTGAACATCTATCTCATGCTGAAACTTTCAAGGATCACCTGGATCCGGTTTGCTGTCTGGTGTTTTGTGGGTAAGTTCTAAATGTGGGATGTGAAGGTTTGGGGACAGTGCATGTGTCAGGGTCAGATACAGGTCAGCACAAAGAAGCAGAGAAGTCAGTGAAGTTAACTCTTTATTCAAGGAAATGCCATACAAATCAACAACAATTCCCAGTAGGTCTTGCCCCTATAGAGCAGTTGTCAGGACTGAAAGTCCCTGCCTTCCACCCCTTCTAAGACTCCTCCTCTCCAGGATGTTTCCCAAGCAGTCTCAAACTGTGTCTCCCCACCTTTGACCTCTGAACTCTTCTCATTATCCTGCTCATTCTTGGAGACCAGGGGGGAGGGGAGCTTGCCAGAGCAGGAGATGGAGACTCCCTGGATTCTTCAGCAGTCTCTTGACCCTATTCCTCTGCTTCAGCCTTGGAGTCTGAACTGCTCCCTGTCACAGGTTCCTCCAGCTCATGAAATCCTGTTGTCCCTTCAGCATGCAATTCCTCCCCCCAATCTTCTCCCTCTGACCACCAACAATTCTCAGGCTCTGAACCTTCCTCCTCTGCAATTTCCCTTGGAGGTTCCTGGTTGGCACCTCCTACTACTCCTCGTCATCCAACCAATCCCTGGCAATATGTGATAATTCCACTGAAGAGACCACCCAGAGTACGTCAGAGTGCTTAATTTCAACCAACCTTCATTGGATTGGAGAATGGAAACCACTTCTTAGAGCAGATGTGGGGAAATGGTGGCCCTCCAGATGTTGCTGGACATCAGCTCCCATCATGCCTGACAACAGACCGTGCTGGTTGCAGTGCATGAGAGATGGAGTCTACCAACTTCTAGGGGGTCACAAGTTTCCCACCCCTGTCTTAAAAGAAGCACACACACACACACACACACCAATTTGGCTTTACAAAAGTTCTATCTATGAAGTATTGATTGGTGAGTTATGGCATGACAGCACAAGGCAATATAATATTAGCATGGACCCAGTGAATGACTTGAAACATTTGTGACTACATCTAACTAAGTCTTCATTTGGATGGGTGATCGCTGGGAATCCCATTTCACAGCAGAACAGAATAACTACATAAAAAGAAATTCAGTAGCTCTTAAACCCTTCCCTTGTGGAGTTCCTCGTGTTAACATATGGCTAGTCAGTGAGGTGCCATCTAGATGTTGTTGGACTGCAACTCCCATCAGCCCCAGTCAGCAGTGGCCAATGGTCAATGATGATGGGAGTTGTAGTCCAGCAATGCCACACTGGCAACGTCTGTTGTCCAACAGAATAATCTTTGATACAGCAGAACCTTCCATCAGCTGAATATGGAGGGATATGATTTGTCATTTTCCACTTCCTCTGCAGCCCCCTTACCCACATGCCCCCCTAAACCTTCTCCAAAGGGCTGGGGGACCCTTTGGAACTGTGAAGAAGGTGGCATGGAAGACTGCAGAGGGGAAGGGAAAATGGAGGAAACTGCCTCTCTTCCCTTTCCACTGCTAGAAAGAAGTTCTCTTTCTATCAACATGAGGCACAACATGGGATACAACTCCCACATTTGCATGTGACTCTCGACTCTTGCCCTTATCCTCAACTTGTTTTCCTCCTTCTCAGCCTCTGCCAGTCTGCCATTGAAATGAGAGGAAGGAAAGGCTACAGAAGAACATAGTCAAGAGATCTGCAGAATTGACTCAAAATCTTTTTCTTTGCGTTTATCCTCCTTTTATTAAAAATCTAGTGATGTGGTTTGTTTTGTTACTAAGTCCTGCTTCGATAGCGTTCCAATGAAAACCTACAGGTGAAAAACAAAAATATAGCGCAGATTGTGTAATTATTCTACATGTTTCCTTTTCTGCCCTGGGGGTTTTGCTTTGCAGCTGAAACATCTAGTAAATAAAATGTATTTTCAGAAAAAGAGCTCGGCAAAAGGAGATGGAACGGCACAATCAAGATAGTTTTGGAACTATCCCACAGAGTATATAACCCATATGGTGAATTATAGATAATAAACCACTCAACTTCTGCAGCAGTGTTTATAGATTCATTAGGGCTTGGAACCGTTTCATGTTGAATTGCCTACAAGGCAACCCTAATTCAGACTACAGTACAATATTTTTACCAGCCAAACTCTCCCCTCTCCTGCAGGGTTGCTGATTTATTTTGGCTACGGCATATGGAACAGCACACTGGAGATCACCGCTCGGGAAGAGGCGCTGCATCAGAGCACATACCAGCGCTACGATGTTGATGTCGACCCTTTCTCCGTCGACGATGGCTTGGCCTACGCCGAGAACGACAACTACCAGGACTGGGATCCTGCCGACGACAAAGGTTTCTCTTACCAGCAGATGTCAGAAGCAAAGGAAAACAGTCGGACAAGTAGCAAATCAAAGAGCAAAGGCAAACACAAACAGAACTCGGATGCACTGATTTCAAATGACGAGTTAGACTACTCGCCCGAGTAGATGAAATGGAAACACAACCGTTCCACTCTTTGTCACTAAGCTAAACCTTGGGCTTCTTTCGGCTCTCATTTCAAACCCATCTTTTCCCATAAAGTTTGTTTCCAGAAGTCATATCACTCAGTCAGTCAGTCAGTCAGTCAGTCAGTCAGTCAGTCAGTCACCTTTCTGTTCTTCAGGATGGTTCTGTCAAGGGCTCATCCTGAATCAACAGAAGATCACATCAAGGAAAACAACACGTCTCTGATCTCACCACCACCATTCACAGGCCTCTTTCACTGAATGTTGCTTCTGGTAGGCTAATTGAGCCTGCTGAGTTTTTCTGGGCCTAGGAAACCCATTGCGTAAGACACTTCCTGCTGCAGCGATGGTATGGTTTCAATGGAACCCACACTCAATGAAGTGGGTATCTGACAAAGAAATGCAGTAAGATTCCCTTGGCAGGGGACATGTCTATGAGCTCTTTGCTTTCTGGTGGAGAAGGATGGGAAACATGTTACCCTCTGGGTGCTGTTGGAATTCCATTATCTATGACCGTTGGCCATGTGGACTGGGGTTAAGAAGGAAGCTGAGTCCAACAATATCTGAAGGGCCACAGGTTCCCCATCCCTGCCAAAGAAAATACTCAGTTGCAGTCATACTAAGGACTGTTAAGTTATTTGGCAAAGAGCAAGTCAGTTTTTCATTTTGTGAATGCAAACATTGACTAGATGGTTAGGTTTATTCAGGCAGGAGCCATATTTTTTTCCCTGAGCACATTCCAGATTATATATATATATATATATATATATATATATATATATATATATATATAGCTCCAGTGATCAGGCTGTGCAGACCAGCACCTCTATTTTCACCTATATAAAACTACTTCACCTTTTCACTTAGCAAAATATTCTTGCACTTTGGCACACTTGCACTTCACTTCCCATGTCACCTTCTCCATTCGTTTTGTCTCAGTTGTTTCCTGGTGAACTATGGTATGACACAACATGACTCAACCACAATTTAATATATTGACCAGTTGGAATTTGCATCTTGGTGAGTTCTTTTTGAATATTTTGTTTGATCCATTTAGCCATTTTATCTAGTAAGTAAGAATGGAGACTTTGGTTGTCAGGTTTCTGTGATTTGATTTATCTGAACCGGAATAATTTAGCAGGCATGACCCGTACAATGACAGTGTGGTTCAAATTTATTTCAGTACCATGACCCTAAAAGCTGAGATTCATGACCAGCAGAATCATGTGGCACAAACAAGAATGGTACCATGTGATTCTGCTGAACATGTAGTTCAACACTAACTTCAAACATCTGCATTAGGAATAGATGGGAGGCTAAACCTAGAATGTGACTAAAATCCTAATGTTATATCCATGGCCTACTTCAGATGGACTGAAACACAGCTCAGACCAATATCAGAACTTCCTGGATTTAGGTCATCTATAACCATGGTACAAACAAATCAATACTCGTGTAAGATTACTCCACTCCACTCAGTATCTAACTTTGAATATTCCCGGACACGAGCCCCCACGAGCCTTATTTGCCCCTACGGGTTCCCATTGTTGCGCCCGGTGAGAGAACATGGAAGTAAAAAAAAACCTGAGGCTTCTGGCTTCAGAGAGAGAGAAAGATTTAATTTCTGCATGCAGAGGTACCTGGGTGTTTAGATAGCCAAGCAAGTACAAAACTAGCCAATTTTCAGACAGTTCTTATAGACAGTTCTCTGGCTCTCTTCCCACCCCAGAAAACTTCCTCTTGTCCATATAAGGAACATTTCCTGTTGTACATATAAGGCAAATGACATTTAGCCAGAGTTGGTTCATGTGCACTCCAGCAAGGCCATCCTATCTCTTGACCTAGACAACAGTTCCTCTCAATGAAGGACAGCTACAGTACTCTCTGCGTAAGGTCTACTGTTCTTATCTCCAGACACTTAGTAAGGCAAAGCTTGCCAGAGAGAAGTACAATGCAGATAAAAGTTCACAGCTTTACAGAGCAGTTTCATACAGAAAAGCTTAACAGGGGCACTTTTATACTTAATACATTCACTGGACTAACAATACATTCAGGTAAATATATAGGTTAGCTAATTAACCCCTTCCAGAATGGTTGCCTTGGAGTTCCCAACTTTTCATATTTGATACACTAAAAGCTGGTTCCTGCTTTATGTGCAGTACCAACCATAGGTTCCCAAGGCAGCATCAGTTCCCAATGAGGCAACAGTCCAATTCTCAAATACCTTTAAAACCCAAATAAATAAAAAATCTATTGTGATAAATTAAAATTTAAATATTACATTATTTGATACTACAACAAAAACATACTTCTGTCCCATTTATTATGTCCACAGTTACTATTCCAATAAACAATACAACTTAACTACTTGTCTGCTATATTGATGATCTGTTTTGTCCCAAATCTTTGATACCTTCCATCGTTTTTTCCATTATAGCTAGGTCCAAACATTTTAACACCAATTCCCAAATGGAGGGAGACTGGGTGTTTTTCCAATATCAAGCCTATATTATTTTAGCATCAACCATTAAGTGGAGGATCAATGATTTTTAGATCTCAGGAATATCAAGCCGAGTTACATTGAAAAGGACCAATGAAGGGTTTAAGCCCCAGTTTGCAATATTATGCCCCCAAAAAAGTCTCCAATAACTTGACATGTTGACATTCCTGCCACGTATAAGGGGGACTCGTATTTCCAACATTTAAATCTAGCTGTTGAGAATATCGAGCTTGAGTTAACTACCAATGGTGTATACGTTGGTGTTGCATTGTCTTCACTAACTTGAGTGAGTGGCAAATATTTCCATTTCCTTTTCCCTTCAGAGATAGAGATTCCCTGATTCCTGTCCTGCTAAACCATGAATTTGTGCCTCCTTTAACATGGCATAAAAAAACATTGCAACGATCCTTCTAAGTTCCCATGAGTTAATAAGTTTTTCTCCATTTGTGAGTTTTCTTAATTCATATGGTGAGTGAGACCCATTAATACAACAGGGCTTATTTCCAAACAATCTTGCACAGGATGTGGCTTTGGATGTCACATCCTACACAGCAAACAAGAACTTCGCGTTTCCTTTTATGCAGTCCTGCAGACCTCTGCTTGATATACCAAGCTCTGCAGCCTATATGCAATGAAGTCATTGGAACTGGGGTCCATCAAACATCCACAGCTTATTAGATATTCACTGGCCCTTCTTTACTTTTTCATCTGGCCATTTGAGATTCAGCTCATGGGATGCACCTGTACGGAACTATTTGTAAACCATTTGCTTGCTTATCGCTGTTATTACCCATATCCCCTAAGACAGAGGTGAGGAGCCTTGTTCATTGTTGTACTTTGGACCATCATGGTCATCTCAACCACAGGGTGAGGAACCTGTGGTCCTCCAGATGTTGTTGGACTTTGGTTCCCATTGGGCAATTGCCAGGGATAATGGGTGCTGCTTACTCTGTTATTTATCAAATTTAGGAATTGCCTTCAACGTGAGTCTCGAGGTGATTGCTACAAAACAACAACAACAACAAAACAACTAAAGCAGACATAATAAGCGCCTATGCTGAAATCCAGCAACAACTGGCTACCCACACCTGCCCGAAGAAATAAAAACTCCAAACCAGTCAAATATGCTTTGGCAACTTCAAATGCTGACTACATACCTCTAGGATGAAACTCAGGGTCTTTCAATCCCTTTTCTAAAGGAAAGCTTAATAATATTGCAAGGTACAAAAATAGAGAACTTCTTGGATTTGATCCCTAGTACAAACAGCACTGCCCCTCTCTGTAAACAATCAAAATATATTTATTTATAACAGCACACGCAGCCAAGTGTGCCCAGAGTTCTGTACAAATACTGCATAGGTAGGATTCTAAAATGGTCTGGAGCCACATGGGGTGCTCAGTGGTGGCCACGGGGTCAAGAAGAAGAGAGGTGGTGGCCCTTGGCTGAGGCTCATATAAAGCAAAAACCACAAGAAAGAATTCTCAAAATAAACATTTCCTAAGGAATAAGGAAGGGCTTTGGGATTTGTGCCATTTACTGTATTCTTCTGCCAAGCTTTTCCCTGGTTGCAACAGCCTACTACTGAGCTGTTGGCCATTCCCAGAGGATCCTACTCTTTTAGCTCCGAGAATGAAACCTTGGAGGAGTGATGAAGAACCCGTAGTCCACAAGATGCAGTTGGACTCCAGCTTCCATCGTCCCTGGCCATTGGCCATGCTAGCTGGGGCTGATGGGAGTTGGAGTCAAACACCTTCCACAAGACCACAGGTTCCCCACCCTTTCCTTAGAGGAGAAATAAGGTCCTATACGACCTTCTTTCATAGAACAAAGGAAGCAAAATTCCCAGACACCCTGAAAGCATGTTCTACATGTAGAAATACCCATTTTATGTCACTTCTTGCGAAATCATGATGCACTGGCAACATTTTTCCTTTAAAATAGGGGCGGGAAAGGAAAGTAGTGCAGGGCTGTTGTATTTTGTAATGTTTAATAATAATAATAATAATATTTATTATTTGTACCCCGCCCATCTGGCTGGATTTCCCCAGCCACTCTGGGCGGCTTCCAACAGAAACCAAATACAAAAATATCAAACATTAAAAACTTCCCTAAAAAGGGCTGCCTTCAGGTTTTTTCTGAATGTCAGGTAGTTGTTTATTTCCCTGACCTGTGATGGGAGGGCGTTCCACAGGGCGGGCGCCACTACCGAGAAGGCCCTCTGCCTGGTTCCCTGTAGTTTTGCTTCTCGCAGTGAGGGAACCGACAGAAGGCCCTCGGCGCTGGATCTCAGTGTCCGGGCTGAATGATGGGGGTGGAGACGCTCCTTCAGGTATACAGGACCGAGGCCGTTTAGGGCTTTAAAGGTCAGCACCAACACTTTGAATTGTGCTCGGAAACGTACTGGGAGCCAATGCAGATCTCTCAGGACCGGTGTTATGTGGTCTCGGCGGCCACTCCCAGTCACCAGTCTAGCTGCCGCATTTTGGATTAATTGCAGTTTCCGGGTCACCTTCAAAGGTAGCCCCACATAGAGCGCATTGCAGTAGTCCAAGCGGGAGATAACCAGAGCATGCACCACTTTGGTGAGACAGTCCGCGGGCAGGTAGGGTCTCAGCCTGCGTACCAGGTGGAGCTGGTAGACAGCTGCCCTGGATACAGAATTAACCTGCGCTTCCATGGACAGCTGTGAGTCCAAAATGACTCCCAGGCTGCGCACCTGGTCCTTCAGGGGCACAGTTACCCCATTCAGGACCAGGGAATCCTCCACACCTGCCCTCCTCCTGTCCCCCAAAAACAGTACTTCTGTCTTGTCAGGATTCAACCTCAATCTGTTAGCCGCCATCCATCCTCCAACCGCCTCCAGGCACTCACACAGGACCTTCACGGCCTTCACTGGTTCTGATTTAAAAGAGAGGTAGAGCTGGGTATCATCCGCATACTGATGAACACCCAGCCCAAACCCCCTGATGATCTCTCCCAGCGGCTTCATATAGATATTAAAAAGCATGGGGTAATCTAGGTGAGTGCCTTCATATACCAGGAAATCAAAGTTAACCCACAACATACACATGAGGGATTATGTTGCAGAGATCATGGAAGTCATAACAAGCCAAACCAAATGTCAGAATGGAGATGAAATTTAGCTCACCTGGTTCAGGTGTGATTTGGTGTGTTTTTCACACTCCTGCTCAGTAGCAGTTATAATGATCAGACTGCTATAGTGGGAATATTGAAGAGAAGGACCCGACCCCTTAATGGAGCAAAAAAGCCTATATCGCAGTCAAGGGCACTCCAGTTCTGCTTCAACACAACCCCTGTTCGTGTTAATAATGTGAATGCTTTTTATTTCAGCAGAGAGAAACATACCCTGGTTTTTTAATTCTTTTGTATAATCACAATGATACACAACACTTCTAAAATTCAGCTCTCTGATCTCTCGTGTACCAGGAGGACACAAATTCAGATTGGATTCACACCACAGCAAAATATTTGAGTGCCGATTTTTCTGTTGGGATGCAGAGCCACCAGATGTGATGTTAATTGTGCAAGTACATTTAACATACCTAAAGCTTCTTAAAACTCAAATAGTTATGGATCCCAACCAGGATCGAAACCATGGTGTGTGGAAAAGGGGGTTAACCTCCTTCCCTTCCCCCACTCCAGTCGCTTTGACCCCAGATGAAAAGTGTCTGTTGGCGCCAATGGAAATTTTCATCCCAGGACTAATAGATGCTTTGACTGGGATTTTTTATTGGCAACTTGGTTTTGGGGAGCCCTCTGGTGTCTTTTCCAAAGCTGGAAAAGCACTAACTAGGTCTTGGGAAGGAGGCGGGAGCATTCTAGGACCCTGTCAGAGCCTTCCGGCTCCTTCTCAAAGATGGTGCCCTCTTGGCTCAGCGCCCCCTGTTTGCACACCCGTAAATCCACCCCTGACAGGAAATTCATTGGGAATTTGTCCCACGGAAGCCCTAATGAAATGAGCAGCAAAAGCACATTGGAAGGGTGAACCTCTATTAGGAACTGCCTTTCTTAATTTGAGATGTGACTCTTAAATGCAAATCGTCCAGTGAATACACATTTACTGGTCCTGTGATAAGCCTGAAATGTGTTTTCTTGCTGCCACAGCACCTTCAGTATAAATCAGGGTGGCGAACCTGTGGCCCTACAGATATTGTTGAACTCCCAACTCCCATCAGTTCCAAGCAGCATGGCCACTGGTCAGGAAATCATTGGCTTATTGGTTCTACTTCTATCCCAGGTGTGGCATACATACTTTTCCCTCTCTTTGTTTTATCCTCACAACAACCCTGAGAGGCAGGTTAGGCTGAGAGGCAGCGACTGACCCAAAGTCACCCAAGTGGGATGGGAGGGTGCTGACCAGTTACACATGAAGGACCACAAGTCTCCCCACCAACCACAGCATGTACACAGTGGACATTTTTCCTGCATGATAAAATAGGAGATTGGTTTGGGGCGGGGGTGGGGTGGGACATAGGTGAGGGTTGGAATGCAGTGTTTTTAAGAGAATGAAAAAGCATTTGGAGATATTACAATGCAGCTCGTTGTGACATCATTGTACAGATGGAAGCCAATTTGAGTGTTCTCTTATAATGGCAAGGGCGCCCACCTGAGAGGTGCCAGAACTGAGTTCGAGTTCTGGCTGGGGGGGGAAGCCCCATTAGCAGCTATTAAAGACACAACAACAAGGCCAAGGTTTTGGGTGAAACTAACATAGCTACATCTTGAAGCACCTATTCTGCTCTTTCTGGAAGAAACTTGTGAAAGTTTACTGTTGATACGTACCTCAGTTAACTTAGAGCATGAGCTATCGCTGGCCAAACAGCACGGGTGGAAATTCCACCTCAGCTCAGTCTCAAATCATGTTTTGCGATGGAGCCATTTCACACGTTCAGCGGCTAAGTGACAAGAAATCAAGCAGTGCGTCGGCCTGTGTGCAAACAGGCCCGTGAGAGCTGAATGGCCCCCAGGGGTTTTAACTAGGGATGGGAAACTTTTGAGCTCCCAGATGTTGTTGGCCTACAGCTCCCAGCAGCCCCTGCCTCTATGGGGCAACCAGTCAGGGATGATGGAAGTTGTAGTTGAAACAGCACCTGGAGGCCCACAGGTTCCACAACCCAGATGGACAGGGCTCCACACATCCCAACAAATGAACAGTAACTCGACGCATGCACCCTTTTGCACATTCCAAGCTGTTCCCTCTATGAAAGCAAATGGAAGGCCCTTGAGAGCTTGTGAAGCCCTTGTATCTGCAAAGGGTACAAGTGGACTGGAAGAGGGGGCCGCTACAATTATGTTATTACAAGGCCCTGCACTCAAGCTTTGTTGCTGCAAAAAAAACTGTCACTGTGTGTGTGTTTGTAGGCGTAACAATGGCATTTGTGTTCAACATTCAAATCTTTCTTGCTTTCATTTCATTTGGTTTCTAGATTGTCCAAGTTGCAACTGTGTTTTATTTTTATTTTTTTTTGCAGGTAGCATTTCCTGCTGTAACAATTCTCTACAGTTCTGGTATGAAATTGATGTATTTGTTTAAAAGGGAAACAACATGTTTGTTCTCTGACTTATTTATTTTTTTGTGGTTCCTGAACCCCATTGGTGCACTATGCAATGGGCTTTTGTGGTGTGTCATGATGAAAGTTTATGCAGATATCTTAATGGAGTGACTTTTATTTTGAGAATGATTGTGTTGTGGACTATTATATAATATATATAAATATAAATATGTTGACTTACTGACACATGGAAAAGAAATCTAAATTTACCAAATGTGTATATTTTAATAGATGCATAAAGCTTCATTGTGTGCCTTTATATTTACAAAAAATAAAAAACAGGGGTTTATAAAGAAAGCCAGAGAGAAAAAACATGTCAACTGAACTGTCCATAGCTTTTAAATGAAATATATTAAACCAAAAAAAGGGGGAGGCGGGAAGGAATCCCACAGCCTCTATGCTGATATATACAAATATATGTTTAACTTGCCAGTATCTGAAGGTCTGATATTTTTCAATGCTAAAATGAATTAAATGTAAACAAATTTTGCCTTAAGAGCTTGGGTGGGGGGAATCCTTTGTAGAGGAACAGTTGAAATGGGCTGATTTTGGAATTTATTTGCATTGTTATGGGGGGAATAGTTGTTCGTTTACACAATAAAACATGGGGGGAAATGACAGCTGACTGAGTTTTAGGGGCATTCCTGTCATCCTCTGTCTATTTTTTATTCTCTCTTTCTCTCTCTCTCTGCCTACATTAAACTGGTGTCAAATTTTTAGTAATTTAACTGACATAGCTCAAAGAATATTTGGAAATGGGTTGAAAAACAGAACCTATAACAAAATGCTGCAGTGTTCAGTGCTCCTGTTCAGCTATGCCCTTTTTCCAGGATCACTTCATTCCATTCCTTGCCCCTCCAACCATATCCCATATTTTCTCGCTCTCCCTCCAATAGTCAGATGGCATTCTGTGTCCAATGGGCATGCTCTAACTTCCCTTACTTAGGCAGTTCCTGGAGCTTCCCTCCCAAATATATTTTCTACTTCCACACACCTGCAGGGTTCTCCCAAGCCTGTTGATACCTCCCCTCTTGTGCCTGCTGCTGTCTCGGCTACAGAAGGGGTGACAATTGGAGAACTTACCGTATATTGCTATTCATCATTGTCCCTTCACCAGCAGGTCCAAAAGTGGGTTGTAATGACATAAGATTCTGCATTCGCAATTTAAAAAATAGAAGGTGGCTTATATTGGTTACAGGAATCATAGAATCATAGAACCGCAGAGTTGGAAGGGTCATCTATTCCGACCTCCTGCAACGCAGGAATCTCAACTACATCATACATGACAGATAACCATCCAACCACTGCTTTAAAACATCCAAGGAAGGTGAGAAGAAGGAATAGGGTGGGTCTCAGGTGCCTTAGGTGTCACACGCCAGGGCAAAGAGGTGTGCCCAGAAATATAGCTCACTAGGTACAGCGTGAGACTCAAGGTTGTGGATTCAAGCCCTATGTTGGGCAAAAGATTCATGCATTGCAGGGGGGGTGGACCAGATGACCCTCATGTTCCCTTCCAACTCTACAATTCTATGATTTTATTATTCTTCAGCATATGATGAAAGCTGTACAGTGAAGGTGCCCAAGGACACATCTGTGGGGAGGAATTTCCATAAACCCTGGAAAGAGGGATTAAACCATTCTAGCAGCTGTAGCTCTGGGAGGGGAATAGGGGGGTTTCCTAACAAATCTCATCACCCTTAACAAACTACAGCTCCCAGAATTCTTTGGGGAAAGAATCATGACTGATTAAAGTGGTATCGTAGCACTTTAAATGTATGCTGTGAATGTGCACTAAGTCAATCTTCTCAGTCTTTCTGCCTTCTCAAAACTCTGAGCTCTACATGGTAAGCTAGGCCATGTTACAGATTGCAAATGTCATTTCCTACCCTTTGGTGGGGACATCTTGTCACAAATAAATAAGAATCACAAAGCAATGGCATAATTAAGACCGTGGCATGCATTTTATGCTGAATGGAACCCATCATTCGAATTGGTTCTGCTTCTGTTGGTGCGGCGGCTTGCAAGATTTAAAGACACACATTACGTTCGATGCAAATTTGACTCCATGCTCTTTCACCGGCAGTAGCCGACCTCATAGCTGATAACAAAGTCCCCCTTCGTATTTCATCTTCTCTGAGGCCAACAAACTCCGTGGAATGTCTTCCTTCTCCAGAGTATCCACAGCTGAAGCTACAGACAGTGCGTAAGAGTCACTCCTGCCTAGCACCATTAGTGGCTTAGAGGGTGGGGGAGGGGAGGTGCTGTTGCTGCTGCAGAAACCATTGGCATTTGTGACTCTGCCCCTCCTCCACCACCCACTTGGAGAGCAAGGGAGCTTCTTGCCCAAAGACAATGCCTCTCAGTGATCCCATCAGGCTGCTAAACCTTTACGTAGCTTTTGCGAGTAGCCATGTGACCTACTGTTGGCCACTATTTATAGCCTGCCGAACACAGTACCACCCTTGTGTGGTCAGCTTTGTTGCAGTTGAGAATGCTATTATCCTCACTCCCATGCCACCCCCTATGCATACATCAGGCATGGACAATCCATAAACCAGTGTTTTTCAACCTTTTTTGGGCAAGGGCACACTTGTTTTATGAAAAAAATCACGAGGCACACCACCATTAGAAAATGTTAAAAAATTTAACTCTGTGCCTATATTGACTATATATAAAGTAATTCTCTTGAATAGGAATCAAATAAACACAATTTTCCCATGGCACACCAGGCAACATCTCGCGGCACACTAGTGTGCCGCGGAACAGTGGTTGAAAAACACTGCCATAAACTTCCACAACACAGAGCCTAAGTGGCATGTGGATGTTGCACCCAAGAACCCAGAGGAGGACAATTCAAAGGCAGAAGAGTCAATGTCCTATTTATTCAAGGAAGGAGCTATGGAAGAGTCCGCTCTACAGATGAACTGTATACCAGGCGGCAAGTTCCTGCAATGTGCATGCTATTGCTTGGTAAGCTGGCCATCAGCATTGTCCTGCTAGGTGTGGGAGAGCGATAAAACGTAGCTCGCTATCTGGAAGGAGGAATCATAGAATTGTAGAATTGGAAGGGACCCCTACCCACAACCATCCCTGGGTGGACTCGAACCACCAGCCTTCTGGTTAGCAGCCACATGCACTGACCCATTGTGCCAGAGGTCATCAGATGTGACACAGGCTGTGTGTACGCTCCCATTTACTCTTCACTCAGTGTGCTCCCACCACTGGTTTGTGAAGTTGTGTCCACACAGAATTAGCCACAATCCACATCTATGCTGTGGTGTCATGAGAAATATTGTGTTTTGCTGTATTCCCCACCCCCACCCCCACCCCCCAAAAACCTAGCTCTGATCTGACTTGAAAACATGAACATAGCCAATGATCAGGGGGTTGTAACCTTTGATGTGTACAGTTGGGGGTGGAGGTCCAATTTGGAGGCCAAAGAGGACATACTGTGAGTTATGCTGACTCTTTGCTTTCCTATCTGCCGCCTGTACCCCAACATCACACCTAACTCTTCATTTATTGCAGTTATATCAAGGCTCCCATCCAGCCACTGACCCCACCCAAACCTGTTTAGCTTCAGCAAGGATCCCATATTACATGCCTTGAGATCATACCACGGGCCTTTTCCCTCAGTGGGGCTCCCATTACCAGAAATAAACTCAGACATTGGAGAGAAATGGCTGGTGGGAGGGCAGCCTAACAAAGACAGTCAACAAGAGAAGTAGCAATGAGAATAGTGCAAATAAAATCCACACCATTTGTGTGTTGAAAATCCTTTGCATATTTTTGAGTACTGACTGTAGGATTATATTTAATTGTTTGGAAAGTTTAAAGTGTTACTCTTGCTTGCCCCCATATTTTGTCCGTTGTGAAATTTGCCAGTGATGTTTGTTCTTGTGCTCTTCCTTCTGGTCCCTTTGCCTGTGGTTTTACCCCAGTACACACTTAAAAGCCAAACTCCACACTACCTTGAGGTGTTCTCAAGGAGACACAAAGAAGCTTAGGCTGTTTGGTGGAGGCAGCCAAGGAAAACAAAAACTTCCACCTGGTAGCAGCAGAAAGGTCATGGGAGGGGAAGGGCAAACTAGAAGGAGACACTCTATTTGGTCCAGTCTCCATTTCACAGGCCAAGGTGTAGCTGGGCCGTGTGACACCCTTCCTTCAAGGAGCTTGGGGTGGCTTGCAAGGTTTCTCATTCGCTCTTTTATCCTCACAAACACCCTGTGAGGTAGGATAGGCAGAGAGAGCATTTGTTCATTCTTAGTATCATAGAACCGTAGTTAGAGCTAGAAGGGACCCCAAGATCATCTCACCTAACCCCTGCAATGCAGGAGGAGTTTTGAAGCTAGGGCTCCCCAGTCTAAGTCTGGCACTCAGCTCACTATGCCACACTGGCTGCGATGTCTAGAGAAGCCGCTGCTCATTTCACCACCTCATGTCACATTGCAGAGGGCAGGTTTTGCACATTTCTGCACCTATACTATCAGGTAATCAGACTGTAAGTTGAGAAGGCTCAGGCTGTTTGAGAACACCTGTAACTGAACACTTTGTTAGTCAGGCAGAGGAGCAGCTCAGAGTTAGCAGCTTTATATGACTAGGTGGAACCCTATTGGTGCCTTGTTGACCCCTATTGAACTGGTAGCTCAGTACTGCCCTCCAGGGATCCAAAAAGGTAGTGCTGAACTCCAGCAGAGAGCAGCCCAGCCCACTAGTATTCCCTTCAGGAAAGCTCAAGGGAGCACCTTTCCCTTTCATCTAAAACACCTGGTTCAAGACCACAGGTGCTTTTCATACACATATTAAAGTACACTGGAAGATAAGCCAGGTGAGTAAAATAATGGAAATACAAAACACACTGAGTCTGAACATTTCGCAGAATCCAAACGCTTGCTGTTGGCATTGCATGTGCATGTGAAACTATTGTTGGAGCACTAAACTTGGATGCAATATCCAAAAAAAAAAAAAAAACCCCAACCCTGCCATGTGAGAAAGAAGAGATCTGCATGTGTTCCTTGCTGAAGCCATCAACAAATGCAATCAAATTTGTCAATGAATTCCAGCTGTGGAGTCTCTTGCTCCAATTGCCCTCTGAAATTTGTCTATGATCAGAGATGGAGCTTCCATTATTCCCAAGCTGCTTTGAGGCTTATGCGTCCCATTTCAGCTTTGGCTCAGCCCCATCCCAGCCATCTGAATGGGATCCATTCAGCAGAGAGCAGCATGCATAAAAACAACACCGTCCACAATCTCAGGCCAGTTTTCACAAAGCTGCACATCTGTGTGTTACACATTCCATTGTGGCGCCCACATCTCACAATGGCAGCGCTTATTGTTTCTTTACGGGGCATAAAGCAAGTAACTGTGCACGGAGCCTATGATGTAATGCGCACAAATGTTCTGCCAAGGATCTGTGGAATGATAGTTCACATTGTGAACATTGTGTCAAGAGGGAGAAGGAGAATGAGGAAAACAATATGAAATTGACACAACAAATTACAGTGAGTGACAAAACATGCATTTTGTTCGGAATCTGCTTGATTGCAAAAGGCAATTCAGTGCCAATATACCCAGTGCCAATGTGGCTATCTTAAACTCTGCATCTTACTTTATTTGATATAAGATATTACCGCTTTTCACATCAAATCGTTCCATTTTAAAGTTATGTTTTATCATGACCTTTTTGTATTGGATCAGATTATTATAAGGTGATCTTTGTTGTATATTTTGATACTGCAAATTGCCTTGTGTATAGTAATATAGAAAGGCGGTATACGAATTAAAAGTGAAATGAAATGAATTTTTTCAGCCGACATGGGTGACGTACCGGTAAGTCATCTGCATCCTGTAGCAAACACTAAAATCAATGAGATTTGGTTACTTAACTGTGCACAAGGAAGGTGGTATAAGTTTCAATTTATTATATAATTTAGCTATTAGAATTACAAATTCCAGAGAAGTAGTTATGTTCATTGCAGTAAAACCAGCAAAGAGCCTCATTAAAGACTAGCAAATTCACTGGAACATTGGCTTTGATGGCTATCCCTCACTTGGTCAAACGTTCAAACTGGACAGAATCTCAGGGCCCATTAAAATGTATATCACACTAAATTTGCTAGTCTTCAAGGTGCCTCGGGGTGCTCTTGTTTGTGTTATCATCATTATTCACACACACACACACACACACACACATTCAGATCTACTAGAAAGATGGAGTGAAAACAACACAGGACAATAAGAGAGCCACAAGCACAAGGAGAAGAAAATAAACTAGTAATTTCAACATTTATTTCTGTGTATTTTACAGTATTTCACTTAAAGACCAAAAGCATCATCAGTATTCATTGGATTTTTTTCACAGAACTGGCAACTGATAGATTATAGTAATTTTTTTTTAAGATAAGTTCCACTTCAATAGTGCATGTCAGAATACAAATTAATTGGAACAAAGTAAAAAATAAAAATAAACTACATTTAGCAACAAACCTGTACAAAAGAAAGGGAGGTTGTGGGGAGCAGCCCCATCGCATGTATTTTAAGGCTATGTACAAGTGTTCTGTTATTTACCTTGCAATTAGAAACTTTTCGCTTCATCTCCTTCATACTGATGCGTTTAGACAAAAACACTGTTACTAAAGTGATCAAATTCCTTAAAAACGTTTGCCGAGAAAGCAAGGAGATTACTCCCTAATCTCATGAAAAAGAAAACATTTGTGCAGATGGGAAAGTACGGTCTCTTCCTCTCCCTTTCATTGTAACTTTGCCCCCAAAAGATGACCTTGAATCTGGGGCAGTAGGGAAAGGAAGTGGTATTTGGTCACTTTTTCTGAGAAAAAGACTGGCAATTCAAACAATCCAGGTGTGTATTTGTTAACTACCTTCCTAGACGGAGGGAGAAGGAGGAAAGAGGAAAAAGTTTATTGTTTCAACAGTGAATATATAAGCCTTGGGCAGTGAGACATATATAAGGGCTGACCTGGTCTTTTTTTGCTACAGGTTTCTATTAAGGCAAACTGGTGGAGTTTATTGCTTAAGAAATATCACACTGTTTCTTTAAAAATCTTCTGCAAGGGATGCGGTCAACCTGTGCGCAAAGATGCAAGCAAGCGCAACACCTGGAGCACAAAGAAAACCCATCCACCCGTTTTGAAACATTTGGTGATAAAGGCGCAGGAAGTCTCAAGATCATTTATACATGGGCGCTTTTAGCATGGGTTGGGGAGCTGGATCCAGACGCATAGTAGAAACGGTTCTGGCCAAATGTTTCCGCATCACCTGAGCAGCAGACAATTATGCACCCGCCGAAAAGGCAAAGAGCGGACCCAATCCAACCCGTGTAAAGGGAATATCCAAAGCTCATGATCATGGTTTCACGGTGAGCACTCACGGGGAACCAAATCGTAGCCACAACGCCACACAGAGCTGGGGAAATATTTGGGGGGGGGGAGAGAGAGGAAAGAGAAAGTTCATCATTGTTCAGCATTGAGCACAGAACATCATGCAAACATGTGGCAGTTTTAATCGTTCTTTTCTGTGGTATCTGCGCTGAGATAGGGTTGCTTTCATTTATTTGCAAAAAAAAAAAAAATTATCTCCAGCCAACATTAAGAAAAGGATCACAGAAAATGGACAGCACAAAATCAACAATGAAATTGCATCCGTGAAACAAACAGAAAATACATCACAAAACAGTAGATCAAATTATTACACTAAAATAGGTGGATCACCCCTCGGAGAAAGATATGGGGTAACCCAAACTGTGCACAGTATTCTAAATGTGTGTCTGAAGAAGTGTGCATGCACACGAAAGCTCATACCAAGAACAAATTTAGATGGTCTCTAAGGTGCTACTGGAAGGTATTTTTTTTATTTTGTTTTGACTAAATGTCAGGTGTTCCTCATGTAGCGATTCAGGGATGGGGATGGTTTCCTTTTAAATCTTCCAGGGCCTGGCAAAGTGCCTAATACCTTCACTTCCTGTTTAAGCCACAGGAATCAAAGGCAATAAGACCCTCAAAAGATAAAACGCATCTTAAAAACCACGCTTTTTAAGAGGGAAAGAAAATGGCTTCCACATCTGAGAATAATCAAACTGGGCAACACTTTATTTCCTGTGGAAGAGAGCTGTGCTGGATTTGGTCCCTGAGAAATCAGTCAAATAACAACAAAACTTTGGTACAGCTACATTTGTTCCAGAGACCACATCGAAATATGTATTGAGGCAGTGTCAAAGTGCTGAGGTTACACAAGAGAGATAGGGAGGGAATGGAGAAAAGAAAACAGGGACAAAAGTTCGGTTTAAAAACAACAAACACACTATTTAGCCGGTGGGAGAATGTGACACAAAATGGCAGCGGCTATTACCGTGTGAGAGCAGGTTGCATCAGGTAAGGGGACACCAGCCTTAGGCGGCCTTTGGGCACTTTTGCAAGGTGGAGGAACTGCTGTGAGCATCACGCAAACACATCCCTGGAACCAAGCACACACTGCCTCCTACCTGTCGGCTTCCTTTAACCCTAATTTCATCAGGTGGGGGAGCAGAAGAGCAGGCACCCAAACCCTTCAACATTTCTCCTATGTAAATAGGGACATCCTATTCCAGGCATAGGCAACCTTCGGCTCTCCAGATGTTTTGGCCTACAACTCCCATGATCCCTAGCTAACAAGACCAGTGGTCAGGGATGGTGGGAATTGTAGTCCAAAACATCTGGAGAGCCGAAGGTTGCCTATGCCTGTCCTATTCCATACCCTCCAACATTTTCCCAATGAAAATAGGGATGTCCTAAGGAAAAGCGGGACATTCCAGGATCAAATCAGAAACCCAGACGGCTTCTGTAAATCCAGGACTGTCCCTGGAAAACAGGGACATTTAGAGGGTCTGCTGTTGCCTAGATGGCCTAGGAGATGGTGCTGGGAAGGAATCATCAGCTGTGGTGCATGTTGGCACCAATGGCATGAAGAAATGTTGTCATGAGGTCCTGGAAGCTTGAGCTGGAGGGCAATGAGCAGAAGTGGCTCACGGCATGAGGCAGAGCTGCTCTGCTGCAATCTGGCAGGTGCATCATTGTGTGGCTCACAGGAGGGAGAGGCTGCAGGGAGGTCAGCACTGTGCAAACACAGGGCAGAGCCAACCCAGTGCTCTTGCCAGCACGTTTGCACCACACCAACCTCCCCTCCCTCTTTCCCTCTTGGGAACCAGCAGCAAGCCCCCCCGCTGCTAGGAAGCAAGCAAAGCAGCTCCATCCCATCCAGGAAGTCACTTCTGACAATTGAGCTGCTGACATGAGGGGTAGAAATGAACACACTAGTTCTCACTCGCCTTGTTCACATATAGGGTTTGCATGCCCTACAAGCCCCTTAAATCCATTCTGGGTTTCCAACACTTCAGAGCAGAATTTGGGGAGGGCATGGGGCACACGGGAGAGGAGAGGGCAGAAAGCACAAGTGTAATCCTTGCACTGATCAGACAGTTATTGAGTACACACCTAGATATCTGTTCTCTAGATATTCTAGAACGTATTTTATTTCTCTGGTGCGGAAAGGCTTTTAATCTTCAAAAACCATTAAAGGCATCTTTTTCACATTTAAAACTATGTGATTCCCCCAAAATTATGTGTGTTTGAGAAGAAAGCTTGTTGAACGCGAAGGGAAATCCCTAAAGGACCTCTCTTAGAATTAAAAAAAAAAACTTGCAAAAGAATTACTGGAAGTGACGGGGGGGGTAACCAAAATGGTGGCTTCCAGATGATGGGGACTACAACTCCCATCATCCTTGACAATGCTTGCTGGGGCTGATAGAAGCTGTAGTCCAAAACATCTGGGTAGTACCACATTGGTTACCCCCGGCCTTACTGCATATTTGTTTATGCCTCATTGCTGCCTTTGATCAATCATATTGTGGTTTTCCAAACCATTAAAAAAACATTTCACACTGCCTAAAGCACTTTGAAAATTCTTTTCTCTGTTTCCAGCCTCATTTGGTATATTAAAACTCCAATATGCTGTCAGATATGATGAGCAAACAGGGTTACAGGGGGCATTTGAAAAACCATCAAGCGGGATTGAAGGGTGGGCACCTCTGTTATTATCGTCAACCTCTGTTTTCAGCTGTCATTAAATCAGCTGGAAGATCAAAGCTTGCTATTTTCCTGGCAAGCCGCCAACAGCTATTCTGCGTTGCCTGCTGTCTTCTGCTGTAGCCTGGAGCAGATGCACTGCTGCCGGATCTACCAACCGTGGTTAGGAGGCTGGCGCTATCTAAATATTTAAAATGCTGTGCTCTTTGCCATTCGCACAGCAGCTAACATGGCTTACCACAAAAGTAGAAGCACACAGCCACATAGGAACCCAGGAACCTGCCTTGCACTGAGTTAAACCATCAGTCCATTTAGCTCAGTACAGGCAATGACCAATTGATGCCTCACTGGATCATAGAACTGTGGAGTTGGAAGGGGTCCCAAGGGTCATCTAGTCCAACCCCCTGCAATGCAGGAATCTCAACTAGATCGTATATGCATCAGAGATGGCGATCCAGCCTTTGCTTTAAAACCTCCAAGGAGAGTCCACCACCTCAAAGCAATTTACAAAAAGATAAAACAATGTAATCCAAGAAAAAAATTACAATACTGTATATTCTGGCATATAAAACTACTTTTTAATCCAGGAAAATCTTCTCAAAAGTCGGGGGTCGTCTTATACGCTGGGTGGAGAATCTGTGGTCGAGTATATCTCAAACTCTATATTTTAACTGGAAAAGTTGGGGGGTCGTCTTATACGCCGGAAAATACGGTACTTAAAAATATACAAAAAGTTAAAATACTGAAAAATTAAAATTCCCACCAGCATTTCTAAGCCTCTGGGTAGGCTTGCCTAAACAAGAATGTTTTTAAGCAGACATTGAAAAGAATACAGTGAAATTGTCTGCTTGCTATCAATAGGCAGGGATATGCAGACATTAAGAATGCATGGCACCTATTGGCTTAAGAGACAAGCATATCATGGAATCATGGCATTGCAAAGTTGGAAGGAACCACATGGGTCATCTAGTTGAGGAATTTTTTCCCTCAGCAGGGGGAAGGAGGTAGAAAAAGCATGACAATAGGACCTTTTGAACATAGGCTTTCCAGCTTCTTTGTTTGTTTAAGTATTTGTTTGTGAAAGAAAATGTGGGGGGGGGGCAAATAAGATTTATTAACTATGGGCCTGCCAAGCCTTTGATATTTTTGATGTTCTCCTCGGTCTGCATTGCACTTTGCACTACCCTAGGTCCATCTCTAGACAAGAAACTAGTCCACCAGTTTTTGCCTGACAATTCCTACCACTCTGGCTTTATTGCCTACATTGTGTGGCTTGCAGACAAATCGAAGCCTCTACTGCAGCTGGACACGTCTCCGCTTAGCCTCTCTGGCGTGTTGGGGGGAACCGCACAGAGCGCCCGCTATAAATAAGGCATGATGTCAGCTCTGGCTGCCACAGGGAGAGAGCCGACTTCAGGGCAGGACGGCACAAAGAGGCAACTCTCTCCTCAGCCGCCCCCCCACCTCCCCCTCAGCTAAACAAGCGGGTGAAAACAAGAGACCGAGGCCTGTTGTTAGGAGATGAGGAGGCCTTGAGAATACGCAGGTGCTGGAGAAGACTGTGGAGCTCATTGTTATCAGGGTGATACTGACTGGGTCTTCCACCCCATTGGAAGGGGGGGGGAGGATAGACTGGACTGAGAGATGCTCCAGGCCACTGCCAGGGGAGCACCCCACACTGAGCAGAGCTGTGGAGGGCACACAGGGACATGTCTCCCTCTTCGGGGTTTTATAGCAGCAAGGTCGACAGCTGTGAACCAGGCCTTTGCACTCCGTTTGCAAAATGTTAACTGCTCCTGGGATAGGGCAGGGGAATAGTAACAACCCTATGTGCAGCCTTCCCCAATCTGCCATCATCAAGACAATAGGGTTGAAAGGTCAGGAGTATCTCAGACCCTGAGATTTCAAGGCCCCAAACTGAGATTAGGGTTGCCAGGTGTCCACTATTTGAGTGGACAGTCCACTTTTTTCACATTATGTTCACTATTTCCCCCCCACACACACAAAATAGTGGACATTTTTTAAATTCAAAAGCTTTATGATGAAATGGTATTTTAATACGTGTTAAAATGTTTGTAAGAAAATATATAGTTTAATTTAATTTAAACCCCCCCCCCCCCGCTTGTCTGCTATTTTTTGGAAGCAGACCTGGCAACCCTGAGATTTGGGAGCAGCCCCTGGTGATTTTCCTCTGCTCTCCCTCCCATCACTGAGCCCAGGAGATGGAGGTTAATTGGGGAGCAAGGAGGGCAGGACCCTCCCTCACTTTAGAGAGTCTTTGCAATAATTTGAGGTCTGGCTTCAGCCAGGCTGAAGCTTGCAAGCTGCACACATAAGTCTTCTCAACAAACAAACCAATTTAAGGCACTTTCTTCCACCTGGAGATTCAAGCCCTTCCTCTGCCACCTGGAAGAGGCAAGGCAACCCTGGAGACTTCAGGTCAGTCCTGCAGGTCTGGCAACCCTAGACTACAAATCCCATCAGCCCCAGCTAGCGTGGATAGTGCTCAGTGATTATGGAAATTGTAGTCCAGCAACATCTGGAGAGCACTGGCTTAGGGAAGGCTGCCTTAGTGTGTACTGTTTTCCAGCCTCCATTGTTTTTTTTAAAATGGACCCTCTAGGTCAATCTGAGAGTCTGGGTTCTGTAATGTTTACAAAGTCCTTATCTTTCTCCCCAGATTCCTACAAAGTCAGGTTTTCCTTTAGGAAACCTTGAAACACTGCTGCATCCCCCAGTTGGGAAACTTGGCCTTTTGCAGATTAGGCTGGCGTCACTGGCAAGTGAGTGAGCCAGGCTGTGCCTATATCTTACCCAGGAGTATTAGCAGGATTCCTCCCAGCTGGGAACGCCGGTACTTGGCCACTCCAGGTTCGTTGCCCATCCGGATGCAAGGCAGGACAGTCACCAGAAGAAAAACAGCTGGCAGTCCCAAAACAGAGGCTGCAATCATCAGAGCCCGACATGCCTGGACGTACCCTGCCAGAAGGAAAAAGCGTTCAGAACTCAGGTGCCTCCTACAAGATGCAGTAAGGTATATTCATACAGGAGATCTGAAAACCTGGAGACAATTCAGGTGCCTTATCCAGACGGCTATCCATTTACACAGAGGAATGCATGCACGTCCCTTCCTCTCATCTGTGCCCTTTGAGTAATGGGCATGTGTCCTCCTTTGCAGAGCACAGCCCCTTTGTTTGAAGGAGTCCTCTGCTTGAAGGGCTGATCAGTTTCAAGTATGGTTTGAAGGTTTAGGCTGCACGCATGCTGTTCATTTAAAGGGCATGACCCCCCCTACAAAAGAATCCTGGGAACTGTAGTTTGTTGAGGGTGCTGGGAATTGTAGCTCTGTGAGGGGTAAGCTGCAGTTCCCAGGATTTAGGAGGGGGGATCTCACATGGTTTAAATGCATGCTGCACACAAAGCCAAAACACCCTCAGAAGGCCATAATGAGGTGCATTGTGTTTCAATTTATAGCAATTATTTATTAATGTGAATCTGTGTGTCTGATTTGCATATGAATTTTTTATGGAAATATGTTGCCCTCTTTCGGCCTCTTTTTTTTGGGGGGGGTGATGCACGAAGGGCCTCCCCCCCCCCCAAAAAAAAGCTGGTGTGTGTGATATTCTGCTTCTGAAGCAAATGAAACAGCAAGCTCTCCACAGGTGTGACCATGAGAAAACAAAGACTGGAATTTTGACTTTTCAAACTCTCTCCTAAGAGTATTTCGAGACAATTTGCTTTTTGCACAGCAGAAGTGCAACTGTTACTCATTAGCTGCATTAAAGCTGCATTAAAGTCTGGGCTGCATGTATCCAGACATTCTACTGCAGCGATGCTACATTTTCCCAGGACTCAAGCCACAATGGCTACATAAACACAATACATTTAAAGCACACAAGCACTCTGAATCCTTGGAACTATAGTTTCATCCCCACACAGTTACAATTCCCAGCACCCTTGGCAAACTACGGTTCCTAGGATATGTGAGGGAGGATTCTTTAAACGCCTGGTGTGTATGGAGCCAGTATTATTTTTACTCTGAAAACGTTGTCTCCACTAGCACGAGAGCACTATATATATAGGGAGACTGGGGGCAGGGGGACTTGGCTTTTATTTGCTTATTCCAATGATTTATAACCCCCCCCCCCTTCATCAAAAGACCCTAGGATGGGTAACAACATGTAAAAGATAAGCCAAACTATTACTCTTAATAATTTAATGAGGAAAACTCACACACCTATCTGTATAGGTCAAATAGGTCAAAAGATCTCATCACTCAAAGGTCTGGAGGAAGAGGAAAGTGTTCAGCTGGCGTGTAAAGGTGTATAATGTTGTCACCAGCCCAACCCCACTGGAGAAGCTTTTCCAAAGCTGGGGTACCATTGTCAAGAAGGCCCTCCTGCAAACCACAGAACACCACCCAGCAGGGCTGTCCCTACCATTAGGCAGAGTGAGGTGGCTGCCTCAGCCAGCAGATTTTGGGTGTCATGAAAGGGCAGTGAAAATGTAATTTGTTATTGTTGTATTTTTACTTCCAAGGCACTTGCAGAGGCACTTGTGGGATTTTCTGCCTCAGGTATAAAAAAAAACACACACACATCTTGGATGCTAAGCAGATTAGTGGAGGAGAGGAAAACAGAGCATAATTCACTACTCTGCCTCAGGCAACAAAATGCACTGGCTCTGTAACTCAGTGATGATATTACTAACAGGACCCCTTCAGCTGATATCAGAGCCCAGGCAAAACAGAATGGGGTGAGGGGTTTATTAACTCAGTGTTTTTCAACCACTGTTCCGCGGCACACTAGTGTGCCGCGAGATGTTGCCTGGTGTGCCGTGGGAAAAATTGAAAAAATACTTTATATATAGTCAATATAGGCACAGAGTTAAATTTTTAAACATTTTTTAACATTTTCTAATGGTGGTGTGCCTCGTGATTTTTTTCATGAAACAAGTGTGCCTTTGCCCAAGAAAGGTTGAAAAACACTGTATTAACTACAGTGCTTCTTCGGGTAGATGAGTCCAAAGCTGGTGAGGCCTGTATAAGTCAAACTTAAAACCCAAATTCTCAAACCTAAAATTCTGAATTGGACTTGGTGACAAATAGGCAGCAAGTACATTATTTTTTTTAGGACTAATGTGATGTGGTCCGTTAAAACTCTGGCTGCTATATTTTGCACCAGTGGTAGCCTCCATATTGTCTTCACAGGTGGCACCACGTCGAACAAATTATAGTAGTCCAAACAGAAAGTTACAGTGGACGTTCGGGTTGCAAACACGATCCGTGCGGGAGGCGCATTCGCAACCCGCGCCGCAATTCGGCGCTTCTGCGTATGCAACTGCCGAAACCCGGAAGTAACCTGTTCCGTTACTTCCGGGTTCATTGCGGTGTTCAACCCAATATCATGCAACCTGAAGCGGCCGTAACCTGAGGTATGACTGTACTTGACTGTGAAAGGGGGAAGCTGTATCCAGGAACAGCTATAGCTGGAGAAACAGCTAAAGTATATACCGTATGTGGTTCCATGCTCTTGAAATTAAAAATTCTGGAGCCTGAATGAAGTCTAGGCCAGAACAGATCCAGAGAGAACAGCTGGAGGAAAAAACTGGAATTTTTAAAGGAAAGCCCTTCTGGATCAGAGCAAAGTTCCATCTAGTCCAACATTCTGTATCTTACAGTGGCCAAGCAGATTCATCTGAGAGGTCCACAAGTAGCATTGTGAAGGTATAATATCAGAACCCAGAGCTATCCAATGAAGCTGAATGTTGGAAGAATCAGGATAGACAAAACAAACTACAGTACGGTACTTCTCAGAACTGGGCTGCCCATGAGGCGAGGTGAGGCAATCACCTCAGGCAGCAGATCCAGCCTCCAAGGAACCCATTCCCCCTGCCAACCCCCACCCACTCCTCCCTGGCCTCCTTCTGCTCCCCTACCACTGTGAAGAGGCAGCAGTGTGGGGGGGGCAGTGGTTGTGGCAGTGGTTGTGGTTGTGGTAAGGACTGCAGAAGAAGAGAAAAAGGAGGGGGAGCGGCATTTTCTTTTTTCCTTCAACCAGCAAAATGTTCTGCCTTGGCCCTGGTACCTCTTCACAAGATGTGGCCACTGACCTGGATAGCTTTAAAAGGAGCTTAGAAAAATTTGTGGAGGATAAGGCCATTAATGATTGCTGGGAATCATAAGCAGGGAGAGTGTTGTTGCGGTCTTCCCACGGGCATCTGGTTGGCCGCTGTGAGAACAGAATTCTGGCCCAGATGGGCCTTTGGTCTGATCCACTGCTACAGCAATGTTGTCAATGAAGGCCAACAACTGCCTTTAAAAAAAAGGAAAGCAAAAAGCAAAGAGCATTTATATTAGGCGTTATTTAAAAAAAAAATAATCGCAGAGAAGATGCTTAAGGACATAAGAAGTGCCTGCTGGATCAGTCCACTGACCCATCAAGCCTGTTCTCACAGCAGCCAACCAGCTCCCTATGGAAAGCAAACATAAAACCACAAGGCCCAGAACAGAGCTTTCCAAACTTTTCATGTTGGTGACACACTTTTTAGACATGCATCATTTCACGACACAGTAATCCAGTTTTACTAGGAAACTGGAGGTTCAACTAAACCCTTTCCAGCCCCAGGAAGAGCGTGGGGAATGTTCGTGTGACACACCACAGCCAGCCACACAGTTTGGAAAGCAACAAAGGACGATGCAACAGGAGGCAACGTTTGACTCATGGTCTTCGGATTCATCATGGACCACACTTCCTCTGCTGACATTTACACTGGGTGAACGTTAAGCAGGCAACCTGTGTGCCCTATCATGTTAGCAAACTAGAGACTGGCAAAGAGGAACACTGAGTGTGCTGCTGGAGCCTCTGTGCACAACTTAAATGATGCTGAGATGCTGGTCATGAGAGCAATGTGGGATTCCCAGGTTCAGAGGAACCCTGTCTCTAAATGCCAGTTGCTAGGAAACAACAGCAGGAGAGGGCTAAGGCATTCATAGACTGCTTGTGAGCTTCCCAGAGGCGTCTTCACACCTACTGGGAAACATATGAAGCCAGACCATTGATTAGATCCAGAAGCAGTCTTCTTATATTCTTTCGAACACTGCACTAGCTTGCAAGCATTGCAAGGAACTTTTAACGCATTGATGACCTGCATGAGTCCCTGCACAGATAGGCTCCTCATATTGTATTTCAGGCCTACACGTTGCCCACCCATGAGAACTTACAGCATGCAGGGGCTAACAGTGTGAAACCAGAAGGTCTCCCCTAGTCTTTGAGCTTATAGTAGGTTGCTGATGCTCATCACACTAATCCTATCCATTATCAGCACAGCAAAAAAGTAGGATTATAAGAAAAGGCCTTCTGGATCAGACCAAAGGTTGGCCATGTCAAGCATCCTATTTCACAGTGGCCAATCCAATGCCCCCTGGAAACCAGGAAGCAGGGCTTGGAGGCAATAGGCCTCTCCCATTGTTTCTCCCCGTAAGCTCATATTCTTCAGAGCATTGTGCCTCTGAACTTTAAGATTGCATATCAGCCTTATGACTGGTAGCCAGTCAGCAGCAAGCAGACTTATAGGCTACTGAATTAGACCACTGGTCTAGCTAGCTCAGTATTGCCTCAGTGACAGTAGCTCCCAGTGTATCAACCAGGGATCTCTCCAAGCCTTGCCTAGAGATCCTAGGGATTAGATTTGGGGCCTTCTGCCCTGAACGAACCCCTTCGGTGGAAGCCTTGCACAAGGGCTTCTCTTTGCACAATTGAACCTGGGACCTTTTGTTGCATGTTCTCTCACTGATCCACCACAACCCTTCTCTAACCCTTTGTGAATTTTGTCTGATCTCCTCTTAAAGATTCCTAAGCTTGCGACCGTCACCACCACCTTGTGGCAGCAAGTTGCATAAATTCATTGCGAGCTGTGTGAAGAAGCAGCCCTCTCCTTTGTCTCTCCTACCAATCGGTTTAAGAAAGAATGTCAAAGCAGCATGCACGTAAATATAACAAAAAAGAGCAAAACCAGTATTTGCTCTTCTGCAGGCATTTAAATATCTTCTACCATAGCCATCATAATAGCACAGAGTGCAAGCTCAGAAGCCCTCAGTATTAATTCAACCATCCATACCCACTAAATTAAACCTGGAGAGGCCCCTATCAGCATCCAGATGTGAGGTACCTTATTTGATCATTACTCCCACTGAATTCAGTGGAATTTAAAGCCAATTAGTGTATACTTGGGACTAAACTGTAAGAACCGGGGTGGGGTTTTATGGTAAAAGAATATGTTGATCCATCTTTCGTCTGCGGAGTTTCAAAGATTTACACTTCTGCATAATAAGAACTGTCTGCTTGCCTGAGCATGCACAGAGTGCATTTCCCTAATCACAACATACAGGATTAAAGACCAATGCTGAGCAAAGTCAATATACCTGCACACACTTCCCCCACTTCGTAGAACTTAACTTTCTTAACTTCCCTGAATGCTTAACTTTCTCCTCCTATCCTCCTTCCCTCCAGTCCCTGTTATTTTCCCAGTAGTGGATTGTAAGATCCTTGGGACCGAGACCTTTTTTTTTTTTTTGGCTTGTTACTCTGTAAAAGCACCGTGCATATGAATGCAACCAAATAAGCATAGGAGCCGCACTGTTGATTTCAATCTCCCATAAAGTCCCAAGCAGCCCTTGGGAGTTTTGGAATAGCCCATACCTGGCAATATGAGGATGTCCACCAGTGGTTTGCAGTGATAGAGGCCCGTTGCCATGACACAGTCTGCCCACAGCCCTTTGGACCCCAGCTCATCCATCTTCCTGCAGGTGGTGATGGTATAGCCGCAAGTCACGACCCAGTCATTGGTGGACGTTGCCACAATCATGCTAATCCAGCCGACAAAGCTAGCCACAAATCCCGTGAGGTGCAAGCAGGTGGCAACCATGATTCTCCTCCGGGCCGGTGAGCCAGGCAACCCAGCAGCTTAAGAGAAGAGGGTGGCTGAGGGTTGCTGCAAGAGCCAAAGAAGTGTAGAGGCTGAGGAGCAACAAGTGGCAGGGTCTGCCTTTGAGCTGTCAGCAGAGAGGCTGGTGTGATGATGGGCTGGAGGATACAAAGATGCCTCACATCAGTTAGTTCGGCCTCTGGGAGGAGCCCACTCCCACACAGCTTGATGGGAGGTGTCATGCAAAATGCCAAGGGTGTGTTTCATCTCCCTCCCCCCTTGTTTTCTTTAAAAAAAAAAAATCTCTCCAACTAAACAATGGGAGAAGTTAGCCTACTGAACTAAAAAAACAAAAAGCCAGAGGGAAGAAGCTACAACACAGATAGGGGCTCAGGCCTTGAGTGCGACACTGAAGAGCCTTCGGTGTCTGTACTGAATTTGAAATGATTTTTGCATAGGAAAATGGGTTTTTTTGCATTTGTAAATGTTATACATGAAATTTTGTATGGGCAGCTTGCTGATTGTGTGTGTGTGTGTGTGTGTGTGTGTGTGTGTGAAATGGCTTTGAGATATTTTATGGGAAATGGTTCATAAACGGAATTAAATAATTGCAGAACTCAATCCACTGCAGGACAGATTTTGCAAAACACTTTTAGCTCTGTCCCCGAATGAGAGGCAGTGATTTACCGGTCTCTTTTCTAGAGAGAAAGTTGCAAGACCAGGAAGATCCCATGAATGGCAGTGGCCCCTTTGCAAGGGATGTGGGCCTCGGTAGATGCCCAAAAACGTCTATTACGGATGATATTAATCATTCTTTCATTCCAGAGTTTTAAATGCATTTCTCCATCAGTCTCCCGACCACAAAAGGTCTGGGGGTTTTTTTCTTCTTGAAGTGGATTTGTCGCACTGGAGCAACAGAATGTTTGAAACCACTTTAATTGTGCAGCCTAAATTCCTGTCTGGACCTGTATCACTCCTGCAAAACACTGACATTCTGGAAGTTTCCTCTATATGAGGAGGATTGCGGGTGGCACTGTGGTGTAAACCACTGAGCCTTGCGCTTGCCGATCAGAAGGTTGGCGGTTCGAATCCCCGCAAGAGGGTGAACTCCCGTTGCTCTGTCCCAGCTCCTGCCAACCTAGCAGTTCAAAAGCACCCCAAAAAGTGCAAGTAGATAAATAGGTGCCGCTCCAGCAGGAAGGTAAATGGTGTTTCCGTGTGCTGCTCTGGTTTGGCTGAAGCAGCTTAGTCATGCTGGCCACATGACCCGGAAGCTGTATGGCAGCCTCCCTCGGCCAATAAAGTGAGATGAGCACCGCAACCCCAGAGTCGTCTGCAACTGGATCTAATGGTCAGGGGTCCCTTTACCTTTACCTTTATGGCATACCTTAGAGGCTACCTGGCCTGCCAGAACCCAACCCCAAAAAATGAATACTACAAGCTGGATGCTTGACAGGGATGTAAGGGTACACAAACTTATCCCAAACAGGTTGGATATTGAATCCACAAACAAACCGCTCATTAACAGCATCCACCTCATCAGATTGAGGGATTTATTAGGGGTAGGGCATCATCCACTTTATTATTAATCTCAAACACTAATTCAGCACTTTTATTGCTTTACCCGAATCGGGGGGGGGGGAGCAAGTATCTGGAGGGCCACAGGTCCCCCACCCATTCTAAGTGATTATTATTATTAATAATAATAATTAAATTTGTATACCGCTCTTCATCCATAGATCCCAAGGCGGTTCACAACACAAAAATACAAGATAAGAAGCACAAAATACATAATAAAAGGAAGAACAAAAACAAACCAATAACCGCCCTCCTTTCCACACATAAATTTAAGAGGGTATCAGATGTTAATCAGCCAAAGGCCTGGTTAAATAGGAATGTTTTTGCCTGGCATATAATGACAATGCCAGCTGAACCTCCAATCCTAAACACAGCTATATGGAAACAATGCATTTAAAACCAAGGTGTAATTCATGATGCTCAGAATAAATTCTTTTAAAAGCATACTATTTTAATATGCATGTTAATTTAGTATAAAGAAGTTCTGTAATAATAGAACAAAATTCACTCAGCATCCTGGCTGTCTGAATCGCAAATGAGAACAATGTTGAAATATTCTTCATGCCGAAAGCGCCATAGACGAATGATCTGGGGTTCTTTCCACTGATAAAATGTGCCTGTAGTGACCACTAGTGGTATTTTTCTGGAACTGCACTCCAGACTTATTAGGTACACAGCTCCAAGCCTGGAGGAATTAAAAGCTTGCTGTACATAGGCCTGGTTCACACAATGTATGTGCCTATCATGTGAACTATTCACAATCAGTGATGGCACTAGGGATCGAGCTCAAGTCCAATGTCCAGGGCTCTGCTTCCCCAGCCCCAAGACCAACCTGAGAGCTGCAGAACTCAACACTTGATGACTGCCAGGTGAACGTGTGTGAACATGTTGCTGCTTATAAAATTCCTGCTGCTGTTTTTCAATCTGTGATGGCTCATTCACACATAGAAGGCACTGCTTTGGATTACTATGCAGTTATGGGCCTGCACAGAAGAGCCAGCCCATCATGTATAAGGGAGCAACATACACATTTCATTCCTTGCCATATAAGACATTTTTTATTTAAATCTTTTAGGTTTTTTTAATGCTCTTTTATGTAATTTTCTGCTGGTGGCTTTTAAATTGCATCACTCCCTACTCAGAGAATGTTCTTTATTGGGCGATATACAAATAATAACAAATGCTCCAATCCATTACATGCAAGAGGAGCAACGTTGACAGCCAGTCAGAATTTTGCCAACCTGGTCAGAATTTCACTTACTGGCCAATTACCGGATTCATGTATAGCCAGAAAGATGTGTTTCTTCTTTGGGGTAGGACAGTATTTGTGCAGTATTATTAAAAATGTATTAAGGAGAGTTTTCGTTGGGTCAAAATGTCTTAATTCCCTCCCTCCCTCCCTCACACACACTTGCAGGAAATACAATTCTCCCCCCCTTTCTTTTTGCTGTCACATACTAAGAGTTAAAGAAATAAACTAGTTTTCTTGAAAAGGAATACTTTACACACACACCCCACAGGAACTGAAGGTTGTTTGAAAGGGGATTGGGCTGCTCATGATATTTATTATTTATATTCAAGCCACTTTTGCCTTCATTGTACAGTTATTTACATTAACTGAAATACCTGAAAAACCTCTTTGAATAGAAGCAAACATGGGATAACTGAAATGTGCAAACATGATGTCTCCGACGGCATTCAACTCTCTTAAAACTATTGTCTGTCCCCAGCCTTACAGGTCTGCTGATCTATGCCGTTATGAATACTAAGAGTGAATGGTACATTGTCAAATGCACAAAACTAGCATTGAGAAGTATCTTGAACAAACACCCAATTCACATGCTATATGTACAAAGCACACAAAAGGTGAAGTGCTTGACATTAGAATTGTTTTTATTTGTATGTGGATCCACAATCTATACAGGATATTTACAATGCATGAAAAATGGAAAACTGCACAAAATACAATTGAGGTATAAGCTAAGAGCACAGTATGTCATGTTTCAATAAATAGAATTCAAAATTTGTAAACTAAGTGACCAGATAAATGCATCTTGTTTTACTAAAAGCATACAAAATATCTGTTTTTGTATCACATGAGGTAGAGGCCAGTTTTGTGTGTCATGTAATGCAATTACAGCAACTCCAACCGTAGAACTGTACATCATTGGCAAAATGTCAAAAATTATTGGTATGCACCAACCTTTTTAAAAACTTTTGATTTTTCTTTTAAACTCCAGTAATTCCACCTGTTGCCTTGAATGTTTTGCAGGACCTATTAAGTCTATAAATGATACATTATTTTCTTTTAAAGATCTTGCTGCAATCCAGAAAGGTACTTTATGCTTGTCCAATGGCTTTTGTATATGCCCAGCTGGACAGCAAACCATATATGATATATATGAACAGCAAACCACAGGATAATATTGCAAACTAATTTTTAAACATCAAAAATGATTTGCTGTATGGGCATGATAAACTGCTGGTCCAGGTAGATACCGAAGGTCCTGCTGAGCAAACAGGTGGTGGTCACATGCTGCTCTAGATTGTGGAAATATATTAAGGTATCAGCATCAATAAATACTTTCAAAAGCATCATGAACACATACAAAATAGAAGTTTGTCATAGACTTGCTTATTCTGGAAGGCAACACAGCAGCATCCGGACATTTAGAAACCAATAATTTGTGTGGATTCACTAGAATGATTTAGATACATTACAACTGTGCTTCCTTTCTCTTTAAGGTGAGGTATTTGAAAGAATATAATTGATTGCTATACTTATCAGGATATTCATTTGGGGGGAAATAAAAACTTGTTTCACTGTGCTTGAATATTTCAGAGCACCAGAGAATTCAAAGTATCCTCTATATTGTGGGTTTACAAAAAAAAAAAAAAGTTGTGCAATCTGTTTAATGTGTGACTTTTGCTTTTATAATATAGAGCATCTGCAACAACAAAAATATCAAAAAAATTCCAGGACAGGAATTATGGACTGCCTCACATTACCACAGATGTAATGGATGAAAACGTTGCAGAGAAAGTATAACGAAGAGATCAAGCTGCCAGTTCCTAGACAGAGATATTTTACAGCTGCAGCATAAATATTTCAAGCATAGGATTACAAGAGAATTTAAGTATTTTGTTACATTGTATTATCAGGGTTTTAAAACATGTTAATGGTATATATTTATCTGCGTTCTCCTGTGTAAAAAAAAAAAGTTATGCTTTTTTAAGATCAAATGAACTTTAGCATAGGGAGCTGACTTAAAAGGTGTTCTGAGCTCAGCTACACAGCCCTATGAAAATGCCTCCAAGGTACATCAGTCAGCCATTCACGCAGAAGAAGAAGAGGAGGAGTTTGGATTTGATATCCCGCTTTATCACTACCCGAAGGAGTCTCAAAGCGGCTAACATTCTCCTTTCCCTTCCTCCCCCACAACAAACACTCTGTGAGGTGAGTGGGGCTGAGAGACTTCAGAGAAGTGTGACTAGCCCAAGGTCACCCAGCAGCTGCATGTGGAGGAGCGGAGACGCGAACCCGATTCACCAGATTACAAGTCTACCGCTCTTAACCACTACACCACACGCAGCTGTTTTTATGGCAAATTCTGCCCTTTCAAACAGAAGCTAAGGGAAAAGTGGAAGTACGGGTCACTAGAGGCTCCAAGAATGTGGAACTAAGCAGCAGCGAGTAGGCAAAACTGCTTCATAGTACTCTACACTCCCTACAGCCTAGTCTACTGCAGGCGTTGCATTATGATACCTTAACTATGTACAAATGATTTTACAGCTATCAATATATTAAATATATAATAAAATTAATCCAAGAATGTAAAATATACCCCATAACTACCATGTTTACCTCAAATACTCAAGCTAAGTGACAGAAGACCTACTGAAAAGAAAAGAACAATTTGTTTGAACACACTTTGCTAAAGCTTTTTGATCTAATGTCAAAGGGGTTGTGTCTTCAAGTGTGGATGAAAGTCTTTAGGGCTGCCACAGTGGTAAGATACTTCGCTCCCTAACATTTCCTGCAGGGTCTATTGGACCCTGCACTATTTGGTTTTTTTAAAAGCAGGGATACCAAGAAGCAGATTTTTTCTTAAAAGTATTCTTGGCAGCCTTGCTTCTAATGGTATTGTTTTTAGTGCTTTTCAGAAACATGAATGGAGAAGACAAATTGGGAACAAACCTATCTAAAAGGCCAACGTAGGGATGACTTTTTAAAGAAAAGCCTTCAGTAATTATTAACATACAGAATGAGCATGCTAAGTCTAAAAGAGCAAATTCGAATTTACAGGAAAATTTGTCATAGGTCTCTGTAAATAGGCAAAGCCTTGTATGCAATTCAAGCTATATAGGCATGGAGTAAATCACCCATTAGGTACGTTATGTTAAGAGATAAACGTAATAAACTAGCTGCTGTAAAACATAGACTATTTACAATTTACTAGAAAACTATCTCTTGGTGGCTATGGACACCTATGGCACACTTCTATGTATTAATTACTTAACATCTAGGGAAGTCTTGTGTTAAAGGAGGCTGAAATTAACTGTTCAGTTTAAGGGTTACAATTATGATTTCTTTGATTATAAGTTGGTGTGTCATTTGGTTTTACAAATTTTCAGAGACATTAAACAAACCTGAAAGGGGCACACTCTCTCTCACACACACCAACAAATTATTACTACTGCGAACACATCTAAAATATAGTCAAAATTGCCACATGTTCATCGATGTGTTGCAACTATAGGAACATTTAGGACAAACACTGCTGATCTTTGCATTTTAGTTACCACATCCTGTCTAAATAGAAACATGGTAACAAATTGTGACTTCATTCTATAAAACTGCTTCTCCATAGCCAACAGTGGAAAATTTGAGCAGAAAGAAGGCAGGCATTATATTGCAATAACATTCAGGAAGGATTGTGTCCAAAGTTCAGTGGTGGCTCAACTCTTTCTGTAGCAGAGGATAGAGAACCTGTTGTCCTCCAAAAGTTGCTGGGCTCCAAATCTAATCAACCCCAGCCAATTGGGAATGGTCAGGGGGTGATGTGAACTGTAGTCTAGCAGCATCTAGAACAGGCCCAACCCTGCACTAAGACCAGGCCAGGCTTCTCCTTGTATTCAGGACAGGAAAGCAAACATTGGCTGAATGCTAGCATCCCAAGAGTGTTAATTACCAAATGGTTTGCTGCTCATACACTCTCTTAAGAGTCAGTTCAAACTTTACATATATTACTAATGAAAGGTGTTAGCAAGCTACTTTGGTTACTGATCAACAGCCACCTCCATAATTGCAAGATTTCCCCAGCTCCTACAACTAGTTATTACCACTGGTCAACAACACACAGCACCTACTAAATGCTTTCCATCTCAACGTGAAGGACAGTCTCCTGAGATAACTGTGTGAGAAGCAAAATTTTATGTCTGAACTCACCCTTACCTTGCAAAGGGGGAAAAGCACTAGTCCTCCTTGCTATATTACCAAGATAAAATAGACTCAGAACTTCAAAAATCAAATAGTACCTTCCATTTCTGACACCCAATAGCAGAACAGTGACCACAATTCAGCACAGAGTCAGGTGTGCTTAAAAGCCCATTGATTTTAGTGGGAAGCACAACAATATTGGATTACCATTACCACAAAATAAAAAGTGATAACCTATGTTAGCCATACTTCCAAGAGTAGACCCACTGAAATCAATGTGTCTGAGTGAGTTAAGTCCATTGATTTCAGTGGGTCAATTCAAACTATGACTAACATTGATATTCCCCATAGTTTCCAGTTTTTAGGTGTGCAATCAATGGATAAATAAACTAGATTCAGTTATTTTTATCCGAATATAACCTTTTCCCACATATCCCAAGAACTGCTTCAGGAATCTACCTCTGCTGACCACCTTGGGCCACTGGCAATAGTCTTTCTGATTCTGCTTATAGGATCATACTTCCTAAGAGGAAAGTAAGAGAAGTGCCAAGAGCAACCAATCAATTTACTTTTGATTGATCACTTGAATGCCTAAACAAGTTACAGACTGAAACAAGTACGGAGTTATTACCGTAAGATAACTTATAATGTAAAACAAGCATGTTGTGATACTTAGCTCTACTTCTTCCCCCATTTGCATGAAATGTGCTAAAAAGCAGCAAAATATTTTAGCATGCAAAAAAAAATAACATTCACAAGCTTGTTGTACTTGAAATAGTAGAATATATGAACAAATAACCTGTTAAGACCAATAGTGGAATATGCTTACCTGCTTTGAAAATGAAAATGAACACGATCATAATTTATTCTGGCAAAATAAAATATTGAAATTGGTATATTCTACTGCAATAGTATTTAAGGATGCAAAACACCCAAACATGTGAACATAATATTTCTCATTAAAATTTAGCTATTTCTTCAGTAGTACTGCACTATTATTGAAACAGCAAATAAATGCATGCAAAACATATTACATGTTAGGACAATGAGGTGAACAGTTTAATGAGGGCAGAGACAGCATTTGGCATTTTGAGCTGCTTAAGATGTACATTTTAGACAGCAATGTCCAGTCCCAAGACTTCGTTTTATACTAGGTTCAGCTCCAACCAACCAATTTTTTTAAAAAAAGCTTTGTGGTGATGCACAAGCTGACTGCTTGGGATGTAAGCACACAATTGTTTCACCAGGTCTTGAACTCCACCCACAAACTTGGCAGCTGTGTTATGGAGTCTCACAAGTTTGTTTTCCAATCCCTGTGTTATTTAACATCTACATTCAACTGCTGGGGAAATTGTCCAAGAGCATGGGGTGTTACATTATCAACAATGGCACTCGGCCCTTTTTTCCTTTGCAACAGGTGCAGGTGTAATGGTTAAGGCCTATTTATAGACACTGGGTGTACAAATTCAATCCAGTTAAGATGGATCTGCTTTTGTTGAGAGGTTTAACACCCCAAGAAATTGTGGATTTACCTGTTCTAAGACAGTGATACTTCCCCTTGAATATAAATATAAATTTGAGTTTAAAAATGGATATAAATTTTCCAGGTTCCTGGATACAGGGGCTCCTTCTGGATTTTCATTTTTATGTGGCCAGTAGTGTGCTGTACCACCTTCAGTGTGTGCAACAGCTGCATTACTTTCTGGGTGGCAAGGTACTTGCTATTGTTTTGCATGCCCTGGTAACAGTCACCGAACTACTGTAATTTGCTTTATATGGAGCTGCCCTTTAACAGCCTAACTCCTGATTTGTGGACTGCACAGATCCTGTACCCTTAACTCCAGAAATGCACTTATACATTTTATTTTGCCCGGCATTTAGTCTGTTTCATTTTATATTGCCACCTGCTTGTTACTATGCATGTTAATAGTATCGTTTTATGATGCCATTGGTTTCTTTTTATTCATTTAGATTGCTGTGATCACTCTGGGGAGCTGAAGAGCTGAAAAAAAGAATTTATATTATTAAATTTCTATCCCACCCTTACTCCCCCCCCCAAAAGCCCAGGGTGGCAAAACATAACTGGAAATGGTATTTTTAATGGTCCCTACATAAAGCGTGTATATTTAAAAAAAATTAAAACATAAATGCTCTGGGTCAACACATGTAGCAGGCCTCCACAACATGCAGATCAGATGGGGATGCACACAGAGATGGACATCACTACCTGCAGTTGTCATTTGCAGAAGTGGCTTGTCAAGTGAGACAGGGCCACTATGTTAGATTCCTAGCAGGTGGGGGTGCCGTTTACTGGGAGGGAGTAGGGGATGTGGTAGGGAGGTTGGGGTGCAAATCCAGCTATCCTGTATGTGTGCTTGCCGTGATCTGACATCTCCAACAATTTCCAGTAAGCAACAGCAACTCACTTACTGGAAAGCTAGAGAAGCAGGTCTGTCCCACCCAGTGAGCTGGATCTGGTTGTTCGCACAAAGGCACCGCCCCATCCCACAATGCAATGCGTACCCCACACACATTTTTGTGGTCTCCATCGCATGCAGCACCTATAGCTAGGACAGGGCAAAGTAGCTAGAATTTTTGTGAAATATATTGGTCATATTGTATGTTCAATGGACTGAATATAGGCCTAGGTTTTGAAGATGATTTCCCCGCCCCGCCCCTCTTCACCAAAAGCCATTCAAATACAATACTTTTGAGCAATTAGACATTTGTCTACCTGATCTATTTTACCTTCTATATAACAGAACTGCCTTTCCTTCTGGATAATCCAAACTGTACTCAGGTTTCCACCAACAAAAATATTGTCCATTGAAGTTTATACGTATGCATCTAAAAATAATAATAATCATCCACCAATTTCTTTCCCTTTTGTTAATATATTTTATCTGTTTGGTTTCTATTGGGAAAAAAAACTCTGGAACTGAACTACTTGATTACTGGCACCAGCCTATCACCACACTAAATGTCAGATGTCCCAATAAGGATCTTAGCATTTCTTTTCAAAAGAAGTAAAGGTTTAATAATTATGTTGTTTACAAATGATAGCAATTTTACTTTGCCGTTTAAATGAACCTTATGAGCATCACTTTCACAATGTCATAGACTCCATTTGTTCCCCCTCAACTTTTAAAATACTATTAAAATGTCAAGTCCACCCACTTTCCTGCACTCAAAGAAAATCCAGGAATGAAAACTTTATTGCTAATGAAGTAACCCACTCAGCTCAGGGTTAAAATTGCCACTCTACAAAATAAGGCTGACATTTTCAAACTTCCAAAAGTGTTCGGGAATGCTCAAAGAACTGTATCAAAAGAGACATTTTCTGTCATCATTTCTTAAAGAGTTACCCAAAGAAGCTGAGAGTGAATAGGAAGCTTTGAAAATAAAATATCTCAGTTTCTATCTACTTCAGCAACTCCTTTTCAGAACACCATTCAGCAGGGTACTGGAAGAATTGGCATTTGGCATTTTAACAGTTGATAACGGACAGTTAACTGTGTGAAAATCTGCATTTTGAAAAATGTTTGCTGTTGAATAATTACCAGTTAGCAGTTCTCAATCCAGCTTTAATAATCAAAATGAAATAATCAGGCTAGAGCAATGCATGGCAGCAAATTCTCTACAACCCCTTCTTTCTGCTGTAGATTCTTGGAACTATAAAAACCATTTTATGAAAATGAACCGCATGCAATAGAAAGCAAATATGCGAATCCTGCATATTTTGAAAGAAACCAAAGTTGCATTCAGTAAAAAGTATACGGAGCCCTCGAAACATAAAATAAAGTTATTTAATAAAGAATAAAGTAAAATCAAGTTACACTGAGGAGTGTAAAACACTACGGGTTGCATCCAATGCTTCCTCTTCTTTTCCTTGCATGTCCCCCAAAATCTGCTCTGGAAGCTTCCCCAACCTACAAGAGCTGATTTGAGGATGTGCAGGGGGTTATAGGGGAGAAGAGAAGAGGAAGTTCCACTGTGCAAGTGGAAGTCTGCTTTGCGAGCAGAATAGCAGTGCTGGATACAACCAGTGGTTTCAACACTGCTCATAACCATTAAAAAAAAGAAGAAGAAACCAACATAAATACAGATTTTGTCAGTGTGGAAGTTTTACAAAGGTTTATCTTTACAGATTTATATGCATAAATTGGATACAATCTACTGGGAACTTGTCTTGTGCAAAACGTCATTGAAATGATTGGGAATTGCAACAACTCCTACTCCATTGATGCTCTGCTCACATAGGAAAAGTTCCCCATGATTGTCCCAATACCTTCACTGATCCATGGCTTGACTTCCCCTTGGCAGGTCACTTATTAGCCCTGCTGAGAAAGTGCAGATACATTCTTGTTGGCACTTTCATTTCCCTTTGCCGTTTTTTGAAGACTTCTGAATCTGAAGTTTTAATTCCTTGATCATCATCTCTAACTTTTGCCTCGCTTCTCGTTCCTGTCTCAGTTCATCTTGAAGCTCCTGTCGATCGGCCTCAGCGTGATCCAGCCTCTGCCTTAGCTCTGCCAGCTGAATTTTTTTAAAAGGAGAGAAAAGGTTTAAAAACTTCTTAATGTATCCCCATCCATACAACTCTAGAAACCATGCAGTTGTTTCTGAAACAACATTAAGTAAGGTATGTACACACTCGAGACCACTGACACGGCAATGTGAGGTGCCTGCTTCAAAAAGTGGAAGCCAAGCGGCAGTCCCAAACTCGCCTCCAACAGCACTAATTTCCAGCAAAATCTCACCATGCAATGCAGTTAAGAGAGGCACAGAGGTGGGGTGACAGCAAAGGGGAGGCACAAGTGGCAAAACAGGATATGCAGAATATTCAGTGCATAATGATCAGCGTCACATATATTTTTTTATTTATATTTGACTTTTATCTTAACCTTCCTTCAAAACAACTTAGCAATAGGCAAAAATAGACACGCATATGTGTGCAGGAGCAGACCGCACTGGGAGCAACAAACTGAAAGTCATGACTTCTCATGTTGCCTGAATCCAGCTCATGGTTTGTTTCCCCCAAACAAAGAAGCAGTAAACCAAGAGCTAACCTTGGCTGCCAGTCATGGCTAGTTTGGACAAATACCACAGTTCCAAGTTCAGATGTCACAAGAAGTCAAGGCTTCTGGTTTGTTGTGACCAAAAGTGAGGTAGGACCAAAATGGAGAATTTCAAGAAGCATGCACCAGCACATTACTCATTTGCATTAAACCAGAGTTCAACATTATGAACCGGGCCATTCTGTCCTCTGGGAAATGCATTCCTCATGACACACATAAGCCAGTTTACCAAACAGAAATATGTAGACCAAGATTTCTCTGGAATTAGTGAGCTATAGAAGCCATCTAGTGGAAAGCTTTAGTATAAATTTTACATGATTTCAGCACAAATTTAAAAGCATACTACCAGCATACTAGAAAGTGTTCCTAACAAGCGATTTACAATCTAATGATGGGATCTTACATGCACTCACTTCGAAGTAAAATCAGTGGTACATAGGGCCAATTCATGCATGGTTCAGATTGCTTAAGCTACCCATGTGGTGGAGAGCTGGAAAAATTGTGACCTTTTCTACTACGTACAGTGGTATCATGGTTGTTGAACAAATCGACTCCCAAATGCCACAAACCTGGAAATGAGTGTTCCGGTTTGCAAACGTTTTTTGGAAACCGAATGTCCGATGCGGCTTTCGATTTGAGTGCAGGAAGCTCCTGCAGCCAATAGGAAACTGCGCCTTGGTTTTCGAATGGTTCCAGGAGTCAAACAGACTCCTGGAATGGATTAAGTTTGACAACCAGGGTAACACTGTATAACCTTTAATGAGAAACTTTTTTTTAAGGTTCTGATCCTCCTCTGCTGGTCCGTTTGACAGAAGACATTTTTTACACTAGCCTAGTATCTTGTGTTTCCATGACAGCAATGGGATATGGGTCTTCCCTTCTTCAACCAGCACAGAAACACAAGCTCCTTGCCTCCTACAAGGCTAGTAAGAACATTTGCAAGCTTGTTTATGAGGGGGGATTCGGCCCGATAACCTTTGGGGTTTCTTTTAACGCTATGATTCTAGGATACGATCTAGGATAACAATCCATTATTGTTATTATCCTAATTGAAGAAGTATGGACTTGACTCCCATTCAAATAAGAAAATAATGAAATTCCTATGTCAGATATCATTCTAATTTCCTCTTCAAAACTAATGCCCCAAGGATGTCTTAGATCTGGGTTTCCAGTTCCTCTCTGCCTTAATGCAGGCAGCCCCCATGACAATGGGAGATCGTTGGCAAAGGATTGAGGGTAATTTTCCTTGCAAATTCCCCCCAGGGATGGAATGAGGGGGGCAGGGAGGCGCTGAGTGCAAAAGCATTTCACCTGCCGAAAACCCTCAAATAGCACCATTAAGAAGCAGAGCTTCTCCTGTTAACTAGAGCTTAATTGGACTAAAGTACAGGTGCGTACTAGAAGAGATGAGATCACAAACTGCAGAACTAACCAACTGCAAGGACTTTAAGGTTTGAACTTGAGTTAAGACTTAATTCGGTGCAAAAGACGGTGGGGGGGGGGGAGCCTACGGTTTCTTTAAAGTTTTCTTCTCTACATTTATGATTCAGCAACTCTCCTCTGAATGTTAGTTGAAATTATAGTCGTACAAGCAGGGTTGGAAGAAACTGGATTGTAAATATGGAATATAACATCAAACGGAACTGTGTGTAAAAGAAGGGAAAAGGGAAGGAAGCTCTATTTTGCAAAAGGTTTACGATGGAAACTTAGAGCTGGCTCTTCCCCATCCATTATTATTTATGAAGTGAAATGAATAACACTAAGAGGACTTGGAATTTAATTTAATTGGAAGTATAATTGCTCATTTATCTTCAGTTGGAAGGAAGGTTGAAAGGAGTCTGTGAACTGCCAAGGAACTGATAAGGTTCTTTACTGAGTCATCTGCAGTTCTTCCCAGGCAGAGAGGAAAAATGGTGAAAACAGGTTATTTACTGGGACAGAGTGTCTTTTACAGCTGCAAAAAGTTGCAAAGCAATGACGCACGGGACAGAGCTATGGATAAACTTCTGGAACAATGAGATATCAGCTCCGGCCAAGGCATGATGGATAGCAGCAACAACCAGGGTAAAGAAAAACAACATCGTACAAGGACAGGAAGAAACACCACAGACAGAATAATTGCCATACACAGGAAGAACAAGCATATAGTTTAAGTTCCTCACTTGTAGTTTTATAAATCATTTAATGTGTCAACACTAGAAGAAGTTATTAATATTGCAGTTGTTGTATAAGGGATTATTATTATGACCGGAATGTAATGGAAATTAAGATTTTGGCATGCAGAAATATGGAAAATCATCAAATCTAGCACACAGGGGGGGCACTTTATCTACATTATATAATATGGAATTTGAATGATTGGTATTAATAATTGTATTATAAATTGGTATTGTTATAATGAGGCTATTATTGGATTGTAATTGAAAACTAATAAAAATTATTATTTTTAAAAAGGGTGTCTTAGATCTAGAGGAATTGTAAACTCATTGTAATCTGAGAGTCAGTACACTCAAGAGAATACTACTCATGACACCCAAAGGTACAAGCCTCAAGCCACAATTCAATGGGAAAATAAAATCCCCTGCCTTAAATATATCAAAACTATGGCTCTTTTGGATTAGTCAGCTGACTGTATTAGAGCCAACTCACTAGCATCTCTAATAAGGGCTTTATTAAGAAGATAAAAAATATATTGGGGAAGAAGGGGAAGAGAGACATACCTGTACCTAGTTAATAAAACTGAAAAAGCTTAAATTAATCCATAATAGAACTAAGGCACAAAAATAGATCAGTGTACTGACTGGAACTGAAAAAAGAATTTAACATAAAAACTATATAAGGAATACTTTTACAGGCCCTGCTTGGTACAGAAAATAAACCATACTCAACACATGCCAGTCTTTTAAAGCATGCTGATATTTGTGATTCCAGTGGTTATACCAAATGCTTAATAAAACCCATTCTATTATCAGAGAGGATAATTTTTAAACAAGAATCTAGGGGACATACCAAACTTGTATCAAAAATTTAAGTCAAGCAAAATAAATTAATAATACTAATACTACTAATAATAATACATTAAACTATCTTCTTTAAAACTGTCTATAGAGGGTGTGTGGGTGTGGATGTATTGGCCCAAACTCACTGTATTTATTTATGGCTTTAAATGCATAATTTCTGTATCTGTTACAAGTTTTACATGCCTTTGCAATATAAAGTATTCTCTGCTATTTGCTATGCTCCAGCAGCTATTTCATAGGTAAATAACAAGCGAAGACCTCCAACAACCAGGTTAAACTAATGTTTTATGCTCACCTGAGCTGCATATTCTGCTTCTTTGTCCTTTTCCAAGTTAGAATCGCAGGTACATTTTTGCTTTATTACCTGCTCTAACTTCTTCTCCAAGTCCCTTTGCTCAACATAAAACTCTTGCATTCTTTGAGCATGCTCAGTCTGCAAAGATTCAAGTTCTTTTTGCAAATTCTGCTGCTCTTCTGTTAATTCCTTCATGGCTTTTGAACTACTTAACATTTCTACTTCCTGTGAAGAAAATGACCAGAATTACAGTGTTAGCAACACCACAAAAGCACAAAGCATTTATTTCTATATTGCAAACTTCTATGGTCACTGTAATTTTTGTTATGCGGAATATAACTTCAGGTTTTGTGGCACTTATGTGAAACCAGAGAATAGATAAATTTCATGTTCTTAGCAGCTTTTCTTACAAATATATATAAAACTATGTTTGGCTTCTACAGTCCATAAAAACTAGATTCAGTTTGATGTATGCAAAAATCATACTGTAGGCTCAGTGGAAAAGCATGTACTTTGCATGCAAAATGTTCCAGCTTCAATCCACAGCATCTCCTGATAAGTGTGGGAAATACTCACTCCTGTAGGAAACTCATTAGAGGGCTGCGATACTGTGCAAGGTGGACCAACCGTCTTGACTTGGTATGCGGTAACGTCCTATGTCCTACCAAAATTTGTTCATCGATACAGACCATTTCAGTAAGTTTGCACATGCACTGTGTTACCTATTACAAGCTTGCACATCATGCTCGTGAACCTGATAGCTAATGAACTAAAACTAGTTTAGCAGCGTTACTGTAAAATTTGAGTAACCTGAGTCAGCCCTTCAAATCCCTGAAACAGGAATACTGAAAAAAGAATGAGCTTGGCACCGTTGTTTTAATTGCCTCACTGGAGAAACTCATGTCTGACCATTCCAATTTACAAATAATATGTTTCTGTAACTATTTTCCAGTATGCCTACAAAACCCAATAATGTTTCTTTAGCTATTTTTCAGTATGTCTGTAAAACCCAAGATGATCGGCATTAACACTGGAACAGCTGTTTTCATAGAATTGTAAAGTTGGAAGGGATGCCAAGAGTCATCTAGTTCAATCCCCTGCAATGCTAGAATCTCAGCTAAAGCATGGAATCACAGAATTGTAGCGTTTGGGCTTCTCTCAGCCTCTCCTCACAATCGTCTTTTACTTTCTTGACACTACCCAGCTACGCTTTGTGCTCTCATTCCAACTCTTTAAAATGTTCTCAAAGCCTAATGTTATTTAGCGCCATTTTCTTTCAGCTACCTTCAATTTTGAAACCAAATATTGGGATGGGAAAGTTTTTTTTAATGTTGAATGCTTTATTATGATTTAGCCACCCAGAGTGGCTAGGGCAACCCAGTCAGATGGGCAGGATACAAATAATAAAATTATATCAGCTTCAAGAAGAGACATATGTCCCTGAAGGAACTACACACCACTAACTGATGGAATCTAGCAAGCATATTTACATCTAGCCAGCTACTACATCGGGGTCGGCAAGGTTTACCTCACCTGGGCCGGTTCACTCCAGCAGAGATCCCTTTGTGGGCTAGACCGCGCCCGCGATTGTTGGCAGTCGCAATTTCCGGCGCTGTGGAAGCGAGTCCCCGCGCCGCGCTGCACCGGTTTAGCGCAGCGCACGGGGACTCACCAAGCAGGCGGCTCGGTTCGGGGGCAGCTCGTGGGCCGGTTAAACGACCCCTGTGGGACGCTTGTGGTTCATGGGCCTTAGGTTGCTGGCCCCTGAACTACATGAATGTTTAAGGGGGGTATGAAGTATCCAACAGTGCACCCAGATCTTTGTTTATGCTTCTGTGGCTCACAGGCTACATGATTCAATTTGATAACTCCATTTGTTATGCACAGGCAGCTCTTGCTACTTACTCAAGGCGCACTGCAGAATCAGGAGTTTAGCATATGTCTTTCAAACTTAACACCGATCGTATTTACTCTTATCTGAGTGAAGTCTCACACTGTCAAAGGGCAGTGTACACCAATCTAGAAATACTTAACACCTTCAAACAATGCAAGCAAGAGTCATTAATAGACACTCAAACCACAGAAGAGCTCTTGTGTTAAGGTTTCATAGCACAAGTAAATAGAAAAGCTGGCAGAGAGCTGGTACAAAGATAATCACACTAATTAAGCTCTTAATCCTTTGCAGCAGAGTGAATTTCATGCTTATTTAACATGCTAATGTTACACATAAGCATAAGATTGTGTAAACACCTAAATTCTACTTGATTCACTTTTTCTGCACAATACTGGAGCCAAGTGTTAAACAATAGGCTTCAGCAAGGCACTCCTAATTCAGAAAACTTGATCAGGCCCCAGTCCGGGTCCCAAATGCAATGAGGTAACTTGCACAGCCCCTAATCAAAAATTAGGATTTAAAACCCTAATTAAACATGTGATTGGTAGTGGTAAGAAAGAGCCAATGTCTCCATAATCTCCTTCTCCCACCCTCCACCCCTTTGATATCTATAGTTTGCTCCAGGTAGACCTGACCTGAGGTGATCTGGAGCTGCCTCAGTCCACTTTAGATAAATCTTGAATCAGGTCAAATCAAACTTGGTTCAGTTCAGGATCCAGGATTTGTCTGGAACCAGATCTATAGCAGCCCCATTCTATAGCAGCAGAGTACTATATGGAATGATGAAGGATTGTCCCATACAGCTTCAGATAGATTTTTGTATATACTAAATGATATCCTTTCTCCCACATTCAAGTCAAAATTGTACTGGTGGTGGTTAAATCATTCTTGTAATTTAATCCACAAAATTAATCACCAATATCAATTTACAGGAGCATATGCTAGTTGTTGCCAGTGATTTGTGGCCTAGCGATAAAAAAGGGGAGGTGTGGCAATCAGTGTTGTAGAACTCCCTACTTAATTCCCTATAGGCAATTCTTAGTGGCCATTCCAGACTTCTAATCCTTTGCATTTTGTGTAAGGAACCCCTGGACAGAATATTTCCAGAGCGCTTCCTTCAGTGCAGAGACACAGTCTACAATATAAGAATTTATAATTATGTAGTCATGGCATTTTTGCATACAATAATAAAAAAGCATATCCAGGTGGTGACTTTAGACTCTATAGATTATTCCAGTAACACCTGAGGTTTGGCAGCCAAGTCAGCAATTTCAGGATTATATTAGTTTATAGCATATTAAGTTAATGTGACTTGAAATGAGGAGCTTTACCTTGTATGATCCTATTATTGTAGTTAACACTTCACAGTAATCAAGATTTAAAACCACTACAAAAAGTTATGCAACACGGTTTCGGAAGACAGAACAAAGCTAAATCAAATACATGCCATACCATCTGAAGATGTTGCTTCTTTTGCAAAATTGTATGTAGCTTTTCTTGCTGTTTTATATAGGTTTTCATTACATCTTCCATCATTTTCCCTTTGTCATCATCACAGCCGATATCACGTGGAAGAGTCTGAGATGAAGTTTGTGCACTGCTGATTACTTCTACCACGTCTTCTGTAGTCACTTTGGAAGACATCTGTTCAGCTTTCCTTCTGCTTGAAGGTTTAATGGATACAGGACGCTCTATAGGAATCAAAAAGGTTGGAAAAGTAATGATTGTTGAAATGCGACACTGGAAAGCAGCTGAACGTTACAAGATGCAAGTGTACAGAAAGATGTTTCGTTTTCCTACTCACCTGAATTAGCACATACTTCTGTACTAAGTTTCAAATCAACTTTCTCTTGTACTTCAAGAGAAAGATCCTGAAAGAAAATGGCTTTTTTACGTTTGCCACCGCTGTGTTGCTTCACTGACTGTCCCGGTAGAGATTTAATTACCTCTGAAATCTTCTCTGCTGTTTTAGTAGCTTCTTTACATTGTGGCACAGAAGAGGTAAGGGACACATTGGGAGCAACCATTTTATCACACATATAGAAGTAGTAGCTGGAAACAAAAACAAAAAAAACCCCGCACAATTAATAAAATTTAAATCAACTGATTTTGAACAAAGCATGAACTATTATTACATCTTAGGTTTTAAAACCTGGGAACATGAATTAATTTGGCTTTGGTTACGCCAGAACAGATTTAAAATGGAAATCTGTTTTAAAGCAGTTATGCATATTCATTATTTAGTGTAACAGGATAAAAAACAAATCAACTAAGGAAAGCAAGCTATAAAACAAATCAACTAGTTGCTATCATGAGATATGAATGTCTCATTGGCAAGGATGAATAAAGAGAAAGTTTTAGTTTTTGTGTATTACTACAGTACCTCACCTTTTCAACTCTTCACTCTTGAAAATTTGTATAATGCTTTAAGGCTATTGCTTTATCACATAGATTTAACTGTATATTATACAAAAACTATGAGTGCTCAAATTGTGCAGAAGATGCCACTCACATTGCATAAATAAACCACATTATAGTAATGGAGCAACTTCGCTTTTCCCACAGATGAATATCAGCAGGGTTACAGCTGTGAGTTAGTTTAAAGACAGAGCAGATTAATTCCTAGTAAAACCAGTTCCTTCCCTTATTAACTAACAAAGGCACCCTACCATTTTAAGTTTTCACTTATTTACATGAGAACAGCATAGTTTCTTATGTGGGAATGGCTGCACCAGTGTTTCTGCTCCAAAAAACTGCACCTGCAAGCAGGTAATAAATGCCTGTGTTCTCAGACTGAACTGGAGGCACATATAGGAAAAGTATAAAGTGTAAAGAAGCTGTACCGCAGCAGCTAAAGAGCTCTGTCATCAGCTTCGCAGACAGTCTTAATACATTTAAAGAAAGACCACACTTTAGTATAAGATTCCCACGGTGGCAGACAATTCATGGAGATGAAACTAATAAAATAATTCTCAAGTGGAAAGTGGGGGGAAATTCTATGTGTAGCAAGCATAAAAGATGTGCAGCATAAAAACAACAACCTAAAGCCAGTTACAGAACATGCTGGAATGTCCTTTCAGTGCTTGGCATTTGTATTTGCCCAGACATCAGAGCTGACACCAGGAGAAAGCCTCTAAGGAGAGCATGCTAAATATGGCCTTCTCCCACGTCACTATCCACTGAACTTCAGGAAGTGGTGTAACCCTCAAATGAGGGCCACTGATGAATAATAAAGAGTTCAGGTAATCTCATACTGTAACAGATGACCCTTCATATAACCTAGTACAAGCCTCTATTCATCACATCCGTCCCACCCTCCAAAATTTGCAATATAGAAAGTGATAACACCACCACTGTGTTTTGCAGGTTCTTGTACACTACTGTGACAATCCTGTGTACATGGAAGTGCTTTGAACACTAACAGCAGCAAATAAATCCTAAAAGCATACATTCAAAAGTGCAGCATTGCAGCCTCAACTACTCTTATTTTCTATGCAGTTTAAATAATATTTTATTCCCAATATAAACTACACACTGTTTAGAAAAGGAAGATGCAAAGAACACAATTAACTAAGCAAATTTTAGTCACAGAATCATAGAATTGCATAGTTGGAAGGGAATATGAGGGTCATCTAGCCCAAGACCCTGCAATGCAGGAATCTTTTCTCCAACATGGGGCTTGAACCCATGACCCTAAGATTAACAGCTTCATACTGTACTGACTGAGCTTGTTTTAATGTTTTCTCTTCCATTTTCCTGTTTTTGCATTTGGGTTATGCTGTAGAAATGTGAAAAAATAATGTGCAATAAAAAAATGTTTTTAAGAAAATCTCTTTGGGGGATGGAAGGTAGATACATTTTGAAAGCTATTACGTATACTGGTACTTGGGACGGGTGGATAGAGGGAATCTGTTTAGCTGGTAGATATGTGACCATAGTGAAGCAATGTGCTCTGTGAAATTAGCTGAGGAACGGTGCATGTGATAATTCAACTGCTACATCAGCATTATACAGACATGTCATCAGCAGAGCAGAGCTTCCCATGGTTTCAATGAGCTGTGAAGCGTGCCAACTCTTCACATGGTTGAAAGACATCTGCGTTTAATTTGTGACACTGACGGACAACTATACAGCCCAAGTGGAGTCTCCCATGCAGCAATTTAATGTTTGCTCTTAAAACAACTTTTGAATATAGATTGAAATTGCTACAATATATGCCCAATTACCTCTGGACCAAATCTAGCCTGAGAAAAGCAGCTACTTGACAGGCTGATACAAATTACCCCTAGCCGCCATCCGCTTTATGAATCTGCTTCCTAACCACATAGGTACTTGCTGCTGTAACACATCCAGCTTTACATTAGCCTAAATTGTATATGCAGGCAAGTCTAAGAGAGAGGCAACAGAGAAATCTGTGTCAACTACAGCAGGGTAATCAACCTTGCAGGTAAGTGGGAAGAGCTCAGCTTGGAGAATAATGTAAATTGGGCAGAACTGGATTGCATGTAGAACTTCAAGGGGTAAGTTCACAGCATAGTAAAGAGAAAGCTCTAAAGCAAAAGGTGCAGGCAACTGAAGGGCTGAAGAGCTGGGATAGAAGAGCCAGGAGCCACAACAGGTTCCAAGAGCACAGTGAAAGTGCTGTTACACTTGCACTGGTCTGGTCCCAAAAGATGTAAGGAGCAAGGAACAAAGAATCCACTTCCTGAGCCTCCTCCTTTCAACATTCACTTCACAAAGCTTAAAAGGCCCATATCCCAAGGTAGTCAACTTCAGTCACTCAAGCAACTATGTAGTAATTTTCCCTACATATGCATCTTAGTGTTCAAGCAGGTCTTCTCTTAGCAGCTGGTTTAAGTCCCTGGAAGAAAAGAATTAAGGTAGTCCCAGACAGTTTATTGCAGAATCAGTGCTGCTCAGACACAGATGTTTTTCACCGTACTCATAAGACATCACCAAAATGCCAGCTGATTATTATTAATTCTTTGCATTTAATCTGGATTTTACCTTAATGTGGAAAATGCAATACATAAAAAACAGCTGGATATGGAAGGTCATTAACAAATTTTGGGGGGTTGGACTGTTTGTCCCATGAGGTGACATTGGGGTGGGTGGCCTCTATTGCCACACCCTACTTTCATTTTCTCCTTACCTGATCACACTAGCTAGCTGTTTTGTTTCTGGCGGCTCAAACTTCACAATTGAGTATGACCATTTCCATCAATTGCCACATGCTGAAGTCACAAATAAATGTCAGCAGCCTGGTGCAAAAGAACTGTTCTCTCAGGAATGCCACAGAGCACATGTGACAGATTACCTTGGGAGTCTGTAACTGCAGTACATGCACTGGGCTCTATTAATATATGTTTGTTAATAAGGTGCTTTTGCACAAGACCTATATGAATATTGCACAAAACTTATACAAGTCAGGTAAATATCACTCTTGCACAAAAGCTCAGTTTTGTGCTCTTGCACAATATCACTCTTGCACAAAAGCTCAGAAATCAAGAGTTGTAATAACAGCAACTGCAGTGAGTGTACCAAAAGGAGAAAAAAGAGAGTAGAAACTGCTGTGGAAGAAGTGGCCCATAATACCAAAGTTCAGCTCTAGATTCGTCTAGAGCAGAAATGGGGTATATCTGGCCCTCCATATGCTTTTGGATTACAAATTCTGTAATTGAGCCAAGATACTTATGATTCTGAAGGGAGATAGAATCCAACAATATATGGGGAATCACAGCCTCCACATCCCTGGCTGAGGAGGCCTATAATTATTTCTTAAGACATGTGTTATATATGTGACCAAACTCTAGAACGTTCACTTATCCTTACGCAAAATATGGACAACACCTCTAAACTTTCAACTGGCAGCAACACAACTAAACTTCAAGTTGTACATCCACTGCTTATATTCGTGACAAAAGGATGTTACCTCGGATGCATGAATGAGTGCGGCTGATTAACGGAATCTGCTTCCTGCTTTACAACTGGATACCATTGTTGAAATTCTAGGTTATACTGAGAATCTGCCTGAGGAGGAAAAAAAAAATCAACATTTATGTTTTATGATACAACATTCCAGTTGTTAGAGTTATGATCTGGAGGTACTGCTTTACAATTATTTCTCCAATGTAATCAAATTAGGCAGGAGAAATTACAAGGCAACAAAACAGAAGCAACAGTAGAAAAGCAAGATTACCTCAGTTTTCCCCATTCCAATTACATATGAAAGAATTAGCAGCTTTCTTGAAAACTGGTCATCTTCCAGCTTTTTTACTACAATAAATATACTATGCCACACACAGGACCCTGCTCTGGACGATGCTCCCATACTAGTGTCAATGGCAGCATGTGGGATTTTAAATTAAAGGTTCTTAATACCATTGTCATAACAATGTATATCAGTATGAAACCTTCATAATGGATAAAGATGGGAAAGGAGCTAGGGGTTTCCACGGCCAGATAAAATACTTATTTCAAATATGACAGCTTGAGAATTTCAACTTTCATTTCTGAAGGTTCAGCAAATATAGGACATGACTGCGGAGAATGTACAAACAATGTTGTTCTTCCCCCAGTGAAGTAGCACCCATAGAATAACAACTGAAAAATCTCAGATCAGGAAGCCCTGTAGTTACTGGCTTCAGCCTCTTTTAATCAGAAAGCAAATTAATCAGCTAGATTTTTATAGAAAAAAGTAACAAGGAGGAGCTGGCAGAAGTCTTGTCTGCAAAAGCCACGTGGCTTTACCACTTCAAACCGTGTTCCACACATATACATGAAACAATGTTTCTTCTGTAGGAAAAGTGTTGTATTGGGATAAATTGGGCCACTTCAATTGGGACAAAAAGCCTAAATGGAAAGCACTACTGCATATGAAATAGCATCTCAACATGTGTGATAACTACAAATTGCTAAGAGTGAGAATTTCAAAGATATAGAATTAATTCAGTTTTACCATTAGCCCATGACCTTGCTTTCTCGTTGTTCTATCCCAGCTAACGAAACATAAATCTGAGTTCTTAAAAACCACTTCTGAGAATACCTGAAAGCCAGCGTGTGCTTTGGCTACTCACTACTCATCACTCAGTTATACTGTGAAATTAAAAAGCAAATATGTTCCAAGAACCAACTTTGCAGGGAGCATTCATAGTGAAACTGAGAAGCAGAGAACAGAAACAGAGTTTTAGTATGTTTGTGTTTAGATCACAGATGGTGAAACTTCAAGACAGGGATCCTCCCTAGGGCAAATCTGTTTCAGCGTATCAAAGTACATGCATCTGTAGGCAGATCTTTTTTTTTTCCTTTGCACATTTCATGTATGTGCTAAGCCATGAAGAGTCATTTCATATGCTTTATGCAGAGGAGACAAAGTACTATTTTCACAAGACACATGGAGATGTATATGTACACCAGAGGAACTAAAAAAGCTGGAGTCCCCAATCATAAGAACTTGCCTCCAAAAACATCTGTTTCTCCAAAATTGTGTCACAAGGAGGACACGACATCCATCATGAGGTTACTAAAAAATGATGGAACATCTCAGCTCCATAGATAATGCCAATCCTTTTAACAACTCTGCACTTGAAGGCAACAACACCTTGCACTATGGCTTGGGATACTGTACTTACGGTAATTCTCTTTTCAACCTTCCCCAAATCTTAATTAATTAAAAACCTGTTCTGACATATGCAAACATATTATGAGAGTCAAATAAAAATCTACCACCCATTATGTTTTTAAAAGGATTGGACTAAAAGTTTCAACAGTAACATTTTTTTAAATAAAGGCAAGTCTTGAATTTCCCCCTACCCTCCTGAGTAATTCTTATGCAGCACTACTTCTCTGATTCTTGCATTTTCAGCACTTAGAATATATTTAGAGTCGGGGGGAGGGGGGTGTCAGCCAAAGCCAGTTAGGTGTAGTTCATATTAGCAGAAGGGCATTCCTCTACCCCTCCTCCACCCCCCCTTTTCCCCCTCATCAAAATGTGAATATCCCCAGAATCACTGCATCTTAACTATTCTTTTGCTACTTTGCTTTTCACATCTCAGAAGTGTTAGAAGCACTGCTGAAGCAGCAGAGTGTTTCTAGAATTTCTGTTAATGCTGGATAAGGATGTTCCTATTCTCACGCATATAAATTTTCCTTATAAAAGCTTTAAGTAGTATTTTACATTCTGTTAAGCTAAAGGAGAGGATATAGTTGTATCATTCTTACCCAGATGCACAATTACTCCTGGGATGTTAATTGTCTTGCGTTTTACAGATAACTTGCCCAAACCCAACAGCAATAGTTCCTCTAGAAATAAAGAGGGGGAATCAACCCAACTCAGATGTAACCAGATTATATATATGATGGGTGGGGTATAAATAATAATAATAATAATAATAATAATAATAATAATAATAATAATATTTCTTTCCTCCCACTAGGGAAAGAAAAGGGATTTGGAATGATGTTCAGAAGTATGTTCAATACACATTAAGATCAGTGTGGTCCCTTCTGTTTCTTCATGCAAATGCATAGTTGACTACAAACATGCTAACACCCCACCTCCAGCAGGAAGGGAGGAAGGTAGGTAGGTAGGTGAACATGCGTGTTATTTTAAGGAATTGTGTTGAGTGTAGAATACTGATAGAGAGGTCCTTAGCTCTACGCTTCTTCCATATTTTAGGTAATCACCCATTACCAAACAAGCACTATTCTACACGTAAGATGAGATGAGAATATAATTCCCTGAAACTAATTTAATATTCTATCCACAAGACAGCCCAGACCTATTAAGTATGAGGAGTCTCACATTGTCACATCAACAAAACCATAGTCTTCATAGCAGTCGTCGTGTCCTTATTTAAATTCTCCCTCTCGCACAAATCACTCATTAAAACTCATATTGTGAAGGCTCATGGAAAGGTCATCTGTATTTATACAGCAATATGTAAATGCAGCACAATATTTTGGTAATACATAGCCCTTCATTAGCCATATTGCAATAATGCAACAAAACGATAATGAGGTTGTTTATAAGCCTTGAGACACAATGTATCAATCATTTTCTTTTCAGGTAAGCCAAAATATTGCCTAATTAGAGTTACCATACCTTAAGCTGTGTTGTCATTTAATGAATAGCAACACACTTGCTACATCATTAATGATCATATAAACCTGATTAAGCTGGGAAATTTAGGGTTTCTGTTGCCATAACAAGTTCAGTATCTTCTTGGCCTGTGTACCTAGAACTAAACAAGTAAGCTCCCAATCACCCATCTGTGGTCCAACATTCATTTAGAGCTGTATTATTGCTAGTCAATGGACAATTCATAGCTGAGACAACACCTCTAGGCAAAACCTCACATGAACTGTACTTCTCGCTACTTTATTTTACTTGTCCTCCACTTCTCCCAACAGGCAGACAGCATAAGAAAAATGAAGAGGCTAGCCTATGACTAAATGAACTGATTTATATACTCATCCATGAACAGAATTTGATCCACCAAAATCCTACAACTTTTTTCTATTTACTATGACTATTGGAAAAGCAATAAATGGAAAGGGTAGTGATTAGCTTTCCCCGCTCTCCTAGGTTTCGCCTCTAGAAAACCTGGTCTTTTAGATGGAGTAAGTTAGTGCTGTTTCATTTGTTGCCAGTTAAGCTTTTGCTAGTTATGAATTCTGAGTTCCCACCTCCTGCTTTCCCATCAAGCATAACAGGGGGGAAAGTGTGTGTTTATTTCATTTCAGAGTTTTCTTTTGGCACATATCATGGACATTTGAAATTTACAGATATGGAAAGTTCAATATATGTGCAACCACCAGTATAGCAATTGCTCTCCATGAAGGAACAGCTTGCTACTACCCATCTTAATGCCTCCTCTCGAGAATTCTTAGGCACATAAGCATGAAGCTGAAATGGCTACAGATATGCCCAAACTGCATTTTGAAATGACCACATCACACTTTGTGGATGAGGCTTGCTGCCTTCATCAGATGGGGCCACGTAAACATATGAAGATGCCTTATAACCAAATTAAAACTACTGACTCTTTTAGCCCATTACCATCTGCTCTGTCTGGCAACATCTCTGCAGGGTTTTTCCCTGGATGATCCTGAGTCACTATCAATAAAGGCCATCGCTCAGTGGTAGAGCATCTGCTTTGCATGCAGAGGGTCCCAAGTTCAATCCCCCATATCTCCAGGTAGGGCTGTCAGAGACCCTTGCCTGAACCATGGAGAGCCACTGCCAGCCCATATTTCCCATCCTCTCATCTATGCTGGCTTAAAAAACAATCTCTTAATGCTTCTTGCTTGCTCTCAGTTTCTGACAACCTCCACCCATCAAAATAAGCTTTGCTGAGTTTTTGGAGCGGGACCATAGTTCAGTGATAGAGCTCACAATTTGCATGTAGAAGGTCTCAAGTTCAATTCATACTATTTCCAAGCCAGCTTAGATGAAATCAAGCAACACATGCTAGGAAAAGGCTGAAACATTGGGGAACCTCTGTCAGTCAAGGCAGATGATGCAAGGCAACTTTGTATGTTTGTGCATTTGTGGTTTCTTTGATGTGTTATGAAAGACACAGTATATAGTACGGACAATGGAAAAACTCCTAAAGGCTACTTATATATAAAATTTATCCAGGTGTGCACATCGCTGAATTGAAACAAACAACATTTTTCTATTTAGAAGGCAGAAAATATGAGTGTTTTCTTTAGCCATATTTAACTGTGGAACAGTTTACAACATATAACACCTAATGAAAAAGACAGTAACTCATATTTTGTAGAATTGACAGTGCTCCGTGGTTACATTTATCATTGCCTGGTGCCAAAATATTTATAACAAGCATGCATGCATGTGTGTGAAGTAAAATCAAACAGGCAAGTCTGTACATCAATGTTAATTGATGTTCCATGCACTTAAGTCAGTTAGGAAGCAAGAAGTAAAATTCCAAACTTGTTAGCTTATCTAATATCCCTGGGTTTAAAAACACTGAAGTGTTATTGTTGTATTTGCCATGATAACACTTCCTGATAACAACTTAAGTTTTTCAAAAATTTAAAGGGTCCAATTTACATTTAGGAAACACATATTTAGAATTACTTTTACAGTGGTGCCTCTGGTTACGAACTTAATTCGTTCTGGAGTTCCATTCTTAACCTGAAACTGTTCTTAACCTGACATACCTCCTGCTGCTGCCGTGCCACCACCACGCAATTTCTGTTCTCATCCTGGGACAAAGTTCTTAACCCGAGGTACTACTTCCAGGTTAGTGGAGTCTGTAACCCGAAGTGTTTGTACCACTGTAATGCAAGTTTAAATGTTAATTAAATGCAAATATTTTACAACCATAAATAAACTTACTTTAGCCTGTATTATTTTCTGATTTTTCATGCTGAATTTTTCTTTCATTTCTTCCAAGAGACGTTTCATATTTTTCTCTTCTGGCTTGCCTAAATATTTTTTGTTAATATGAAGATAGCAATGCCATTTAGCTGATTCAAAGCCCCAGTGGCAGGTCCTCTTGTCAGGAGATCGATGAGAATGCATCACAAATGTTTGGGGAGAAAACATTGAATAGCACTCTAAACATTGGATACATGGCGAATCTGGCTGAAGATAAAACTGTGGAGCAAATAAACCCTGACACTTTCCCAAGCATTCATGCTCTACTTCAAAGGCACCACCTGTCTCTTTTAGCTGGGCCAGTGAATTCTTCGCGTGAAGCAGGCTGCCATTTTGAGGGAAAGTGCGAGGGCGCAGCAATGCATTGCATAGTCTCTGAGCATCAGTCAGTGTGATAAGCCCACAAGACGGGGCATTAAACGGAAGGATTCCCAAAACCTTTAAGATATGAAGCTGGTCTGAAGTGCACCTGGAACAATAGATGTAAAGTTCATCGCACACTGTGTTAATTTGCTGTAAAGAAAATTCACGGAGCACAGAATTCAAGACTTGAGGCAGGCAAAGTCTCTTTTCCCCTCCAACGTTAAAACAAGATATAGACTCCCCTTCCAATATAGTCTGTGTCAACTCTGTAGAGCTGTCGGAAGGAACAAGCAGTGGACCAGGAAGGATCTGGGGCGATGGGAGAGGTACAAAGACAGAAGACGTGCTTTCTTGAGAATGGCGAGCAGAAAATGCTGCTGGTCCTCCCAGCGAACTCTGGCTACTTAAGTGGAATTGTGCCAGTGTATGTTTCAGCCCTGGATTTAAGTTCAAGGACTCAGATGCTGCTGCAGTGTTTGGTTTGGCATCTTCCTCTCTGTCCTCCATAAAGTTTTCTTCACATTCATCCAAATGCTCCTTCTTTATTGTTGACAATTTATTTGCCACAGTTTGTATTTGTTTTACATGCATTTCTGTCATCGCTTTTTTTGCTGGAGGACTGTCCTCTTCTTCTGCTGCAGTCCCCTTTTGCTTTGACTGACAACCATGGGGAAAGTTTGTCTGTGGAGCTTCCATAGCTAAACTTTAGATAGATGACTCTGAGGTTTGATCACTGGCAGGTCTTTCAAATCTCAATTCCTGGTTGTCTCAGCTGCTCAACCAGTATGGCTGCTTTTAATTAAATAAGACACCAAAGTAGGAAAATGCAAAGTTCAACACTTTGCATTTAAAATCACAGCCTTTGAAGCTAAGGAATCGCCTAGAAATATGTCATTCAAAAATATTTTTTCTCTAATTTACAAAATATAAAACGAACAACCCAATGCACATATAAAAAGGTTTTCCTCAAATCTTTAAGCCACTGGTCTTGAAACTGATCCAGTGATTTTGATCCAATAGAAAACTGTGATTTAGTACAAAGTTAAGCTTTGAAGGAGATTTCAATGTCTACAGGCTCTTCCATCAGAACATGGAAGTTCTCACAGTCTGAGATGCGCTGCTTTCAAACCTACACTTCTATAAGTTAGAGGGACTGGAGCTTTGTGTATCAAATCTTGTTATTCACACTATCATAGACAAGGTTTTGGATTTACTGTCCAACAAAGTTTTCCAGTTCCATCAATCTCAGTGTTAATTCACCAATAAACACTCGACTGGAAGCTGATCTTAGATTGCTGGTTGTAACTATATGTATAAAGGCGACCATTGCGAGTAATGAAAATAAGCTCCCAGCCATCAGCAAAATTGATTTCTTGGGTTCATCCTTTCACAAAATCTGAATGGGGGGTAGAAAAACAGACAGGTATTTTATAATCAGAAATGTACCAAAACAATTGAACAGTTTCAAATTAAATTCATATATTCTAAATATGCACACTTAACACAGCAATAGTGTTTCCTGAACTAACATATTTTGATCAGTGAAAAGCTTTATCTTGTTAAAATATTCTGGGCATTACTTTCAGACACTTAAGAATAGTCAAATAAAAGAGGTTGCTATGCATATTTTCCTTTAGAACCAAAACTATTCACAAGAAATCCATGATCTCTCAAAATCTTGCCTCAGTAATGGACTGGATGACAGCCAACAAACTGAAGCTCAATCCAGATCTTGGGGAGTTCCCTAGACTGGGTGGATGAGAGGTTGCCTGCTCTTGAAGGGGTTGCATTGCCTCAGAAGTAGCAGGTATGCAGTTTGAGGTACTTCTGGATCCTTTACTGTCACTTGAGGCTCAGGTGGCCTCAGTGGTGTAGAGTCCTTCTATCAGCTTTGGCAGGTGGTCCAGCTGCACTCCTATCTGCACCTCTATCTAACCACTGTTGTCTATGCTCTGGTAACCTCTAGGTTAGATTACTGTAATGTGTTATACATAGGGCTGCCTCTGAAGACAGTTCAGAAACTTCAACTAGTGCAGAAATTGGTGGCCATGTTGCTCACTGGGGCAGGATGGTTTGAGCATATCACATCCTGACTGCTGATTAGTTCCCAGGCCCAATTCAAAGTGCTGGTTTTGACCTATAAAGCCTTAAACGGCTCAGGATTTCCAAAAGCTGCCTAGCCCTACTTGTGGGGGAAGGAGGCATGTTTTCTTCCAGTACACATCTTTGTATTTCTTCTCCCTGTTCCCCATTTATTCACCTGTGCATATTCAACAATACAGACATGTGCACTCCTAATATCTTATTCACTCCCTCCATTTTAATGTACTGGTATCAACTGTTTAGACATATTATGAAATGACAGACTGTCCTGCATATAATACAGGTCCTGAAGTTAGCTAGGCAGAATGTAAGCAAAGCAAACATTCCACTTGACTTCTCCTCTCCTCCCCTACATATTCTGTTCGCTTTACTCACATTCCACTCAGTATTTACCCCATAACCTATTTAGAAGGGGAATGGAACAACGTAGGGCAGGGGTCAGCAATCTTTTTCAGTCGTGGGCCGATCCACTGTCCCTCAGACCATGTGGTGGGCTGGACTATATGGGGGGGGGATGAACAAATTTCTATGCCCCACAAATAACCCAGAGATGCATTTTAAATAAAAGCACACATTCTACTCATGTAAAAACACGCTGATTCCCGGACCGTCCACGGGCTGGATTGAGAAGGCGATTGGGCTGCATCCGGCCCCCGGGCCTTAGGTTTCCCAGGTTGACGCAGGAGAAGCAAGTGTTAGTTTCTCTCCCACCAGCTTTGTTCTCTTCTCCTCTTGCCCCAATTGCTATTTCTTGATCTCAGAATTCTCCAACATTTCCCCATAAATCTCTCTCTCTCTTTTCATAGTGCATTTCTCACCCCCTCCCAATTCACATATTTGTTATCTCTGCTGTCTCCAACCCCCAGCACCAGGAACTAACTCCTCTCAATTACCTTTTCATCACACAGTGAATCTACACAATACAGGCTATTTAGAAATACAGGGGTGATGAGAAAACAATAATTGTCTGGAAACAAATTATTGCATGTTTAAGTAAAAAAAATACTCTTGGAATTTGTAGAATTGAAAAAAGGAGAACTCTCTCATACTTGATAAATTCAGGATCTACAGCAGAAGACAGTCCTAGGAAAATCAAAGTTCCCTTTAGCCTTTTGAAACTGGTATATAAAACACAAATACTTGCACTGCAACCATATACATTTTACATTTGGAACTTCTGTTTCTCATGCAATAATAAAGAATGACAACACTACTGTTGCTTCAGATAAAGCAACTCCAAACATAATGTATTTTTTTAAAAAAACAATGCACTTTACCTTTCAATGCATGAACTGCCTATATCCTTCCCTTCTAGTTTCTGGTTAATACTCAGCATTTTTTGTGGGGGTTGGGGGGTGGGACACATTTAGCACAGGAGTTCCTCACTCATCACTTGTTTCAAAAATCTACCATGTAAATCAGCTCACTTCTCCCATGACTAAATGTATATGCTTTCAAAATTGTCCTTCTCCAGACTTCAACACACATACCACAATTACATGGTTTATTTTACCCCAAAGACAATCAGAGCTTCCCACTTCCCAGAGTAAGTTTTTGTCAAATTACCACACTCCATCCAAACCTAGTCCTATTAAAAAAAATCCACAGAAAGACTTTCTCCTAAAAATCATTCAAGATGTCACAAAGAACCATTAACCTTACTAATATCCACCTAAGATTCCCTTTACTCTACCCTCCCAAAGACATACAAAATCTCACAGAATTTCTTCTCCCAACGTCTTTTTGCAATAATTCTCTTATACACCCATCCACAGTAAGCCACCTCCTGAAGAAACACTCAAATATATAAATACCTGTATTACTATTATTATTATTTAAATTTGCATACCACCCTTCATCCGTAGATCTCAGGGCAGTGCACAGAATAAAAATACAAGATAAAAACGCAATATACATAATAAAAACAAAACAAGAACACAAACACGTTTAAAATGATATAGGATGTTAGTCAGCTCAAAGCCTGGTTGAAGAGGAACGGTTTCATCTGGTGCCTAAAGGTGTATAATGAAGGTGCCAGGCGAACCTCCCTGAGAACATTCCACAAACAGGGAGCCACTGCGGAAAAGGCCTCCGTGGCACTCATTTTTAAACTGCTTCAGAGGATTCCTTAGAAAGGTATAAGGGCGTCCTCAATGGGAAGATGGTAAACAAGCTTCCTTGAAAGCTCACTCAGTACTTTCCACCACCCTGCCTCTGCAAACTGGACCTACTGAAGATTTTGTCTATTCTAAGATCCTCTCTTTTTAGTTTACACTGAGCAACGGGGAGGCCCACCAGATTGCACCAACAGTGTGCACACCCTAGAACAGGGGCCAGCAACCTTTTCCAGCTGTGGGCAGGTCCACAGTCCCTCAGACCATGTGGTGGGCCGGACTATATTTTTTTTTGGGGGGGGGGGAAATGAACGAATTCCTATACCCCACAAATAACCCAGAGATGTATTTTAAATGAAAGGACACATTCTATTCATGTAAAAACACCAGGCAGGCCCCACAAATAACCCAGAGATGCATTTTAAATAAAAGGACACATTCTACTCATGTAAAAACACACTAATTCCCGGACTGTCTGCAGACCAGACTGAGAAGGCGTTTGGGCCGCATCCAGCCCATGGGCCTTAGGTTGCCTACCCCTGCCCTAGAACATTTCCCATAATCCTCTGCAATATGCAGGCATTCCAGAGCAGATGAGCAAGGGGTTCCTCAGCAGACAAGTCAGTCTGTGTGGAAATGGTTCCCTGCAGCTGGGAAATCTTTGAAAGCCACTTACTCAGTACCTTATAGCCTGGAAACTCCTTGTCGACAAACACTTCTGTTCTCATGAAACATCCTAAACCAATGACTTAACACTCCCACAGCCAATGCGAGTGTGCCTTTGCTTGCAAACCCCGGTCTGTGGCCCCGACAAAAGCGGCCCTCCACCCCCCAGCCCCCCACGACATCCTGCGCTGAATCATTCCTGGTAGAAGCTGCTGCTGCTGACCCGGCCCCCGGCTCCCGCCCCCGGTTCCTCCGACCGCCTTCTACTAGGAATCTCCATCCACACCTCCAGCCCCAGAACCCCAACTCCAACTCCTCCTCGTCTTCTCGTGGAATTTCCCTGCCCTGCCCTGAACTAAACTCCTTTCCCTTCTGGCATCAGACTTAACCTGCTGCTGCAGACGCTCCTCCCCCGACAGGCGGCGAGGAAGGTTAAGTCTAGCTAGCAGAGAGAGGGGGGGGGGGAGAGGGAAGGTTAGGCCGTGTGGGGCGGAGAGTCTGCAAAGAGTCTCTCCAAAGACGCCCTCAGATTTTAACCTCCTCCCCCTCCAGCCTTTTCTCCCCTTCTCTCTGTCCTCCCCCAACCCCCCGGCCCGACACCTTCCCAGGCCGACGTTGCTCTCCAGAACAACCTCCCTCCACCCACCCCACTCGTGCATATTCGTCTAGTTTGTTGCATTAAATAAATAAAATGTTTAAGGAAATCCTTCCCCTCTCCTATCTTTTTTTTTGGGGGGGGGAGGGAGGTTGTTAGTCCTATTCCCATCGTGCAGGCGATCCTTCCCCGACACACACACAACACTCACTAAGTAATAATTACCCCCACCCGCACCCCCACCACCTCCAAAAAGGAAGCCTATTTCCCATCCCCCATCCGGACAGAAGGCGAGCCTTTCTTCCCCCCCCCGGCACCCCCTTTGCAATACACACACAAACGCCCCGCATCCCTACACACGTACACACCCTGCAACTGCTCTCGGCTAACCCCACTCCATTCCCCTCCCCCATCACCCTTCCTCTCTGGGACCATCCCTTTCTCTCCCCCCATTGCCTCAGTATAAACACGGCGCCCCCCCCCATACATACACCCTCGTCTTCTGGCCCCCCCCACGCCCAACCCCCCGTCCCGTCCCGCTTCTCCTCCTCACCGAGGGTCCCGCCGGCCGGCCTCACCTTCCTCCGAGGGAAGCGAGCGTCCTTTCCCCCGCTTCACCGTCCATACCTCACAGCCGGGCTGCCCCCGACAGATGAGCAGAAGCCGCTGACGCGCCGCCCACCCGTGACCTCACTGCGGAGACAGAGGAGGAGGAGGAGGAGGAAGAAGGAAGGAGGCGGCGGCGGCGGCGGCGGCGGCGGCGACGACGATGGTGGTGGAAAAACCACCGTGACTGAGACGGAGGCGGCGGCGCGCGGGCACGAACCCTCCAGGAGCGCGCGCCCCGCCAAGCCCCGCCCACTGTCTGGGCCAGCTGCTGGCTGGCGCTGGCTCTGGCGCTGCGTGTGTGTGTGTGTATGTGAGGGAAAGAGCGCGTGAGGCAATACTTTCCCTTCCCTTTCTGTTTGCCTGGGAGAAAGCCAGCCCGTCTGCGCCGCCGCGTCCTCCTACTAACCGCGGAATTTATACAGCTGTTCCCGCTCCGCTGGTGTCCGCCTCCCCCCCCACCCAGTGCACTTAACATCTTTCCACCAGGCCATTCACCCCCCCCCCTCAGAATATAAACACAGGAATACGTCTTTCCCTCGCACCCACCATCCCTTCGCTCTTCCCAGGCCACCCAACAACCGAATGGCTCCGCTGCCGGCGTCTTCCTGTCTGCCGTCCGCTTCCCTGTGCCGTATTTCTCCTCAGCGTCGGTTCACACGTTACGCGGGAATCGAAAAGCCCAGGTTGAGTTTCCCGCAGGACGCGTGCAAAAAATAAACGAGTGAACCACGGCGCCCTCTGGAGTGCACGCGTCTTGTGTCACATTCGGGCTTTAGAACGTCTCGAAAGCAACGCTACTGCGGGGAAGTCAGCTGAAAAATGCGGTTTTTACGTTGTTACTTACTAGTTTATTTACTTGGTTTTGTCTGATCCGTCGGCTCGTCTCCACTGCGGTTGTCGGGGATAGCTACCCCGGAGACTTTGGTGTCTGAGACAGGAAAGCCAAAGGCATTCCCCGCATAACAATTAACTCGAGGGCACTAGACTTCCCAAGTGGATTGTGGCTGTGACTCAGATCTTTGTCTGTCTGCCTCCCGGGGGCGACCACCCTTATCTCACGGCGAAACTGCCTGTGCTTGTTTGTTCTCAGCTTGCCTAGTCAAAACACTTCGCCCAGTTTTGCCTGCTTCTTTGCTCCTACGTGCCGGTAGGTTAAACAGTAATTGGGTGAAAGTTTGTCACTAATTCAACTCTTTTAAAGCTGAAAAAACATATTGCCCAGCAACCTAAGTGTAAACACACAGTTGAAGACTCATGGGCACTTGCAGTTTGCTTTTCCACTAAGCTTTCGCCACAAAGATTGGGGTGAGAAGGAAGGAGAAAATAAATGGCAGTGTAATAGCTTGCACATTGTACAACGCACATGTATGCACATGCACTGTTTTCTGTCAACAGATGCCATCAAATGTATGGGCCACGATCCAGATACAGGTTAACACAGCCCAAGAAATTGCTAGGAAGGCACATTCACATCTCTACTGTAATGAAAACCACCCTGAGCTTACCAGCATTTTAATTAATGCAGCGTATCAATATGTATGGCAGGTCCTTGCTAAAGAGATTTACCCCATCCAATTTTTGGCAAAGGAAAGCAAAGGAAGAGGGGAAAGGGATGAATTCAAGCAAATTTATTTACATTAGATAAAGGGACCCCTGACCATTAGGTCCAGTCACGAACGACTCTGGGGTTGCAGCACTCATCTCACTTTATTGGCTGAGGGAGTCGGCATACAGCTTCTGGGTCATGTGGCCAGCATGACTAAGCCGCTTCTGGCGAACCAGAGCAGCGCACGGAAACGCTGTTTACCTTCCTGGAGCGGTACCTATTTATCTACTTGCACTTTGACATGCTTTCAAACTGCTAGGTTGGCAGGAGCTGGGACTGAGCAACGGGAGCTCACCCCGTCGCGGGGATTCGAACTGCCAACCTTCTGATCGGCAAGCCCTAGGCTCTGTGGTTTAACCCACATTGGACATAGTTTAACTTTAGCTGATGTAAGAGCAAAGGGGTTAGGCAGCAGGGTGCAATGGGGAGCAAACTGCCCTGGATTCTCACATAGCTGCCCCCCAAACCTATTGGTTCATGTTGCCTGAAGTAGGTAGAACAAATGAGACTGTATATATTCTCCAATTCTTCTTAGTCTTACTCTGTCTTAAAATCTTGTTGCTCTTCCTTAACCCGAGTAACCTAACCATTACTAGCACAGTTACATAGGCAAGTGGTATTATAATGCATATTTACCAAAATTATTCAATTCCATTCAGAGGTAGGAATTGGGATTGGGGGCAGCCTATCTAGTTAGTGTTTTGTAGGAATCGGTATTCCAATATTATTGTGTTCACCTAATAGAAAACAAACAGAAACGTTTAAAAATATTCCTTTATTTTAACCCAAATACATGCTGATTCTTAGACCGTAAAACAACAAAAACACCTGGCCTAGAAGTTCTTTGGCTGAAGCAAGTCAAGCTCCCAGCTCTTTGCTGGCTGGCCTAACCAGGGGAACAAGACTGCTAGGGAACAGAGCCACTCAGTATATATGTGAATGTCTCATGCTGTAGGTAGAGCCGGTTCTCTTCCTTGCCTGAGGATTTTCTGTTTTCTGAAAAATTATTTTAAATCTATGCTTTCTTTGTTGGAGGGAGGGAGCATAAATGTAAAAAAATAGTTTGAGTATTTTCAGTTCTGAGTATTTTTATTCTAGAGGTTGGATGGGGAATGTAATAAAACATAGACAGTGCAAGCCTAATTACCTATTAGAAATAGAAGTCAGTCCTACTGAATTCAGTGAGGCTTAAAAAAAAAAAAGGTAAAGGACCCCTGACAGTTAAGTCCAGTCACAGATGACTCTGGGGTTGCGGCGCTCATCTCGCTTTACGGGCAGAGGGAGCCGGCATTTGTCTGGAGACAGTTTTTCTGGGTCATGTGACCAGCATGACTAAGCCGCTTCTGGCACAACGGAACACAGAAACCAGAGCAGCGCATGGAAACGCTGTTTACCTTCCCGCCGGAGTGGTACCTTTTTATCTACTTGCACTTTGATGTGCTTACAAACTGCTAGGTTGGCAGGAGCTGGGACTGAGCAACAGGAGCTCACCCCATCACAGGGTAAATGGGTTTAGGAATGCAGCTTCTCAGCAGTTCTGCCTTTGGAATAGGAAGGTTGGTTGGTGAAGCAAATAGAAGATGGAAGTTTTTTGGCTATTGATTTTTTTGGTATCTCCAATTATTTTCAATGTCAGCACCAAATAAGTTTGAAACTTTGATCCCATAATGACATAATTAGCTAATATTTTAATAAATCACTATGGCCTGGAAAGCCAATGGAAGCCGGGGAAGCCAGGCATTATATTAAACTGATAGTGCCCTAAGGTTTGAAACAGATGCCTCTTTTACTGAAAAGATGGGTGTTTAATTTGATTGTATGCTGCTTTGGGAGCTCATGAGCAGAAAAGCAGCATGTGAATTAAAATATACATACAGGTATATTAAATAAATGTTTGGTCTCTTAGCTTCCAAACTTTTATTCAGTAAGTTTTGCAATATACACAGATTCATAGGTAGGGGTGGACCCAATACATTTTGGCACATGAGGAGGAACCCAAAATGGTACCACCCTCTCCCAACCAGGGAAGAAGGGGTCAGGGAAGATCTACATAAGGAACAAGGAGGGAAGAAAGATCGATTCTACATCAAGATCTGCTGTCTATGAATCCTGCCATCTAAGACGGTCACCTCACCTTGCCTAGTGGATGTGCTGGCCCTGCTCACATATAACCTTTAATTTGCACTAATCCTAATACATGGATTATAATTTATCTCCATGAATGCCAGATCAACATTGATCAAAAATGGAATCATTAATAAGAGTATAATTTGGAGTGAGAAAGAAGAGCAGCTGCTAAAACTGAACACTAAAGTAAGTGTCGCTAGTCAAGAGAAAGGGAAACCTATCCAGAAGCACTTGGAGTATTAGAGTATTCTTACTAGATTTATTTACTTATAAACTAATAATAATAATAATAATAATAATAATAATAATAATAATAATAATAATAATAATAATATGCTGCCCATCTGACTGTGTTGCCCCAGCCCCTGGGCTGTTTCCAGAAAATTAAAACATTAAGCACAGCAAAGCATCAAACATTAAACTTCTCTAAACAGGGCTGCCTTCAGATTTTTTCTAAAAGTCAGATAGTTGTTCATTTTCTCTGCCTAGTTCCCTGCAGCCTCACTTCTCACAATGAGGTAACTGCCAGAAAGTTAGAGTTGGATCTCGGTGTCTGGGCTGAATGATAGGGGTTTATAACAATACTGGACACATAAAACCACACAGTAAAAACAGACATCAATTAACCATTGCAGAAAGATGTATTCTTAATTGCCTGCATAGGTTTGGTGGAACAGAAAAGTTTTCAGCAGGTGTTTAAAAGTTGAAATAAAAGGCACCTTGCAACCTTCAAACAATTCATGTCGTATTGTAAGGACTTGTTCTTAAGACTCATGCCCACAGGATTAATTTAAACCACAAGACTGGGTGTAGTCAGGGGTTAAAATTGCCAGGCACAGGATGTTGCAAGCAGCACAAGTGATGGGGACAGCTTTTTAAATGCACATCCTTCATTATCCAGCTCTCCAGCAAAGCTTCAAATATCAGAGTTTTCAGTTCTCATCCAAGATGAAATAAACACATCAAGTTCCTTTAAAGAGCTTTATACGTGGCACACAGTAAAAACTCCACAAGGCAATTTAAAAATCTCTTTATAGCTCACCTTTCACATCTTTTAATGTAGTTTCTGATAGGTGATGTCTCTCTCACCCACACGTGAAAGGAGAAGTGAGACAATTGATCTGCATTTTTAATGCACAAGTGAAAATTGCTATTCCAAATTACTTCATGTTAAGAGAGAGGTGTTGACTAGTGTTGTACAAAAACTTAAAAATAACCTTCCTGTCAAACTGGTTAGCATACACACCAAACCTGTTTCTCAAACTGCTAAGATGTATACGGCACTTTGTCACACTGTTTTATGAATTAATTCAAATCCATCATTTCCATTTGTGAACATCTCTCATTATCTACCACTTACAAAGGATATGCGCTTCCTACATTATCTGAAAATCTAATTAACACACCAAGAGAGAAATGAAAAACATATTCACTACAATTCCTTGAGCTAAAGCTATGAATCAGAATAGATACCAACTGTTCAAATGTACAGATGCATGTGGTTAGGAACCCTATATATAAAAAATAATAATCAAATGGTAGCTCCCTATCACTTACATTAGGCTTTTCCGTGTTAGTGTGGTGGCTTGAGACCGAACCCAAAGAATTCCCCTTTTCATCTTCCCATTCCTTTAAGACATCAGCCCCAGCTATTTAGAATCCTCCCCTTCAGCCTCTCTGTGTTGAGCCATAATATGCTCTTTACTAATAATAATAGAACACATGGGCAACAACCCCAGATTTGGGTAGGTGATCCTCATATCCTGGAGGTGAGCAGAGATTTGCATAATTAAGCTTGCTCTGTCTTCTTTCACTCCATTTTACCTGAGAACAGTGCAGACTTTATGACTTTAGCATCAATCTACATTTCCACCCCCCCCCTTTGCTTAGCATTCAGTCTGATGAAGAATGCTGGAGAACTCAAAAGGTTGCTCCCTATTTTGTGACATTTCCCATCTGATCCTTACATACCTGTAGGTATTTTCCTGTTGTGGATTTGGAAACACTTATCTTGTGTTATCTCAAATAGGTCATGTATTATGTTACCCTACAGTCCCTAAAATCATCACTGTTCTGGCTAAGTTACCTTCTACAAAGTTCTGCTATAGACACCTAAGTTATACTCGGACAGGGCATGGAGCTCAGTAGTTTCTGTTGACAGCAGCTCACTGGAGCTTTGAACAAAAGTCACTCTCAGCTCTACTTGGAGATTTCAGGGATTGAACCTAGGACATTTTGCATGTAGAGCATGTGCTTTACAGCTGTGCTATTACCCTTTTCCAAGGCTAGCTGTGACTGGTTCAAGTGAATTATAGCAACATTTATTAAAATAAAGCAGAATAAGGATAATAATGAGAATGATAATAATGATAATGTAATTTATTATTTCTACCCAGCCCATCTGGCTGGGTTTCCCCAGCCACTCTGGGCAGCTTTCAACAGAACATTAAAAACAGAATAAAACTTCAAACATTAAAAACTTCCCTAAACAGGGCTGCCTTCAGATGTCTTCCTAGAAGTCAGATAGTTGTTTATTTCCTTGACATCTGGTGGGAGGGCGTTCCACAGGCTGGGCGCCACTACCAAGAAGGCCCTCTGCCTGGTTCCCTGTAACCTCACTTCTCGCAGTGAGGGAACCGCCAGAATGCCCTCAGAGCTGGACCTCAGTGTCCAGGCTGAACAATGGGGATGGAGACGCTCCTTCAGGTATACTGGGCCGAGGAAGTGATAATACTACCTAAATATATTGGCACAATAATGATCTCAAAATCTTACAGAGATTCTTGTATCCATTGATAGTGCATTTAAGAGATGCTAGAAGTCCAGTTCTAAAATACAACTGTTGACAGGCTAAATATTATTCTGATTGTACTGCAAACTTAGATCCTTGGGTGTCCATTTGATAACAAAGCCTTTTTCTATATTTCCAGTGCGAGACACCTTAAGTTTGATATAAAATGTTAGTTTACAAATATAGTAAAGTGAGAGAAGTCTGCATTTGATCTATAATTAGCAGCATGGTTACCAAGAAACAGCATCACTTGTCTAGGGGCAGCATGGAGGCATATGGTTATAACCACACAGAATATTAATAATTCCCAATAATAACAGTCTCTTGCAGCAATGGCAGCGACTGTCTCGGGTTGGTGGGAATTTTTAAGTCCCCCTCCTGCTCATGACTTTTACAGCACTAAAAAGGAAATAACTCATTTAAATGTGTGCAAAGACCCATAGTCTTCCAACTAAGAAACTATTCTCTATATATTCAGGTAGACTCATTCCATCTCACATGAAATCCATTCTCCCTAACTCCTTGATAAATAGATCCAATCACTTCTCATTTAGAAATTAAATCATTCCTTAATTTAAAAAAAAAAGTCTTAACACATTTTAAAAGTCAAAGGAAGTAAAAAAAACTACAATATTTTCCAGGTTCTATCTCCTCCTACTTCACGAATCCATTGAAAATTACAAATATCATTTCCTAAAATTGAATTTCAGCCACATAGACAAATAAAGAGTTTAATCTGACCCAGAACCCACCAGAATTTAGCATTAGAAGACCCTACTTTCAATACCATGGCTCAGCCCTGAAAATGTGAAGGATCTCTACGCCATGTCCAGAGTACCTCCCCATTGTGCAATCACAACTAGGCTCCGTATGTCTAGGGCAAGATATATTCCAGATTTGGGCAAGGATACTGTGTTGGTCGACATCTCCCACCCCACAACATGAGATTTGATAACTCCAACTTCCAAGATACCCATTAACGTAATGAACTGAAACATAGGAACTCTCGCAGGAACTTCATCTCAGTACCTTTCACCTAGGTGGAAGTGGAGGTTTTGCTACTCAGATAGGCCACAGAGAAGTGAGGAAAGCAGAATCCAGAAAGAGTGATATTAAGATGCACCATAATAGGTAGTTCAAACCAAAGTCTTGATGAACAACATGACAAGGTTGCCTACTAGCTCTTTGGATTAGCCAGGGCACAAGTTTGTCCCACGATGTCTGCTCCATTGGGCAACAGGTTCCTTAAATCTTTCCATCACACATGGTCACCATTATGCTTGATTTTGCAGGTAAAAGGAGAGACAGCCACTAGATAGAATCTTAGCAGCAAAGGGTAGGCTTGGTGAAAACAGGCACATTATGTTGGACTTGTTTGGCTCTAATTCTAAAGTTAAAACAGGCATTTGGATGTTATTCTCTCTTTTTCAAACAGTGAAAACACAGCTCTGTTGACAGCAAAGGAGGACATGCCTTTCTATGGCACAAAGAAGTATGCAGGTACCGCACCTGGATTTGATACATGTCTGAATGTGATCTTCCTTCATTCCTGAGATTCAGTGTTTCACTGTTAAGTGGGAAGCACTCCTTAAACACAACACAAGATTGCCCTGAGTAATGTGAGAAGGGGGCGGGGAGCCATGGCAGCTCTGCACCATACAGTACTTTTAAAGCACATCCTACACACATTTAAAGGATGTGACCTCCCCTAAAGAATCATGGGAACTAGTTTCCCTGCCAGAGAGCTACTATTACCAGCATATTTAAACTATGCTTTAAATGTATAGTATGGACCTGCCCCTAGTCTGCAACTCAGCATTTTCAATAGGGCTGTAAACAAAAAGTACGATGAAAGTACGTTTTATGCACATTTCTCTTAACTGCTAATTGGCATTACTATAATCTAAATTGTACCCTTCTCTGCAGAAGAGATGCTAGTTCACAGATTCCCATGATGGATTAAGATTTGAGGAGTTAACCGTCTGTGAAAACTAATTATGTGTTTCCAGTCTAATGTTCAAGAGTTCTCCAGTAGTAATAAAGAGAAGTAAATAAAATTGCTAAATTAGAAGAATACTCAAGGAAAGCGTACAATGAGTGCAACACAGGATTTAAAGAAAAAGCCCTGGTGGTTTTTTAATTTTGAAACTTAAAATGGAAAGTAAAAAAGTGTGCAGAAATACAAGAGATTACACAGTACAGTACAATATCTGCAAAATGAAGGAAGTACATAGTACAAGATGGAAGCACCCATTTAGTTCAATGTTTACACTAAAAGGCTACCTTCAGAAAAGCATGCTGCATTAGCTGTCCATGTCTGAATTCCCTGTTCAATATTTTAAGACAGCCTCTATACATTTAATATTTTTTTTAAAAAAAACAACAACAACAACTAACAACTTAATACCATGGCACTTGTTTGGAAACATGAAAAACAAAACAAAACTTGATATTTGCTTTTAACATCCCTCAGTTCTTTGTTAAAAATTGACACTATAAGATGAAATACAGAAGACACACATATACGAGGGGGTGGGAAGCACATTGTAACACCTGCAATTTTGCTCCTTTTGTGCTTTGAAAAAGAAAAGTCTTGGATGTGAGAATTTCACTCACCTACAGTTTGTGAGTCAGAAAATGTACCTCTTATATAAGTCATTCTGTACCATGCAGCTTATGAAGTGAAACCACTGTTAGTGGCCTAATTTCAGATACATTAAAAAAGGACTAAATAAAGTAAGAGGGTACAAGCCAAGTTGTAAGTTAGCTCTTTTAAGTTATAGAGACCTGCCCCCTTCAAGAATGTTAAACTGAAAGATTACTCATCAGATCTAAAACATAGTACAGTGGTGCCTCGCTAGACGAAAATAATTCGTTCTGCGAGTGCTGTCGTATAGCGAATTTTTCGTCTTGCGAAGCACCAACGAGAGAATAGCGGTTTGACGAAAAAAAGAAAAAAAAAAAATCGGAAATTTTTTCGTCTTGCGAGGCAAGCCCATTGAAAAATTCGTCTTGCGAGACAGCCTTCCGCTAGCGAATGCCTTTCGTCTAGCGAGTTTTTCGTCTAGCGAGGCATTCGTCTAGCGGGGTACCACTGTACAATTAAATGTTTTTAGATATACCCTGTAACTGACATGAGCTTAACAAAGGAAAGTACCAAAGTGGTTCAGTTCTTCCTCTTCAACATGCCAGTGTTTGAAAAGTAGAATGAAGATACTGCATACTAGTCAAAGAGGCAATTTTTGCCTTAATGCACAAATGTACCATAGATTAAGTTCACAATGGCAGAGAAAATTAACTCACAGAAGGCTAACTAGAATGTGCTTGGTTCTGGACTATTCAGTTAAGTCCACATTTCTACATTATCTAAAACACTTTGAAAATCCCTTCTCTTTACAAGCATTTAAAAATCAAGGAAAATACACAAGTGACGTCTCCAGCCAGCAGTTCCTTGACGTTTAAGATAAAACATGCAACTTTTTCTTGGTACATCATTATATTAATTATATACATACCTTTAGAACGCCCATCTTCACTGACCTAGCTGGTTTGAATTTTTATTTAAGACTTCTGCATACATCTTAGAGCAGTAAGTATAGGACCATGAGAGGAGCCACACTTCCCTAATCACATTAATAGAGGGATCATTTTGTAGTGGTATAGTGTAATGGTTTTTCAAACTGTACAGCTGCTGCATGAGACTATTAGCCTTTTAAATCCATAGTGAAAATAAATTCTGGTTTACCTTAACAGAAGCTACAAAATTATAAAGCTGGCTGCATGAGGTCGTATTTGTTAACATTAGCTGCCTATTTCTGCTAAATACTTATTTTTTCTTTTTTTAAAAAACTCTACTGGTTCATTTTAATTCAAACTGATACCATACATTTTATTAGCCCTTTTGAAAAGGACAGACTTAAGAAGGCACTCATTTACATAGCAAGGATGTATACCAAAAACTTTGATTAAACGAATGACAAGTAATTTTGGAGTCAAATCTACTGCATGGTGCTTGAAAGAAAAATCCTATTTAGAGAAAGCTATGGTCTCTGTTGTCAAGAAATCATTTATTCTCCATGGCTCTGTCAAGCCTAAAGTAAATGCTGTGCCACTTCCAAGTCTAAAAAAATAGCAAGGCATTACAGTGTTACCTCAGTTTACGAACGATTCAGTTTACAAACTCCGCAAAGCCAAAAATAGTGTCCTCATTAGGGAAAGCATGCCTCGGTTTAAGAATGGTTTCGGTTTAAGAACCGACTTCCAGAACGGATTAAGTTTGTAAACCGAGGTACCACTGTACAGGTGAAACTCGAAAAATTAGAATATCGTTGAAAAGTTTTCATTAGCTTCTGAAGTTTAATATATGAGATAGACTCATGACATGCAAAGCGAGATATGTCAAGCCTTTGTTATAATTGTGATGATTATGGCGTACAGCTGATGAAAACCCCAAAGTTGAAATTATTAATTTGGGGTTCTCATCAGCTGTACGCCATAATCATCACAATTATAACAAATAAAGGCTTGACATATCTTGCTTTCCATGTCATGAGTCTATCTCATATATTAGTTTCACCTTTTAAGTTGAATTACTGAAAGAAACGAACCTTTCCACGATATTATAATTTTTCGAGTTTCACCTGTATATATAATCCTGGAGACTGCAAATATTATACCACAATCATATGCATGTTTGCTCAGAAATAAATCCCACCAAATCCAATGGCGCCTACTCAAAGTGCACACAGGATGCTAAAATTGTAACATGGAAGATGAAACTTTACGTCCAGTTCACACTGAATGTGGAATATACATGGAATGGAAGTGGGCTGTGGCAGTACATGTAAATTCTCCTGCTGCTCTTCATTTGTTTTCAGTCTAACACATTACCATCACCAATGCAAGTAAGCTTCTTAGCCAAGTCTGAGAACTCAGGTTTAACCACGGTTCTTCAAACAAATTAGGGAGCATACTCGTTTTACTCTGGGTTGGCAACAGACACATGTAAAACTGAAGACAGCTGGACTTGATGTGTTAATTTAATGCAAGCAGGTGCTCTTTAATTAGACCACTTTGAACCCAGAGCAGGATTACATTTCAAGTGGAATAGGTGGCAACATCCTCTATTTCACATTAGGCAGCCTGTAGGAAAATGGTTGCCTTGATGTTTCAAGTTCAACTTTGGCAAAATCTGTTTTAGTGTTTTAGATTTCCTTATAGTCAAATAACAAGCACCCGGCTTATATAGCAGGTTAATTAAAAGTTCTTATTTGATAGCAAATGACAAAGGTAAATGCATTTTATTAACTGCATCCCAACTGCAAACTGTTCATCCATGCAGAAAAATGTGTCAGCAACAAATGGCACAGTTCAGAAATGGGAGATCAGACACTTTCCTCAGCAGACATCAGAAGGGGATTGATATATTCAAAGCCTTCAAATTCAGACTGGTCAATCTTCTTCACAATATCACTGAAAATAAAAAGAGCATTTATATTCTCAAAAAACAATACAATATAATTTGTACTGAGAAAAAACCCCAGAGAGCTACTATATTCAGCACTGGCTCTACTGAAACATCAGATTCATCAGGCTACTCTCTCAACTGTCCATCAGCAACCATTCCATCAAGCTACTACAGAAGGACAAAGGTTGCTGAAAAAGTAGTAACTTTTAGTCCTTTCCCTCTGAATCTTTCTATTCAAGCTGGTCCTCTGTAACTAAGAACCAGTGCCAAAGCTTCCTTTCCCTTCTCTTACTGAGTCCCATCATATGTTGAGTCTTTCAGACTGTAAGCCTGAGGGCAGGGACTGTCTCTTCATTCATGTCTGTAAGCTGCTCGGGGAGCCCCTTTTTAAATTTAACTTAAAACTGAGGTGCTAAAAACAAATTAAGGGAGCCCAAAGAAATGTGTTCTTGTCAGGGTTCTGATGCACTGAAGAAAAAGTACACACAGGAATTATTTTAGTCACTTCTCCTATCACTAAACTATAATTCAAGTAGAAACTATTATATTCATTAATTATTAATTATTATTATTTTTTTATACCAACCATCATCCAAGGATCACAGGGCAGTTTAGTTTTTAAACAAAAATACAAACAAACAAAACAATACCACCACCACTCCCAGTTTAAATGGCCGTAGACTAATTAGTCAAAGGCCTGGGGAACAGGAATGTTTTCACTTGGCATCTAAATATATGAAATGAAGCTGCCTGGGGAGAGCCCCATTGATGATATAGTTGGTGCAAGACCTGGTTTGAGGAGTGGCGCAAAGTGAGGAGAGTTGAGCTCAGGCAGCCGCTTCCCGTAATATAGCGGTGATAGCAATAGCCAGGTAAGCAGCACCCATGGACTGGGGCAATGAGAGGGGAAGACAAAGAGGGGAGGACAATTAAGCCTGGCACAATAGCTAAGCACATGGAGCAGCAGTGCAGGAGCTGCCCACCAAGGGGGCAATACTGCTGGCTGCTTCACTATTGTGTTCTGTGCAGGCAACACACTGATGAAACAGCACCCAAGAGGACTGAATCCCCCCTCTCTGCAGTGTGGGGGGCCAAAGGAGATATAGTTCTCCTTCCTCAGCCCTCCTCCTGACTACCTTGGGTTTTAAAAACCAATTAAACATTAGCCCTGCCCTCAAAGTTGATTCAGAGTTCCTGGTCAGCTGTTAATGGAGTCAGGTTGGAGAAGCATGCACAGACCTTGAAACTAATAAATTATGCTATCCATTTATAAATTTCTATTTTTTTGCTTCTTAGAACTCCTGAGCAATACTGGGTAATTTCCACCAGTTCTTATTATAAGCACGTATTCGCTCTCCAAAGTTAGAAATATATCTACAATTATCCATGTATAACAATAAAATAAAATAAAATAATAATAATAATGTTATTTATATATACCCCGCCCATCTGGCAGGGTTTCCCCAGCCACAGACAGATGATTTGCATGCAGATGGCTTCAGGGTCAATTCATGTCACCACTACTTGTGATCAGGTAACAGGTGATATGATATATCTCTACCGGAGATCCTGGAAAGTAGGTGTCAGGCAAGACAGACACTTAAGTTTGGTTTTGGTATAAAGTGGCTTCCTGTGCTGAACTACCTGAAGTTACAAAATCCTGGATTGGCCCCAATTATATTTTTTAAAATCTCAGAAACCATGTTAGTTACGATTCATTGTGCAATTTACCAGTTGCCATTTTGTTCACCACAATGGGGTAGTCATTTTTGGTCACATGGGAATAAGAGCAACTCTGCTGGATCAGACTAAGCATCTGTCAAATCCAGTGTTCTGCTTCCAGCAATGGCCAATCATCCTGGATACCTACAAGCAAGGCAGAACGTGGATAGCCTTCTTTGTCTCTACTTCTGGAAACTGTTAGAGGTTCTGAAGTTCCATCATGGCGAATACTACCACAATAAGAGCTGTTAGAATTACAGGGGAGCATTTCGTTCAGTTTACTAGCTTAATCATTTACTTACTCATCATCAGGAGTGAGTTGAACAGGCTCATTCGTGAACTGGGAATCAAAGTTGTCCAGGCCAAATTCTCCACATATGTTTGGTTTAAAGGGAGGAACCACATGCTTTTGTTCCATCTAGGAATAAGTTCACATTGCATTTAAGTATTGCTGTTGGATAATTACATAGAGTGCATTAAGGATAATTCACATTTCTCTTAGGAGGACAAACTATGGGTTACAGTGTAAGCTTTTATTCCACACAATGACCCTATTGCTTTGGGGACACTGTATTGCAGAGTATAATGGGTAGAATGCTTTTGGCCCCCTTGTGGTTATGCTGCAGGGTGCCACGGGGCACTATTTTATTCCCCAATGCTACTTAATATCTACATGAAGCTACAGGGAACTGTTATCAGGAGTTTGGGGTGAAGGTGCCACCAGTAAACTGTCGACACTCACCTCTATTTCTCCATTACATTGGAATCAGGATAACACCTGGACTAGTGCCAGTTTGGCAAATCTGCAGGAGAGCGGTTCTCATGTCAGAGAACAACAGCTGGATGGGGTTGCATTCCCTATGAAGGAGCAGGTACACAGTCCAGGGTGCTTCTATACCTAGCTCTGACACTGGAAACCCAGACTGCCTCAGTACCTAGAATCCCCTTTTACCAGCGGTACCTGATACAACAGCTACAATCATTCCTGGACCAGCTTAACTTGACCACAGTTGTTCAAGCAGTGGCGTCACAAGGTGGGGGCGGGGGGTGCGCCCCAGGTTCCATGTTTGGGGGGTGACAAGAAGGCGCTCCGCGGGGTGATTGCACTGCTGCCCTGGCCCGTCAACGCGAGCAGCCATCATGCCGCCGCAGCTGCATGTGGAGGATCCTGCGAGCAGAGGATTCCGCCGCCGCCCGTACGGCATTCGAGTGATGCCAAAAGCAAACCGCTACATACAACGCATTGTGGTGTTGCACGCATGCGCTGCATGTAGCGACGCCACACATATGCTGTACATAGCGGTTTGCCACCGACGTCGCTGGAGCACCATACAGATGGCAATGGGATCCCGCCGGTGGCAGGAGCCGCTTACGGCGAGCCGGGAAGGGAAGGAAGCTGGGAGGGGCCCCCCAGCTCGCCGTAAGCGCCTCCTGCTTTGCTGCTTTACAGTGAGCCAAAGAGGGAGGGATGGGGATGGATGGGAGCCGTGGCTCCCGAGAGGACGAGCTGTGCAGCTTTGCCAACGCCCTGGCAAAGTGGCATAGTTCCCCCTTTCCCCGATGGCTTGGGGTACTTGGGAGTCGTGGGGATGGGGGAGCAGACATAGGAGGGGGGGTGGACCACCCCAGGTGTCATCACTGAGGGGGTGACATTCGGCGCCCACCCGCGATTCCCAAGCCTACCCCGAGCTGTTGATGGGGGGGGGGACAAAAAAAAAATCGCACCACCTAGGCTTGCTACGCCTCTGAGTTCAGGCGCTGGTGACTTCAAGATAAAATTATTGCAATGCAGAGTGGGGCTTCCCTTGCTCTTGATCTGAAAACTGCAGCTAGTACAGAATACTGTAACATGATTGCTGACAGAAGCGAGACCCTGCCAACATATAAACACGTCTGCTCAGAGATTTTCATTTGATACAGGATCAGGTTGAAGGTACTGTTACTGGTATATAAAGCCCTTAACAAGCCTGGGACCAGTTTATCTGTAGGATGGCCTTACCCAATATGTGCCCACTCAACTGCTTCGATCTGCCAAAGCGACACTGTTAACAAGTGCCACACAATAATCATCCCATACTTCTAAGAAATTTTTGTGTGGCATCATCTACACTTTGGTAATAGGTGACATCAAACAGACGTCTTTGCTATATTCTTTTCAGCATCTGCTTAAATTATTTTAGTTTAGGCAAATCTATCCAGACACATGGATGCTGACATGTTTTAATCTCTTTTTTAGTTTACTCCTTTTAAAAATTGTTTTTAATTACTTGTTTTTTAATGAAAATTTTAATATTTATAGTAAACCACCTAGAGATTTTGTTACAACCAAGCAGTATATAAGTTTTGTTAAATCTTTAAAACCCCTTGCTCTCAACATAATCCCCAAACTTCTGAAAACATGCCGAGTGGTAACATGGTAAAAGGTAACTGAGCTCCTGAAGTACTAAAATGACCACTGCACTGCATAGTCCATGCTCACTTTTGAGTACTTGAAAGGACATTGCTCATGCCCCAAAAAGATTAATTATCTGCTTACTGTGTCATAATATAAAATCTATGGGGAAAACTCAATGTTTTTTGGCAACTTTTCACTGACAATGGGAGAGGCTCTCTCATCCAGGCAAGATTTCAGATATTCACTGTGCATAGAACTATTTAAAAGCAATATTTATACTGTCCACTTACCATGTCCCATTCAACATTACGAAAAAACGGATGTCCCTGAATGTCTGCAAATCCTGTTTGAGGATGACAACCTAGCCGTTCTTTTGGATCCTAGGTAACATGTAACATGAAGGTCAAATTAAGCTTAATAAGACGATTGTAACTGCTTCAGTAAACATGCAGAGATTGTAAATATAAATGAGTCTCAGTACACAAATTGTTAAAGTGCTCGGCGGCTGCTACAGTAAGGACATTTGGATTTGGACTTGATAGAAACACCAGTGTGCCAAGGGGAACTGCAACCTATGGAAGAGGATTATGGACATAAAATCCACACAGAAATAAATTTTTTCAGTTGTTTTATCTCGCTTGTTGAAACAACTCAGTGGCATGAAAGAAAGAATGAAGGATAACATCAGAAAGGGCATGGAAAACATCGGAAAGGACTGTGGAAGGCAACCGAAATTCGACGTTGATTAAAACTCCTAAAAAGTTTGAAGCATAGGAAGTCCTAAAAAAATTAATAATTCGGCAGATTATTTGGACTATTTGATATTTATATGTATAATTTAGAATATTTGATGTGATTTTGATTGATTTATTATATTTGGAAAATCTAATAAAATGATTAAAAAAAAACAACCCAAATTGTTAAAGTGCTCATATTACATTCCTTCCCAAATACATATTTAGATATTTTTATTCTAATTTTCTCTTGCCAATTTAAACCTGTAACATGTATATTTAACAACCAAAGTTCAATCCAAATATGGCATGAGCTCTTACCTTATTAAGAAAGCTTTTTAGAACACTTGCTGCCTTCACAGAAAGGGATCGTGGGATACGGATTTGCTTCTCTAGAATAACTAGAAGAAATAATGAATGACATATTTCATGAATTTTCTGTTTTAAAATTCTAAAGGTGTGTTTTGGAACTGAGGTACAATGGAAAACTCAATCTGTATAAGAGGTTGAACTAAATTAAATGCTGTTCTTTATGCTAAATAGTAGTATTCTTTTGGACCATGGGATGTTAATTTCACCTCTTTTGTGCTTTAAATACATAGAATAATTTTAAAATACATGTAGGTTTCCTTTTCTGGTACAGGAGCTTGACTGCACACTCCTTTATTTTAAAAGTTAAGATCTAGCCACAGAAGTAAACTTTCAGGTCTCTAAAGGCAATGGAAAAATCAGCCCAATACACTGCTGCCCTTAAGCTAATTTTGCACTATGTCTGTTCAGAAAGCAAAAATCAACAGGAATCAGGCATTCATCAGGAGATAAACTTTGCTTCATTGTACATTTCACCATTTAATTTCAATCATACTTGCTCCTCATTGAAATGCATCATCCATGATCCAAAGAATCAACTGCTTGAACAAACTAAAAATTGGGCTTTAGAATTACTCACCTTGGAAAAGATAGTCTTCTGTATTTTGATCAGGATTATCAGAGCTTCCAACAATATCAAATGGTGATCTGCCTGCCATCATTTCAAACATCAGGACACCTAAAGCCCACCAGTCCACACTAAATCCTGTGATTTAAAACAAGGCAGAACACTACTTTAAAAGGATTTGGTATAATCAGCATGTTTATCTGGCAAAGGCTTTAAAGATGTGGTGGAAAGTAATAGACATAGCAGGAAGAAGAGCAGCGCTTAGACTACACAATCGAGGATTTAAAGGTAAATCTAGGTGGATAAGAAATTCCAGGCTTTCAATGACATCCTTATGATCGCTATGGCCTAGTTCTCCCAAAGAGGTAGTAAGCCAGTTCCCCAAGTGGTTGCCGGTGGGCTCCACAGCTTGGGATGGCACCTCCCATTGGCTCAGGCAGGCAAGATGAAATCTACTGACCAATTCACCTGGCGGGAAGGCAATCCCACTGACCAAACTGGCCTACCTCTTGCTGTGGACAGTCTGGTCTAGCCGAGCTCCATAAGAACCTAGCCTGCTTCATCTTTCCCCTTTTTTCTTGCTTATTCTCTTTTCTCTAAACCTCACTGTACTCCTTCTACTTCCTTGTTTTCTTGCCAGACCTCTTGCCCCTGCATCCTCTGCACAAGGCGGGGAAACATTTAAGAGGGCTGCAGGATGAGCAATGCTGTGAGGGAGCTTGAACATGGTTCCCACATTCTAAGAAATCAAACTGATAAAGCAGAACTGGTCACTGTCAATTTATTTTGCATTTGGATCAAATGCTAGGTTTTAATTGCACAAACATTTTGAGTACAAGAGGGGCTAAGTGCCAGGGGGGAACCGTGGTGGACAGGTTTGGTATTTATATATGTAGTACTTACCATAATCTTCTCCACGCAAGATCTCAGGAGCAATGTAGTTAGGAGTGCCACAGAATGTGCTTGTTGTGTCTCCAGGCCTTAATCCTTCCTTTTAAAATGGAAACAAAGGGGAATGAAAATCATAAGCAAATATTTATTCTGCTTCCCATCATAATAGCAAGTCAGTTGTTTTAACTGCGCAACACCTAATTTAACAGGCAAGAGCAAACATACTAGCTCTTTTTCATAAATGTGCCACACTTTCAGAATAAAACTTTTAATTGATAAGAAATACATTGGAAAACAAAAAGAAACAACTCCTAGCTTGATCACAACTACTTTATAATATGATTGTGGGACATCCGGAAAGTATAAAACAATGCAGCTACTTAAGAACAGGAATCATTCCCAAAATATAACTATAAACAAGACTTTTGCACTCAATGAGAGGTATAAGCTTGCTTTTGCCGGGTAATCTTATTTATATTAGATATAATTTGAGACAAACAAAGAAGTCTCTCTTCTGATCTTTCATATTTGTCAGAATTGAAAATCCCTGTTCACAATAGTATGTCATGGAGAACTGTATAACTCTTGAAGAAGAGTTGTTTCTGGTTCTATATCCAAAGAGTCCGGTGGCATATTCCTGTATTTCACTATACTACACTGAAAAGTTTAAACATTTCTTTGATTTTTCTTGAATCTTCCTGCCACACTTGCCATCCTCTCCTGCCAAACCAGTGTGGAGCGCCACACCCTTTGAGAACCACTGCACTAGAGCAAGATAAAAGTAGTGCTCTTTCTAAAAACTAAAGATGTTCTGGGCTGCTAGCTAAAGTCCATGGAAAATCATTTTACTGAATTAGCAGAAAATCTAGTTAGCAGAATTCCAAACTACTTGAGGCTCCCACTGGTGGTCAGAGGTGGCAGCATTTTTTAACAATCTACTCAAATCCCCCTGAAAATCTGCATTGGAGGACTGTGAGACCACCCCTGAACAGTGTGTGGGAAGTCATGTTTGGGACTGCAGGGGATAGAGGAAAACAGCAATAACTGGAGCTTGTGCGCTTATGGGAGGACAGCATGGCAGCCCAACCTAGTAGCATACACTTACTGCTGCCTCTAAACAACTTGAAAAAATGAGTCAAGAGAAACCATGACACCTGTAGTCCATTGATATTTCTCTTCTCTCCAGTTATCTGGTAATTTGATTGCATCATTGTACGTATTTTAATGAATCCAACCTGATCAAAAGCTACAGCACATTCTAGGGAGGAAAATCGTGTTAGAAAAATCAAGACTTCAAGATGTTTGGAGATTTTGCCTCTTACCTTGCACATGCCATAGTCAGTCAGTTTGATATGTCCCTCAGAATCTAGCAACACATTATCGAGTTTCAAATCCCTATAAATTATTCCTCGTTCATGAAGGTAGTTTAATGCTAAACTGATTTCTGCCGAGTAAAACCTAAAATGAAATTGAAGTGCCTTATTTTATTCGTAAGCTTCCATAGCTAGATCCAACAACACCAGCAGTGTATATCAGACGTTATGAAACTGGGTGTCCCTTCTAAGCTTATTAGTCATCTCAGGCCTCCCTGAAATCTATAAGTTAGTGTTACATCCTCTGGAAGGAGCTATTTCTACCTTTCATCATTAGGCATTCAAGTTTTAGGTCTTTTGAGAAAGCTGGAATATATTAAGTATAATTAGTAGTGACCTGACCCTTCCACCCTTCAATTGAACCCCTGTAATTCCAAGCACTGATGCATATGAACACAACTAGCCTTTTTGTGTCTTCTTTCTGCTGAGTGGAAAAAGGTAAAATGTCTAAAAATCTGTCCCTTGGCAGTTTTAAAAGGCTTTTTGAAGTAGGAGCCAATTATGTCTGCTAGCAGAGATCAAACAGTGGTGCCTGAGAAATTCAAGAACAACAGCTAAGACGAGTGAGAAAATAAATCTAGAAATGGAATTGCTGTGCTGTCAAAGAATGAGCACAGGAGGCAGTAGGTGGTATTTAACTAAGTTCTACTCAGAGTAAACCCATTGAAATGATTATGACTAAGCTAGCTCCATTAATTTCAATAGGTCTCCTTTGAGCAAAACGTAGTGGAATACGATCCAGTGCCACATAAAATGACTGTGGCACCCATTTCAGAGTTCTAGGATACTTAACTTTGCAAATGAAATTAGATTCATTTTGGAGCATCTTTGAAAGAAGAACCACCAAATGCAACTTTTTCATTTCAATAATTAGGCTGACCAAAACAATAATTAAAATTGGGAGGCAGAAGGAGATTTCCACGTAATTAGACACCTTTGGGGTTTTCCTCAACCCATAACAATGTGCAAAAGTCATGATAGGAACACATACCTTGAATGCTCTTCCGGCAATTTCCTTTGGCGCTGCATATGAAACATGAGGTCCCCTCCATTTACGTACTCTATAACAAAAAATAGCCTGGAACACAGAAGTAAATTCTATAATGGCTTGATTCTTATATACTTTTATTATTATGGTTCACTTTGTCATCTACAAAACCTAACAACTGAAGTGCTTTCAGAGCGTTCCCCCTCTCTTTGGTTAGTCCATCTCAAACATGCCTATTTATTCTCCCTTTGCAGGTATTTTCAACATGAACACAGCCCTATACCACCCTTCATCTGCAGATCAATGGGCAGTTTACACTATAAATCTTACAACATACATCTTATAATCTTATTCCTTTACTGATATGCGGTTGGAAGTACAGCTCTGCTGAATGCTTCAGGACTTGTGTTTTGATTTTCCTTGTATTCACTTTTCATCAAACTCTACCCTTCCTCAAAAAGGTTTGCATGAGGTTATATTCTCTAGTGCTTTACCATGGTAAGTAAACAGGCATGTATATTGAAGTATGTGGCACAGCAGCACCTAGGCCACTATGAGAAAATGATTCAAGGCTAGGTTATCACCTTCCTGCTTCTTTTCCTATTTTACAACCTTGCACTACCAACTGTTTTAATAAATATATCACACCATGTGTGCCTCCTGTATGCAGCTTTGTTTTAAAGAGATTTGATCAACTAAAGCAGGCACCCCCAAACTCGGCTCTCCAGTTGTTTTGGGACTACAACTCCCATCATCCCTAGCTAACAGGACCAGTGGTCAGGGATGGTGGGAACTGTAGTCCCAAAACAGCTGGAGGGCCAAGTTTGGGGGTGCCAGAACTGAGGTATTATATTCACTTCACCACTCCTCAAAGTATTTTCCTATGCTTAAAGCAATTTATTATAGTAAACCATTTTACTTAGGTTTTGAACACTCAATGAAAAAGCAAACAATAGTTTTGGCACATTCTGGCTTTTCTCCTTATCTGTACTTTGTTCAAACTTTAACGCAGACTATGATCTCTCTGCATACCTAGTTCCCATCTTCCACCTTCAATAACTTATAGTTCTCCTAATCCCAATTAGAAACCAGCTCTTCTGCATGCTGTTTTTACATTTCATTCTACTATCCTTTATTCTACAGATGGCTTCATTGTTCAACAACTCTCTTTTGAAAATCATTTTTGCAGCTCAAGATTTCCTTACAGCCATCTTCTCTGATCATAAGGAACCTGTCGTTCAAGTCTTTTTTGATGAAACTGCATAAGTGTTAGCGCTGTATGTTGCTAATTATATCTTAGTGTTGGGGGGAAATAATGGCTTATTATAAAAAGGATGAAGTGAAAGAACCTGCAAAAATCATATTACACAATTACCTGCTTTCTGTCTGGAAACAAGAGTGAAGACCAACAAGAAAAGGATGATTTGAAGCCTGCTCAAAGACATGTTTCTCTGTCTGAACCCAATCAATATCCTATTATAAAAATACACAGAACAGTTGCTTTTGTAATACTTTCGGCTAATATTAATTAACTTGCAACAGATAAGCAGAAATATGATTTCCGGCTCTTGTAGGCAAACAATGATAAGATTCTTAATTATCCTGAAAAAAGTCATACCCATTTCTAAAGCTGAAAGTCTGCTCCCATATTCAGCAATTTGTAGGAAGCTGAAAGTCTGCTCCCATATTCAGCAATTTGTAGGAAGCAACTGAATTTTGTTTCCAAAATTATACAACAATGCAATTTCACAACAGGCCTAAACACCCCGTGGTCTTTAAGTTGCTTATGATGATAGCTTCCTATACAATCAATGTCTTTAAGCACAAAGTTATTTGAGGTTTGCCAATACAGATGTGTATTAAAATGCAAGCCCAGTCTGAGAAATAGTTTAAGAAAACTATCATGTCACAATGCAGAGACTAACCTTGAGTACCCAAGATTGTCTTTATACATAAACAGGAAGGGCTCCTCCTGAAAGGAGATTTGGTCCAACATTTCCCTATCTTTTAAATTGCTAACAGAGTTTTAACTAGTGGAAAAGATGATTAACTTGTTAAGAACCAAACTCAGAAGTGCCACTCTGAATACAACCAAAGTTGATCACAAATTACAGGGGAGTTATCTGACATCTATATGGTAAAGGTAAAGGGACCCCTGACCATTAGGTCCAGTCGTGTCTGACTCTGGGGTTGTGGCGCTCATCTCGCATTACTGGCTGAGGGAGCCGGCGTACAGCTTTTGGGTCATGTGGCCAGCATGACAAAGCAGCTTTCTGGCGAACCAGAGCAGCGCACGGAAACACCGTTTACCTTCTCTCCAGAGCGGTACCTATTTATCTACTTGCACTTTGACGTGCTTTCAAACTGCTAGGTGGGCAGGAGCTGGGACCGAGCAACGGGAGCTCACCCCATCGTGGGGATTCAAACCGCCAATCTTCTGATCAGCAAGCCCTAGGCACAGTGGTTTAACCCACAGCGCCACCCGCATCCCTGCCATCTAATATACCACCATTCATATAAAACAGAATTTAAAGAACAGTTCATTTAATAGAAATACTACTCACCTCATCATCATTTACTAGTTCCTTTTTCACAACTTTCATTGCATAAATGCGCTCAGTCTTCTTTAACCGAACCAGGAGTACTTTCGCATAACTTCCTCTCCCTATAACTCGAAGTAGATCAAAATCTTGGAGACCCAGACTGGAAGATACTTTACCACTTTCTCTAATACTTCTTGCCTATGGGTAGATGGAAACATTTAAATAGAATTGCCCTGGGTAATACTGTCAGATCTTTAAGAGCTTTCCTGACACTAACAACTCTATTAACAATAGGCTAATTGAGCTGCATATGTTGTGTTGGAAGTAACAGGTAAGTTTCTTAGTATTCCAGAAATGCACAGATAACTTAATAAAAACCCAAGACATAAAACAATTAGAATACCTCCTTTTCTTCACCAACATGGTCCAAACTTTCATGACTTGAAGGATGATAAGGAATCACTAAAAGTAAAAATGTAAAGATAATATCAAAATTACAGGCAAATGCAATTCCTTTCTGCAAGTGATTGGAAATTCCTCTTTGCTTTTATGCATCTAAGATGGTGAATTGGCGAAGTCTGCTAGAATGTCCTACAAATTAATTAATTTTGCTGCATTATCCCAAACATGGCCATATTACGAAGTCATCTTCTGTACATCCACAGGGAACCATACAGTAAATTAAAGGTGAAGGTAAAGGGTCCCCTGACCATTAGGTCCAGTTGTGGACGACTCTGGGGTTGTGGCGCTCATCTCGCTTTACTGAGGGAGCCTGCGTACAGCTTCCGGGTCATGTGGCCAGCATGACTAAGCCGCTTCTAGCGAACCAGAGAAGCGCACGGAAACACCAATTACCTTCCCGCCAGAGCAGTACCTATTTATCTACTTGCACTTTGATGTGCTTTCAAACACACTTTTAAAGATGGTTTTATATAAAGATCACAAATAAATGATTCATTTAAAGTCAGTCAATAATATACGTTCTTGCTTCTTGCTCACAGTAGATGTAAAAAATAGAAGATTGTATTCAACACTGCCATTCTGCTCATGCAGCATACTTTTGCTTGCACGATGGAACTTCCTCTCCCTTGGAACTTAAAAATCTGTTCCAGGAAAGTCCTGCTGTATAAGTGCAACACCACATGCACAGTGTTGGATAAAACCCAGAAATTATTATGCAAATGAAAAGCACTAATTCTTTTTTGGGGGGTGTCACATTTGGTCCTTTCAATATAATTACAGAAAGCACTGTTCTTACCTGGTTCCCTGTTATCAAGATGCACTGATGAAGGATCCATAGACTCCTACAAAATGTCCAAGAACAAGATTACAACTTTTCTGTTTTCTACAAGGAGCTATGTTATTGTCTCAAATTGCAAAACTGGCAGTCTAAAGTTAAGATTTCTATCCTATGCTCATGTACTTGGGAGTAAATCCCACTAAACAGAGTAGGGAATTCTTCAAGATAATTAATGCACAGACCAGACTATATAAATCTTTGATCAGAAGCCACAAGGTCTGGTGCAAAATTTAAGGGCCTCACAATTTTTGTGTTTCATTCAATCATTATTATCATTATTATTATTATTATTAGTAGTAGTAGTAGTAGTAGTAGGGTCCCAGGCCTGATTACAACAATAGAACCCAATATTAAAAACAGTTTAAAACAACTTACAATCACAAAAATGAGGTGGGTTCTCAAAATATACACCTCAAGTTCAAAATCTAGGATCGTTTAGTTACTAAAATCAAGCAGGATGAAGTGCCCATATTGGTATCTAAATTCACCTTCACAGAACAGTAAAGCAAACCAGCTGTGTTATATTTTAGTGAGGCAACATCAGACATCAAAACCAGAATCAAATAAGTGAAAGTCGAGTGTGCCATTCAGCTTTTGTGCTCTTCCAGTTGTTCCATCTGTACATATTTATCAGCTTGCCAAACAGAAACCCCCCCCCCCCCCATCACCTACCCCAGCACGCTGGTCTGGATGTTCACGAAGAGTCGGACATGACTGAACGACTGAACAACAACAATACTTGTGTATTTACATGCACATTGGAGAAAGTTATCATTATTAAAATCACTTACTTGTGGTAATGCGTTTCGGCCACATTCTATGCTGACCAGTTTGTGACATTTTTTGTGAACGAGGAGTTTACAATTGATGCATTTATAGCCCTGGCGTCCCAGTCCCCATATCCTGTCAGTGCAGATGGCACAATGAGCTCTCTGAAAAACAAACAGGCAAATTACCATTAACTAACAGTATCTAGATATTAATTCTCAAACTACGACTCATGCAATAGGGTATCTACTCATAAAAAACCACACTGAAAAATCTGATATCTGTTGCTCTGAAGCTATGGTTAAAGTAAATAGCTCACAAGTGCACTTTTTGTGTTGTTTCTGGATTTCTCAGGGTAAAATTGCCCCCCCCCCAACATACATTTAAAATGCTCGGTTTTGTTAATTTGGTTTTTTTTTAAAAAAAGACCTTTCCCCCTCTCCATTTATTCACTAGCTTTTTGACTATATACACATTTTTATAACGAAATTAAAAGACGCCTGCTCCTTGGGAGGAAAGCAATGACAAACCTAGACAGCATCTTAAAAAGCAGAGACATCACCTTACCGACAAAGGTCCGTATAGTTAAAGCTGTGGTTTTCTCAGTAGTAATGTATGGAAGTGAGAGCTGGACCATAAAGAAGACTGATTGCTTCTTGAATTATGGTACTGGAGGAGACTCTTGAGAGTCCCATGGACTGCAAAAAGATCAAACCTATCCATTCTTAAAATTTAAAGGACGTAGCACATTTTTAAAGCAGCACATTTAGTTGAAAACCACAAACTGCTCCGAAATAACTAGTCCTACAGAAGAAGTGCTATTATATGGAAAACTAAATAAACTCTGATTGGACTTGCAGCTGACAAAGTAAATTTGATCTTTTAAGGCCTATTTCCTAATTATCAGTACTTATATATAAAGGCATTTAGTATCTCAGAAGGAAAAAGTCCATTTCGAAAAGGTGATATTTATTAGGAGAGGTTAACTACAAATGAAAGAGCAGTCTCAGTAAAGTCTATTAAAACCTACCCTGTTGAATCGCTTGGCTTGGAAAGTGTGACCATTTGCACAATAGAGCTTTCGCCATCGCCGTGCACCTCGACGATAAATAGACTCTAAGGGGAGAAATTTGAAACAATCAGACAAAAACTCCAGAGAAGGCTGCTTGCTTTGTCCCTAGCTATCAAACTGAGACCAGTTTCAAGAATTATGTAAGTCAAGCATACGTACTGGTAAATAAATTACCCAAATATTTAACAATTACTTTGTATTTATAAAGGTTTTTACTCTTGTGTATCACATAATCTCAGTAAGCCTTAAAACTGGCCTTGAAGGTTGGCTAGCATTTTTATCCCCATGTTATGGATCTTGGGTGTAAGCATAATTGTATGATAGTTACCAGCTTGCCTATCACCATCAGTAACATCACAGATAAAGTGAGATTTAAACTGGAGTTTCTTGGGTCACAGTTTGATTAACCACCATACTGTACTTGCCAGTCAGTCATAAAATTGAAAGTTATGTATATTTTTAATTTAGGTAAAATTTAGGGAGGCTCGTCTGAAGCCTTCATTACGTATTTTTAGGAGGAAGGTGAAAGAAGTTCTTAATACCCAGGCCTTTGGGTCATTAACATTCTATGGCCTTTTAAATGTGTTTGTAGAATGGGGTTATTTGTTTTTTAAAATGTATTTTCTGTTCTCATTTTGATTTTTTTTTGCTGTGAACCACCTTGAGATCTTTGGATGAAGGGTGGTATATTTATATTTAATAAATATAAACAAACAACTCACTCCAAAACAAAAACACAACAAGGACTCAGATTTTAAAAATATGATAGAACTGCATATTTCAAATAATTATACTTACTATCTTCCCCTGGACAGGGCATTCCAGGCCTTTCTGGTACACAAGGAAACACTGGGGGAGGGGGGGAAATCAGTAATACTGCATTAGCTATTATTTTAATGATATGTGAAAAGATAAAATATGCATCAGAAAACAGTGCCAAATTGCTTGGTTGCATTAGCAGTGGCCCTAAGTTACAAAGGAGAGAATTGAGCATTCAGTGTCATCTAGGACACATGCAGGCCACATATACAAAGTCACATTTCAAAAGCCATCTCCAAATGTGTTTCTAAAGGAATCATTTCAGTCAATAATGGATCGCATAAGTGCCTCAGAAAGGTAAATAGCATTCATATAAAAATAAAAAAGTTATCCATGGCATTTGTATTTCTCCCACTCAACTTCCTACTAGCAAGAAGTGTAAAATCTGTAACAATAGAAATACCGGTAGTCACGAAGACAACAGTTGTTTCAAGTACAGTCATACCTCGGGTTGCAATCACTGCGGGTTGTGCATTTTCAGGTTACGGACGTGCCGAACCCGGAAGTACCAGAATGGGTTACTTCCGCATTTGGGAGCTTTGCACAGAAGCACCAAATTGCGTCACGCGCATGCTCAGACGCAGCACTGCGGGTTGTGAACGTGCCTCCCACACAGATCACGTTCGCAACCCGAGCGTCCCCTGTATACCAGAACTTTACTGGTAACAAGCATTTTATCTGAGCACCTTTACAGAAAATTAATCTGAACCACTGTTCCATAATTCACATTTGAACAAGTATCTACTCTACAATAAAAATATGTTTTGCGCATCAGGATTTTAGTGTTTGGATCATAGTATAAGTTAACTGAAGAAAGTTTAGAAAAGAAAATTTTATATTCTCACTTCCCTGTTACACCCCCCTCCAAAGTTTCTCTAGGATGTCACTGAAGGGGAATTTAAAGGGGTGTGTGTGTGAAGGATGATCAAAAGTGGGTAGACAAATTTTGGTACACTTTCTAATCTACCAGCAGCCCCCTGTGCCCATGCAGCACTGGCCAGGAGGGTCCCTTAATCCTCCAGGGAACCTTTCCAAGGGATGAGGGCAGCTGGAGGGGAGAGAAGATGGGAAGCTGCCCTTCTGTGACCTTCCTTAAGTTAACTCCTCTCAGAATCCAAGGCTATGGTTTCAGATTACAAAAGGTACTTTTCAGATAACTATTTGGAGGGATTAATAATGCCAAGTGGGCACATATTCTGTAAGTAAACACAATTAAGGGTGTGCATCCCAATTCTATGAGCCACTAGCATGAAGTAGTAGCATTTACAGAATGCAGAATTATTATGTCCATGCAAAGAACAACTATTTTTCATATCCTAATGCTATCACCAGATTAGTCCCAGCACAGGAGATGTTTAGGGGGCTGTGTCACCAGTGCTTCATTCCACTCTTGTGCAGCACTGTTAATACAAAGAAAGCTACTGGTATGCTGCTCCAATGGGACAGTGAGATTATAGAATCGCTTGTCATTTTGCTCTGCATCCAATGGATGATCGGGGCTGGTTTGAATTCTTACACTAAGGAATATGCATCCTTCCTGTTGGACATAGGATTGTACCGCTATACTTTAAACTACGTGGTACCTCGGGTTACTTACAAACACTTTGGGTTACAAACTCCACTAACCCGGAAGTAGTACCTCGGGTTGAGACCTTTCCCCCAGGATGAGAACGGAAATTGCGCAGCAGCGGTGCAGCAGCAGGCCCCATTAGCGAAAGCACGCCTCAGGTTAAGTACGGTTTCAGTTTAAGAACGGACCTCCAGAACAAATTAAGTTCATAACCCGAGGTACCACTGTAGTTGAAAAGAATTAGCATTAAACAAAAAACGAATGAGGAAAGCCTGCGTTTTCTGCACTCCTCAAACCAGGAGTGGATGTGCCAAAGTGATGTCTAGTATAGTTAAAAATATTTTTGTTTATTCCCTCCCCAGAAAACCTTTTGCATGGTAATAAGGCAGGTGGACAAATATGGTATGTAAAACAAATATCCCTAAACAAGTGTAACTTGTTCCTTCAGTCTTTGCACACAAGTTAAAAAAACAAAACAAAGCTGATGAACATTTAAATATTAAAATAGAGGTCATACATGCAGGAAAAAGAAAGAATATGTTCCTTCCTTCCTCTCTGTCCCTCTTTCTCTCATGCATGCATGCACGCATGCACGCACGCACACATACACACACACACAGACAACAGTATTATACCATGTATTAGGAGTTCTGAATCTTTGTTTAATTCATACAACCGAAAAGCTTCTTCCAATTCCAGCTGAGAAGAAACGGTACATGGATCCCCTAGAAAGAAATGAATTCATTCAATGAATACAACTCAACTTGAGCCAAGCTGCTCCTTAACATATTCCCACAACCAAGGATAATATTTTCTTTAGAGTTCTTGATTATGTCAGCTCAGATTTCAGAAAGACTACCTAATTGCTTTCCAACCTAAAGAAGGAAAATTATGAATTGTTTATTTTTAAAATATTTTGACTTAAGCCTAGCAAACAAAATCTGTCATTACACCCCCACATTCACTGGATAAACTAAATATGTGCCAATTTACCTCTAAAAGTATGTTTCTTACTGCATTAGCATATCAGATTCACAATTCACAATTCACAATATTTTCTATGATAGAGTGAGTCTTAAAAAGAATGTAGTTCTCGAGAAACACTTTCCTCCTCCCCACTCCCATCCTTTGAGATTTACAGGTGTGGATTTAACCTATTTTATATGCCAATAAAAGAAGCCATAAACAAAATTTGCAAGGCTTACATTCATGGAGGATATGAGCTTCAAATGGTTACTCGTTATGATGGCTGTATACTACCTCCAATATCAGAGGCAGCATGCCTCTTGAGGAACAGGAGAAAACTGTTGTGCTTATGCCCTGTCTGCAGACTTCCCATGGGCATCTGGTTGGCCACCAGGAAAAACAGGATGCTGGACTAGATGGGCCATGAGCCTGATCCAGCAGGGCTTTCTTTGTGTTCAAGGCTGACTAAAGTTATTCTCACAGCTACACAAAGAATAACTACTTTTTTTCAGAGCCATTTCACACATTATGATTTTTACATGCAAAAATTTAATGACTGTAACAAACAATTTTGCAGACATTTATGCATGTTGAGGGATGCGGGTGGCACTGTGGGTTAAACTATAGAGTCTAGGGCTTGCCGATCAGAAGATTGGCGGTTCGAATCCCCGCGATGGGGTGAGCTCCCGTTGTTCAGTCCCAGCTCCTGCCAACCTAGCAGTTCAAAAGTACATCAAAGTGCAAGTAGATAAATAGGTACCGCTCTGGCAGGAAGGTAAACAGCGTTTTTGTGCACTGCTCTAGTTCTCCAGAAGCGGCTTAGTCATGCTGGCCACATGACCCGGAAGCTGTATGCCAGCTCCCTTGGCCAGTAAAGCGAGATGAGCGCCACAACCCCAGTCGTCTGCAACTGGACCTAATGGTCAGGGGTCCCTTTACCTTTACCTTTGCATGCTGAAGAGCTGTGATTTATCACAACGTTTTGTTGAAAATAGCAGCAAACTCAGATTTACAGATACATAATATGGTAAAATGGTTCTCTTGAGATGTAATGGCTCTCTTTTATCAAAACTTCACAATTTCTGTAAAAAATATCTTTTTCACCATCCTACATACCATTTGTATACTTAGGAATTCATCCTAAGTCATTTGAGATACAACTGGCACCCAAAGCTAAAGGACAAGATCTCTTCCTTTATACTGTGCTCAAAACTGATTAAACAAGGCCATCTAGGACAGACACTGAATATTGCACAGAAATGAATTGTAGCAATTAAAGAAGAAAGTTTTCATTCAGGGAAACTAAGAGAACAAACCTGTTTTTTTCCAGTCAAGCAAAGAAACAATTGTGGTACAAGTTTAGCAAAACAAAGAACAAAAAAAGAAAAGAAATATGGGCAGGTGTTCTTAAGTATGCCTGAGGATATTTAGTGCTTACCAGAATTAATGTTTACTTTGTATAACAATGATTCTAGGTGTGCCAAGGTTAAAAAGTTGCCTGCTCCACCTCACCAGCTCAACAAAATCCTTACTTTCAGAATGAAGGAAACAGGAAGAACAGACAAATGAAGATGAAATTGTGCTCTTACACTCCAGTATGAACACATCATCAATGACTCACAACCTACAAAACCATTACATTAAGTGTAACACATCAGGTATGCAGACTCATGGGTGTGTTTATTGTTCAACCCTACAATCTTAGTTTTGTTACAAAACTTAGGACTCTAGCTCTCATGAGTGCAAAGAAGTGGGAAAATATGGAAGCAATGGCTGCAATCCAGTTTGGTGTCTAGGTCACTTTCACTAGTGTCTTGCTATTAACACTGAACAAATGCAAATAAAGAAACTCAACAATAGTATACTTTCAATTCACATAATTTTCTACTGAACTAGGAACTCTGAACTGAGATTAAATACCAGGAAGTTTACATTGCAAGTCATTTGGGAAAATAAGGAACTTGTTCTGCAGCTTTCCAATCCTGTAATTTAATTTGCATCTGTTTTCCCTGGCACACTATCTCTATACTACCCCCCCCCCAAAAAAAAACTTACCAGTAACTGTGGCACATTTCCACAGCAGCCTGAGCTAATGATTTTATTGTAACTTGCTGACCAGCACACAGGGAAGCTTTTTCCCTCTGCAGGCAATAGCTAAAAAGTTTGCTATTTTAGAATAAGTGACCTATAACCAAGGAAGGCATTTCTTGAAAATGCATTTACATAAGACACAATCAAAACACATGACAGAAATAGCAAAAATCAATACCAAAGCTTAGGAAAGGAATATGATCTTTCTTGGTTCATATTACATATAATTTGGTGACAATGAACTAGATTAGCATATGGAATTTACTGCCCTTAAGAACAGAGAATCTTAAAACTTCTCACTTTATACTAAGATGTCTTGAGTTCTCCTTCTCTATGTTTACAGTTGGAATTCTCTGAAAATTGACATGCCTACATCTGACACATGAAAGAGTTCAAATAGACTGCTATGGTCTTTCTTTCTTTGCTGGCAAATAGAGGCTACAGATGAAATGAAATGCTTTCTACTTTGGTCCTGGGAAGTAAAGCTGGGATATTAGGTAAAAGCAGTGCTTTTTCCTAAAAAAAATGTTTAGGGGTACTGTCGTTTTCCAAATCATATTGAAATACTGCCCCTTAATGAGGCCAAACTTAGATTCACAAAATGTTTTAGGGATATCCCCCCAGAAAGAACCACTGGGTAGAAGATACTAGTATTTTATGAAGTAGTTCCACTTCGTATCATCTTACCTTCTTCATCAATCCACTTCATGGTAAAAAGCTGTTCATTATCAAAGGCGCACATGTCCCGAACTTCGTTGCACAATCCCTCATAGGAGATGGAAGGTTCAAAGTAGGTTATCATAATGTCACTGGAAAGAGTCCAAACAAATAGTCTATTAATTTCAAAACTAAGGAACTATTTATATTGCATCAACTTTATTTGCTTCCATCTGTCAATGCATAAGCATTCGTTTTCCTGTATGTTTGAGTCTTGAATGCATTATTTTAATGTCAATCCTGCTATCTAAGCCAGGCCTGGTGCAAAAGTTCAGTTTCTAAGCAACACACCGGCACATGACTGAAAAGGAACTTCAGTTTTATATACATGTACCAACCTCAAATGTTAAGGTGCTCATGATTTCTACAATAATGATTCTACCACAGAAATAGTTAGCAGCCTAACCAGACTATCATTTTCTCTTAACTAATTTGAGGCTTGGCATCAGTCAGATTTTAGAAAGTAATACTAGGTATTTAATGAGACTATAGAAAAGTATTTCCCATAAAATGTGGATACTTAGCGACTGTTTGTAAGAGACCCATACAAATTATACATGTTATGATATTTTTCTCATGCTCTAAGTACCGGTACCCTACATTTCAAGTCTGATGAAACAAATTAATGGCTACACAATTCATACTTGAGATGCAGAATGTAATCACAGAAGCATCCAAAATAGCAAATTTTGCAGTAATGGGTGACTTCAACTACCCTAACGAAGAGTGGATTCATATGTGTTCCAGTCATTGTTGAGAGATGCAAATGTTGACAGATGTAAGTGTTGCTGAACCAACTGGGAGATGTGACCAGTGTGTTATATTAAATATACATGTAAATGGCCAATTGGCAAGAAAATCCCACACAGTGACATTTTAAAGTCAACTTTAAACATGGGATGGATCCTATCTCCTCTGTTCTAGGCTCTGAAAGATATGGCTTTCTGATGACTTGCAAGAATCACATTATAAAACACTTGTAACAAATGTGAAGAATATTGCAAAATATGTCCTTGGAAGTGTTTTGTGTGTGTTGGCAGTGTGCTGCTAAAAGAGGGACAATGAACTGTGGAGACAACAATAGCAGTCTTGTTGGGTGTATAACACGGTTGGTCTTGCTAGGATTTGGAATAAATGAGCAGATTTGGCAGTAGGATAGCTATGGCATAAATTGGGCAGAGCTTAATTTCTAACCCAATTTTATTGAAGTGGTTTACTAATTAGGGTGGACAAACTTTACAAAATCTGGTAGCCTCTATATTTATTCCTAAACATAGCCCTTATTGCAAATAGTTTTTAACTTTTAAAAAGGGGCTTTAAAATCTTTTTATTATTACAATTATCTCTCACCTTTCCTTCAGTGAGCTCCTTCTTCATTTTGTCTTCACAACAACCTTGAGACTTAGGTTAAGCCAACTTACTCATGTATCAAACTATGGTCTGTTATCTCTGAGCCAAGTCTGGCTACACAACAATAGGTTTGTGTTGCATTAAAATATATATCAGATTATTTTAAGTGACACCTAATATAACAAATAAAGTTACAGTAAATTTTAAAACCTAGCTTTATTTTTTAAAAAACAGCAAAATGTATCTATAGTTTAAAAAAAAAGTTAATCCAGATGACTTTCCCAAATCATGCCACATTTAGCATATTTTTATTTCACCTTACTAAAAAGTACTACTATGGCTGCATAGCACTATAAGTACAGAGCATTACACAATTGTTAAATCATTACAAAATGGTCATTTTTAATGCAGAGATACAGCCAGCATAAACCAAGAACTGAATTATTTTTAAGCAGGATTCTACAGTGGTGAAGACTGTACTCTAGCCAACTGTTCAACAACTAGCTCATGTTGAGTGAAAGTCAATCACTTGGTGAACTTGTTCATTAATTTGACTATTCCACAGTAATAATTAGCAACAATTTGTAATTGCATTCAGCTAGAATAACAGTATCAGCTTTAGCCCAGTTTAATAGGAATGAGTTATTTGCCATTGCTTTCTCTCCACAGATTGAAACCAAGCCATATACATAATACACAGGTCACCACAGTTTAAGACATCACAGTCAAAAGACTATGATTCCACGTGAATGATGGTAAACACTCCTGCTGAGCCAAGAAACACACCAGACTCTGCCTTGTTGAGATGTCTGAATGCAGGCTTGATGTTTTCCCCCTAACAAACCATGAGCATGGTTTCAGATGTCACAACAAGTGGGACTCTGGTTGTTTCTCAGTGGTGAAGGTGAAGAAGAAGAAGAAGAAGAAGAAGAAGAAGAAGAGCAGAGTGAGAACTTTTGAGCAGCATACACAAGCATGCTGGTTTAATGTGACATACAAACTGGGCTATTGTGATGTGCTAAAATAGCATGCAGTTAGCCATACCGTAATAGTAGATTAGAAAGGAGCATTTTTGTGTAGCAACAATGTACAAAGGTCAAATAAAAAACTTGTCAAAATTGGATGCATGTAGCATCTTGCAAAGCACACATTATCTGCTAAACCAGGTGCTGAGGAGAGCTGTACAACCTTTTTCTTTGAAGTTTCTCAATGGAATGCTCAACATATATTTGACAAGCATGTTATAAGTATAATTGGTGATAGCCAGACTCTGAATCCAGTGAAATCCATGGACGTCTGTATTTAAGTGCATTGAGCTCAATAGGTCTACACAGATTATGACTAACACTAGTTATCATCCAAAGTATTTAATATTGTAAGACTTAAGGTTTAATCCCAATCATTATAGGCCAACCATCTCTGGGGGAAAGATGGCATCTTTTGTTGTAACTAATTCCACATAACGTAATTCCAGTTTGTTAACCTATTTATGCAAAGATCATGAACCAACACCCTATGTGACTCATTTTTGCTCCAGATGTACTAATCTGCCATAAACTGCATTTATAGTCTCAGGTGGAAGTTAATAGAATATCTGAAGGAAAGTTTCCCATGTATTAGTGACCTTAGTTACAAAACATCTTAAGTTTTCAATTTGCAAATGATGACATTATGCTACTCTTGCCTGATGTTTTAAGATCAACAGCATTACCGGTGACTATCCAACACACAAAACAGATGTCTGAACAGTTTTTAAACAAAGTTTAGACTGATCTCACTCTAGAGACCAACAAAATTGTAAATCACCAAATATATGTGTTTCAGACTAAAAATCTTAGACTTTTATATTCAGTGTGCATAGTTTCTAAACTTCCTTCCAGTTAATAATTTCAGGTGAAGATAGAATCATAGAATCACAGAATTATAGAGTTGGAAGGTACCATTAGGGTCATCTAGTCCAAGCAGGAAACATTTGCCCAAAGTGTTGCTTAAACCCATGATCCTGAGATTAAGAGTGTCGCGCTCTACCAACTGAGCTATTATCCAGCTCTGCCATTTTTCAAAAGCTGAGCCTTCAGAATACGGCATGTTATAAACAGAAATAAATAATTTTACAGTGACCACCACTTGTAAGCATTTCTCTATATTAGGAAGGTCTTGTCTAGCATATTACATTAAAAGTGTAGCTCTAACCATATGTACTAGAAATCCTATTGAAATCAAATGAGTTTATCTCTAGGTAAGTAGGGACAACAGAGGATGAGATGGTTGGACAGTGTTCTCAAAGCTACTAACATGAGTTTGGCCAAACTGCGAGAGGCAGTGAAGGATAGGCGTGCCTGGCGTGCTCTGGTCCATGGGGTCACGAAGAGTCGGACACGACTGAACAACAACAACAACAACAAGTAGGGTTAAAATTGCAGGCTGAGCTTAGTGGGCAATGGTGAGATCATTTTCACAATAAGAGTCCCTCCTTAGAAAGCCTTTGCCTTTTTTTGTTTGCTCTTCTTGACTTGACATGTTTGTTTGTTTGCTTACTTAACCTTCCAATTGTTTTAGAATAAAATGTTTTGACTCTATGGTTAACTAGAAATAAAAACTTTAATAAAATTTCTTTCAAGCCCCTTTTGCTATGAATGAGGCAAATGCAAGTGATCTTAGTTCTCTAATTCTCTAAGAAGTAACTAAGTATTATTAAAACATTGAAGTTCGGTGGTGATTGTGTGATGTGGTCAAGAAGTCCTTTCCTCTATCTTGTCTGTCAGATAAGGCATACAGTTCTAAGAAAGCTATCTGGGAAAGCCTACTGTGAATACAGAGGTTTATAGTTACCTTAGTGAGAGCCCTAAAAACAGATCCCTACTTAAACTATGATTACAAGTACAGGTAGGTAGCTGTGTTGGTCTGCCATAGTCAAAACAAAATAAAAAAATAAAAAAATTCATTCCAGTAGCACCTTAGAGACCAACTAAGTTTGTACTTGGTATGAGCTTTCATGTGCATGCACACTTCTTCAGATACAAGGACAGCAACAGGCTAGGTTTTAGAGCTGAAAGGTTAGTTCAGTAAAGTTCTAATAAAGCTATTTTTTTATCATAAAGTTCTAATAAAGCTATTTTTTATCATCAACAAAAGCAGTACCATAAATTTTAGAGGTCACTGGACTTATTTAAAATATTTATACAGGAATATATCCAATATTAGTTTTACTCATAAAAGATCTTTGTCAGTCATTGGGTAAAACCCATACACACTGCCTTGCAACCTACCGGTATCATCTCAAGGAAGCTAGAGACAGGAGCACATTCCACAAATATTTACTTCAGTTACCATAAACTGTATGTTCAGAGACAGAAGAAGGAATGCACATGAACCTTCTTTTAACTGATTAATTTTCATGAATAAAATCTAAACAACTTCCATAACATAATTAATTGTTATCCCAGTCTGTATCAGTATTGTATTTGAAAGTGATTCAAAAATGAAATGAATGAATGAATAACTTATATGCAATTAGAAAAGATAAGAATGTTTTTATTTTACCACAATAAACTTCTTACCTAAAAAACAAAATATTGAGTATTGTCTTTCATTTCAATAAATTTTGTAATTCTTAAGTACTCAAAAAAAAAAGATTCCAATTAACTTTGAAATAGCTCTGCTTCTGTCTTCTTTATTTCGTTACAAATAATTTGCTATAATGTGTTAATTTGTCTATAATGCCCAAATTCCCTATCTTAATAAGCCAGTGTTTTATCAATGGGAAAAAATGAGAATTTGAACTGACCAGCACCACAAAAAATAGCTGCAGTAACATTTTAAGACACCACTTATTTGCACACTCAAGGAACTGGCCCCTCCATATAACGTTGGATCAAACATAATTTCCTAACAGAATTTTATATTAACCATGAATTTCATTTTCTCCCAATACTAGTTGACCATTCCCACCATAAGTGGTAGTGATCTCCATTTTTTAAAAAACCAAGTAGAAGTATAGTTTCTGTCTACCTTATTTATCAATGCTAGAGTTAAGAACCACCTTGTTGTAGTTTTATACCACTTGTTCCTCATCATCAACATCCAGAGATGTAAGACAATGAAGCTGAGCCACATCAATGGCCAGCTGATGAGAATAACAAACATATGGATACGATCTTGTTCAGTTGAGTATGCAGATCTGACTCTTAAAGATTTATTTATTTAAATTATATACTGCCCTTCATCTGAGGATCGCAGGGTGGCTTACAGGAAAAAACACAAAAATACTAGTCCTTTAAAGCAGAAAGCTAGCAAACCACACACAAATTAAGCAGTAGAATGGCCATTACTGTCAATATTTCCTCTGAGACCCTAGCCTTAAGGAAAACAGCACAATTGGAAGACAACAAGGGGAGTGGCAGAAAAACAAAGTGGTCATCCTCCAATAATTAGCTAAACGGCTGCTCTTCAGACCATTTTACGAACCAGATTAAATATGCTGTTGATTATAAAAGTTCATGGTAGGACATTCTTTTGATGATCTGTAATGTGGCAAAGATGCCTACTCTTCTGGAGAAAGCTTAAAACCATGGTTCCAGGTGACCTCTAAATACTAGGCACAATAGAAATCAAGGTGAGAAATTAATGTAAATGTTTCTATTTAAATGCAGTGAATAGCAACAGAATCATTTAGCTACTCAAATTCTTTCCCTTGTTTTCCCCATTTCAGTGTCACTTGCCTTCATTCGTCCCATGTTTTGCCATATATAATCACTGGACATGGATTTATTGCTTAGCCTTAGGTTAATAATGCAGAACAAAAATGATCACACTGTTGAGAGTTCTGAGCTTTGTCTTTATTTGAATTCCACAGACCTACTAAGCAGCTGGATTTTAATAGTTATCCAAAGTATCCAAGTGTAGGGAATAGAAGCATTAAACAAAATCTTAGAGAAAGCCCATTTAACGACTAAACCTAGTTGACCAGGAACCTGTATCAGGATACACAGAACCAGCTGTGTGATGAAACCTGACGCTGCCAGGAAACGTTCACTGAATAAAACTTAATCCAGTTACCACTGTCTGAAAAAATGTTGTGATTATTTTTCTCAAAACAGCAGCAGAAAGCAGACATTAGTGTTCCATGACACATCCATTTTTCTTCAAAACTGTGAACAGGCAAAACATAGTTTTGTGATCCACAGTATCTAGTTTTTTTAAAAAAATAACAGGGTGTCCCCACTTGTAAAGCAGGGCTGTTATTGTTTATTCAATCTAAACACAAGTATTTTAAAAAAAACCAGAGTGGCGTCATCATAGAATACACATTACTGGACTCTCACAATGAGAAATGCCCTTTCTAAGACTGTACCTGCTATAAGCTGTTTTGAGTACCTGTCAGGAAAAAATATGGGATATAAATAAATATGATGATGATGAGGATGATGATGAGGATGCACAACAAAAACAAATAATTGATGCTTCTCCCTCATTTGCCAATTTAATCAATTAATATTGAATGCATTTAATACAGGGCAGGTACTGGAGTAAAAAGATGCCCATGAACACAATGACAGCAAAAAGGGGGAAATCATTCACTACAAAAACACAATTTAGGGCAGGTACTGAAATTGTATTGGCGTATGTATTTAAGAAGGAAAAAAGTGTTTCATCAGTCTATATAATTAGTTAGTAGAACTCACTAGCACAGATATTTTATTTAAGTATTTATACTCTACCCATGCCACTTTAAGAAAAATGAAAAAAAAACCCATACAGGGTGGCTTACAGCATATTAAAAAATAACCAAAAGGCCTCCAAGTCTTGTACTAGACATTTGTGTACTTTGGTTTCACAGAATATATAACTGAACATCACATGGGCTCTACCAATAGCAATTAGTAAATGGATTTGATGAACACAATGAAAGTGAATTTACTGAAACCCATGAGCCCAAACATATACTGTGCTCAGAAAAAGATCCCTCTAATCATCATAATCTGTAAATCAGAAACAGAGGGTGCTTTACTGCAGAACTTGCATGTGGCCAAAGACAGTTTTGGACTGCTTACGTGGCAAGAGAAAGTATAGCTGGCCCTATAATATGAAAGTAGGAGTAATACAAAGGGTTCAAAGTTGGAAGGGTCTGTTTCAGTCTTCACCTAGTCCCCTTTAGATGTTGCTGGCCAACTATCAGGGATGATAATCCAACATCATCTTAGAAGGCATCAGGTTGGGTAAAGCTGGTCTACTTGATCAGCTTCTGAAAACCCTGACAAGACTAAAATCCTCTTGACAACAATCTCATGTGAGATCTAGCCAGCAAATCATCTTAACTCCTTGCGTCACAATAACTGATAATTCTTGAATGTTTGACTTAATACTCAGAAGTATCTCAATTCTCAAACATTCCTGCATTGCAGGGAGTTGGACTAGATGACCCTTGGGATCTCTTCCAACTCTACAATTCTATAATGCTAAAGTGGGATAGCAACTTCTCTTTAACCAACCACAGATCCCCAAACTCTGGTGTATGCCCACCTTTGTTACACAGCTGTGAGAACAGTGGCTAAAAATTGAAAGTGAAATCAATACTAGAATCCTTTCCACCTAACCACAATGTTCATAAATACTCCATGTTATTATAAATATACAAAAATTGTCCATATTCAAAAAAAGCAAATTCCTCCTTTTCTATCTTTAGTTCTAGATGCCAGGGAGAAGGAAACAAACCAAAACAGGGAAGAATGCTTCCACAGCTTCATGCATGCTGCAATCATGTTCTCCAAGTACTCTGTAGTTACACACCACCCACAGAACTAAATCTTTGTCCAACAACTCAATTCTGTGGTCTTTCTTACACTCCTACTTACATTATTTTACTGAACCAGTACCTCTACTATTGGCACTGCAAGATATACTAACAGAAATCTAGCAAAGAAAATCTTAAAAATTCAATTTCAAGAACCAGCTCCTATTCAGTTCTATATTAATTTTGAGACAGCATTCTCTAGCAAAAGAACTAACTTACTGAAGCTCATCCAGCTTTAAAATATACCTTAAGCTTTATATGCATTTTGTATTGTTGAATTTTAATTGTGTTCTTGTTGAACTGTGAAAGTGGTCTGCTATTATATGCCCTGGAAATGATGTAATCTGCATTGCAACCATGGGGTGAAGAACAGGACAGATTTTTTTTCTTAAAAAACCGAAAACCTATGAATTTCCCTCACACACATTTCCAAGATATGCATCACTTACCTGCAATATATTTTACTGCAGACGACAGAGAAAAAGAAAACAAAAATTGGGGGGGGGGGGCTGTATAATGCACTGCCACATCTATCAAGAAAAATCCAAACAGTCCACATTCAGCTAGTACCGGTATGAAGCATAGAGAACCACAATTTACTGCACCATGCATACTACTGTACTGGTAATTCAGTTTATACATTCTAGCGTCAATCCATATTCCTACATTTGCTAAATGCCCCTTATTTTCTGTATTGCCCCTCTATTTCAAAAGATGGCAGAGATTCCATCCACTTCCTTAACACTTTCATGAAGCCCTACACTCCCACAGCTTCAGTGCTTCATTTTTGGAATTCTGATCTCTGCATGCTTCTCTCACCCTATGAGCAATCCTCCTACTCATGGTTTCCCCTCCCCCATAACAATACAGCACTCTCTTGTATCTCACAGATGCATCCTGAGCAGTTAACATGAGACATATCACCTTACTGTAGAATCATAATTTGCTCACTGTGCTAGGTGTAATAAATCTTACTTTTCCCAACATTCTTCCCCCAATAATTAAACCCAGACTGCCCGTCCCATAATAACTGTCGCAACAATTTCCATGCCCAGATAATGTGCTGCCATCCAACCTCTCATGGCTACCCAGCAGATAGAAGTCAAAAGCATACAAACCCCCTCACATTGGCAGCAACCTGAATCTCATTCCATACACTTGAAATTTACACCACTGGCCATTTCCCATTCCTACAGGCTCTCTTCCCAGGTATCTTAATCCCTGACTCCCCCACCTTGTGAAAAATTTGCCTACCATGTGTGTAGCCCATTTCTTCCCTATCCCCAACACCAGACAAGTACAACTCCGTAATCTCTGCACTTCATGAAAATACAAGAAAAGGACTCTGCTCCTCCACCTTGTATTTCACCCCAACCAGGCTGCTGGATCACAGCTCCCTTCATCCTCGATCACTAGTCATACTGGCTCTGAGGGCTGCACTCCAACAACACCTGGAAATCCAAAGCTGCGGAGGGGACCAAGCATCCAACTTCGTGAAGCATTCAATGTCCAACCGCACTCAGCCATATGTCACCAAGCAGGGCAGGGAGACAACCCTCCTTCTCCGTTTCCTCTACCCCAAGCAACTTGTACTTGGGTTGTATGGTGCTTCTGAACAGGGGGGTACCTATGAATAGGCAACTTCGCGAAAGACAGGTCCGACCTTTTCTTCTTTTCCTTCCCCCGAAGCCAGTGAGCTCCGCCAACATCGTGCGCGAATAAAACCCCGCGAATTAAACTGTGTGTGGAACAACAACCGACAGCTGATCTATGTGACTGAATGATTTCTCGCAAGGGAGGGCGAGGCACCTCTGCCACCCCATTCGCCTCATCCTCCCCACAACCCCAGTATAACGCCCTAACCCCCTGCCCGCCACATTACTCAGTCTCGTCCGTCCCACCCCCACCGCTTCCCTCCAAGCCAATTACTCACCCCTTGTAAAAAGCCTTGACGCGGACTTGTTGGGCGCTGTCCCCGCCGGGGCCACCGAGACCCCCGGAGCCGCCGCCCCCGCCTCCCAGGCCCGGGAGAGACATGCTGTTCCCGCCGCCGCTGTTGCTGCCGCTCTCGCGCTGAGTCGGCATCGCCTCCTCGCCTTGCCCGGCCCCGCCCGCCGGCTCTGCCAGCCCCACCCCGGAGCTGCGGAAGGCAGATGAAGAAATGAGAGGGGAAGAGCGGGAGGAGGAGAAGAAGAAGAAGAGGTGGGAGCGAGCTGCGCGCACCCGCCGCCGCCTCACAACTCTTCCCTTTCCCGCCCGCCCCCCGTCCCTCCGCCAGCCAACCGCCGCTCCCTCCCTCGAGCCGCTCCAACGTACGCTCGGCTCGAGCCGCCCAGCCGCCTCAGCGCGCGTGCGCGAGGGATAAGGTTCCGTTCCTACTCCATACTTCCCTCCCTCTTCCCAGAACGCGCCGAGCTTCCCGAGCGGAAGCGATCCGAAGGAATTGTGGGATAAACCATTTCTCAAGACTTATGGGGGGGGAGGGAGACGACGCCATCTCTTGCACGCTAGGTGACACCCCGGATAGCTCTGTGCGTAAACGGATGATATTCATTTCCAGAGGCTGAGAGACTGGGGACAGGCTGCTGCTCCTCGTTGTCTGGCCTGGTCTCGACCCCAGCTTCTTTCGTGCCTAGCGAAAGGGTTGTACCACCACGCAAGGGCATTAAATACTGGACAAAAGGCAGGAGGTAAACGCTGCTGAGTGGGACTTCGACTCCGACACTAGCCATATTAAACAAAAACTTCCGCAGAGCCTCGTTATAGGTTGGTACCGGCCATAGCATCCGGTGAAGCGGGGGACACTTCCGAGTGCTAGGGATACCTGCGCCGCGGAGAATTTTGGGTAACGGAGTTTCCAAATGCAGCTGGCGGGCGGCGCTGTACAAGTACCAGGTGTTTTGTGCTGCCTGCGCGCTTTGACACTTGCGCCGATTTTATGGCTTGGAGGTGATTTATGACGCTGCGATGCATGAGGACACCAAACAGGGTTACAAACATTTACAAGTATGTGCACAAACGCGTTTAGACTTGTTTGAGGATTAGGGATATGTCTTTACATGGACTGGAAATGTCAGCAGTGCACCTTGGATGAATGAGAAACTGAAACTATTAGAGCTCGTTTACAGTAGAAAGCTCTTGAGTATTCCATCTTTGGACTTCCTTTTAGATGGGAAAAAAATAGGGCAGCAAATGAGCCCAGTATCATTCCCACTTTAGATCACAAGATGCAAAACAGTACAGGGTATTTAACAATGCACTCCTATTTTCCTGGTAGTAAGTCCCACTGAACATAGGAATTTACTCCTTTGACTGATTTACATTCTATGGCTTTTTAAATGTATTTGCGGGAGGGGGGGTTATGGGTTTTTGTTCTATGTATTTTGTGTTTTCATTTTATACTATATTGTGGACTTCCATGTGATCTTTGGATGAAAGGCGACATATAAATTTAATAAACAAATACAAACTAAAAAGAAGAAGAAGAGGAGGAGGAGGAGTTTGGATTTGATATCCCGCTTTATCACTACCCAAAGGAGTCTCCAAGCGGCTAACATTCTCCTTTCCCTTCCTTCCCCACAACAAACACTCTGTGAGGCGAGTTGGGCTGAGAGACTTCAGAGAAGTGTAACTAGCCCAAGGTCACCCAGCAGCTGTATGTGGAGGAGCGGAGACACGAACCTGGTTCACCAGATTACAAGTCTACCACTCTTAACCACTACACCACACTGACTCAACATGAAGTGAATTGCACTTGCTTATCACACAAAAAGGAGCTTATGTTATATTGCTGCAAGTCAGGTATAGAGAACCTTTGGCCCTCCAGATGTTACTGAAGGCCAACTCCCATCAGCTCCAACAAGTCTGGCCAATGGCCAAGGATGATGGGAGTTGTAGTTCATCAACACCTGGAAGACCAAAGGCTTCCTGCACCTTCTTTAGCTTGGGGACTTTTGCATGAACAGGTAGCACATTTGAGATAATTGACAAGCCCATTTTTTAATATCTCAGCTGCTTTTGCAGCTAGCAGCGATCATACTGCATACATTGAGAGCATCTGCTGCATTATAGACTTTTCAGTTAGCCCAATTATAAATGTGTGCATAATTACAATTTGACTATTATTAAAGTATTTCAATCACAATTATAACAAATAAAGCCTTGACATATCTCGCTTTGCATGTCATGAGTCTATCTCATATATTAGTTTCACCTTTTAAGTTGAATTGCTGAAATAAATTACCTTTTCCATGATATTCTAATTTTTCGAGTTTCACCTGTGGTGCTTAGAATATATATATGAACCACACTAGGCAGCCAGATGCCTCAAGGGAAACCCACAAGCAGGGGTACAAGGGCACCCAGTTTGTTTCATTAGTCTGCCGCGAGTTTTAATATTACGCTTTATCTTATGCATGTCTACTCGGAAGCAAATCCTATTTAGTGAGACTTCCACATGACGCAAGTATGTACAGGATTGCAGCCCTGTCCAGAGCGAGAGAGCAAAAGCCCTGTTCACAACCTGCATACTAGTTTTAAAAAGCCTCTACCACTTGCCCCTGCACACTGCAATCCTGTACCCGCTTACCTGAAATCAATAGGACTTACCTCCGAGTAGACATGTACAGCGTTCGCTGTTAGACATCCCTTTCCTAAACAAACAAACAAAACCACACCTCCGAATGCTTTTGCCTCCACGCAACACAGCCGTATACTCAGCATATGTATACACAAAGGTTCGCGCTTCAAAAGCGACGTCCGAAGCGGCGCCAAAAGAACACTCGCGCGACCCATTCCTGCGCCGTGACCTTTTGGCGCGAGCCAAGTTCGGCCTCCCGGCCGAGGGGCGCATGCGCGGTACCTCCCTGTGAGGGAGGCGAGAACATGGCGGAAGCGCTGTGAAGGGTCTGTAAGCCAAGCGGGCGCGTCTTCTCGCGGGCGGGCGGCGCTGTGCGCGGGGAAAGGAGAGGCCTGCTGAGCGGCTGCGGCTGCTCCTGCGCGGCGACTGCTGACACCGGGGCCCGCAGGTGGCGGCCCCACGGCCACGGCCCCAGCCTCCCCTTGGGCTTTGTCAGGTAGGGAGTGGGAAAGGTCCTGGGCCCAGACACCGGTTTCTCATGGCGCTGCCTCGCTCTGAGGGCAGGCAGCAAAGACCCAGGGCTGCCTCGATTGGACGACCCCTGGAGTGCCCTGGCCCAGGGCCGCCCAGCCTAAGGACGGGAAGGGAGCGGGAGGCTGGGCCCTGCCGTCTGGCTGGAAGCTGGTGCTCCCTTCAGTTCTACAATATATCCATCTATCTGTGTCTACGTATTTTCCTGCGGCGTGTGTTAGTGGTTAGAGCAGAGCGGCTTCTCCCTCTGTAAAATAGATAAAAAAAACTCTTGGCAGGTGGAAATCCAACAGGTGCGGATTGCACCAAGCTCGGCCCCTCTTGCTCTGGGGGAAAGCTGCCGCTGTTGGAATAGCTCAGTCGGTAGAACATAAGGGTTTTGGGTTCGGGTCCCACTTTGGGCAAAATATTCTTTGATTGCAGGAGGTTGGACTAGGTATCGGGGTCCCTTCCAACCCTGATTCTGCAGGCTGTGCGTTTTTATTTATTTAAATTATTCACATCCCACCCACAATCATCCCCAGCGACATGCGGGAGGTGCTGGTGTTGTGACGGAGCAACGAACCAGGAAGTCTCTTATGTTGACTCTTGCCTTTTCCATGAACTCGCAGTAGGTGGCCTTAGGGAAGCCGCTCTTATACTGACAGCGTTTGTTTTTTGTTTTTGTTTTTTTGCAAGGGTTAGCACTTAATTATGCACGTGGAGTGCTTTGAACACTTGAAAGTGCTATCCAAATGTTAAGTTTTGTTACGTTAAACAAGATAAAACCGTATTTGGAAAATAATAAAACAAATATGCATCAAAAAGTTTAATTCACCATTAAACATAATTATTGCTGTGTACAAACAAGCAGCAGCCAAATTCTACTAGGATGCAAGTTTTGCATCCCCTCCAGAATGAGAGGAGAGTGGCTTTTGACTTTGTTAGGGAGACCATTCCACAACCTTGAGACAATTGCAGAAATGGTCCCACTCTTTGAAGCTGATGTTTTCATCTTGTATACAATATGTCTTGCATTCCCATAATAATCAGAAGGTATGCTGCAGACCTCCTGAGCCAACTGTAGCTTCTGAGTCAGCTTCAACCCTAACCCACATAAAACAAAATTGTGGATCAGTGCTCTGAAAGCAAGTCAGAGCCTGATAACACACTTTTGGCTACTGCCACCGCTGCATCCTGATCCAAAGCTACCCCTCTGGTCAGATAGAGAGATTACCAACCCATCTATCACAGGCATAACACATCTCTTTCTAGAGCAGTAAGATTACCCAGAAGCATCACTTCCATCTTATCTGGATTCAGCATCATCTTGTTTAGCCTCATTCACTTAGTTACAGCCTTCGGTTATAGAGTCTCTGGAAAAACAAATGCACAAAACCCGTGTTCAAAAGGCCACAGTGCATTGCCCATCCTTCCTCAAAGGGCGTTCCTAAGGCGAACACTTTTCTAAGCTCCTTGGAAGAAGGACAAATTTATAAACAACCTTGGACCACTGGTAGTTGCTGGTGTGTAGAGAATGATATTTAATGTATATATTTATAACTAGAAAGAAACAGCTTTCTTGGCTTAGTAGTATAAAATTTGAAATGTTAATAAAAGTGTAGGAATTCTGTAGTTTTCCGTTTTTCTATATACAGGACTTAGATAAGCATAAGATACCAAAGAGGTGCAAACTGGAAAATTGTGTTTTCTAGACGGAGTCGTAATTTATAAATTGAAAATCGGAATTTTCAATATTTAATAGACTATGCTAGCCAGCAGGTCTCATCAAAGTGATTGGCTCGTGCTGCTTGGTATCCTTTTATGAACAGTTAGGGCTGCTGCTCATGTTATATCTCTTACTTTTCAAGTATATACTTAAATCTTTAGCGTGGATACATCAGACAGGTAGTTTAGAATACATGTATTATACAGGCACATCTGTCAGGTGGGATTAACTGGAGCTCCTGGTTGGGTGTACGTTCTGAGGTGTATCTGAGTTGCTTGCTGAGTTATGTGTTAAATGATCTATATTCTTTCACATGGTGTATTGCACAGGTGTGCCAGAACCAAAGGCACTCTTGTACTCTTGCAGCACACAGACATACTTGCCGCACATATAGCACTAACATACAGCATTCACAGCATTCACCATATATGCAAGTACACAGTACTGTCCATTTCACGGCACACTACACACATTCTCTCTCTCTCTCTCTCTCTCTCTCTCACACACACACACACACCTCACGCATTCCCATCATAGTGCTAGACTGAAAGGAGAAATTTAAATGTATCCTCTAAATCCAGCACTACAATGGGGTGATTCATCCTCCATATGCAAGTTAATAGCAGCATCTGCTTTATCATATTTCCCCCTCTGTTTACTAAGGCAATCCATATCAAAGAGTGTATTGCATTAACCAAAGGCCGTAACAATTGCATTACAATTTGCCAAACTGCAAATCATAACATGCAGCATACAGCAGTTGCATAATGCAATGCAATAGTGATTTAAAGAAAGGGAGTAAGAATGCTTAAGTATATCTGCTAGCTCGTACAAAGTTTAACTTCCGTTAGACCTCTGAATCTCCAGTGCAAGTTATTTTAATATTGTCTTCTTCTCTTTTTCCAATCTTTCTTTCAGCCAGAGCAGAATCTGTCACAGATCTGTTAGCGTCACACAAAAGGAAGCAAACCATTTCTGCCGTAGTAAGCCTGCTTTCATGAATTAGCAAAGGTTTCAGGAATTGATATTCTGGACCCCGATATAAAGGGCAGATTAACAACCTTATTGTAGCGGTTATCCAAGACTGCTGTGGGCATCGCTTTATATCTGAGCTCCATAAAGGCATTTCTTAAGACAGCAGGCATGAGTTTGGTCAAATAAAATGCTCTTAAAAGCTCCATTTTCAGAAATTGGAACCATGGCGAGAATCTGGAATTCCCAATCAAGTGCAAATCCCTTCTGGATTTTAAAAAAAGGTTTTGAGGTAGTCTAGGCTCAGAAGAACTGGAATAGTTCTTTATTTGTTAATTTTTGGGTGTACAGTACAAATTAATAAGGCAACTTTGTTTCTTTAATATTATGACTCTGAAATAAACTTACTCAGTAATTACTAGTTTGAATAACTTACTCTGGTAACACCCACTCTGTCTTCAAATGGGTGTGATTTCCTTCCTGAAGTAATACCCACAGCAGTCTTTTGAGGCAAGCCATTTTCTTGTTCTGCAAATGCAGAGCTGCAAGCAAGCGATTGTAACTTACATTTTTGGATGACCCACCATTTGAACTTGCATTTCCCAGGGCAATGCCCAGCACACTTTCTTATTCGAATCACACCAACTTGTATGTTCCTCTCTGGATTCCAAACACTAGGATGTTGCTTACATTCAGCCGTTGGTTTTTCTTTTGTTTTTCCTTACCAGGTGGAAGAATAATTTCACAGCTATGGAGAATGAACCAAGCACAACAACATGTTCTACATGCACAACTACTATCACCACCACATCCTCCCCTTCCCGTACTCAGCCACCTCAGATATCTGTCTACAGTGGTGCAGATCGACATGCTGTGCAGGTATTTTATAGTTAACAGTAATAATAATTAAAAAAACACGGAGGATTCAAAAGCACTGACAAGCAATGGTGATTTCTCTATATCTGGTGGGAAACTGGATCTGGCTAGCAAACCAGATTTTTATTTCTCCAACCTGTAGCAAATTTGACAGGTGGGCAAGACATCAGATGGTTTCAAGACCACATAACACTGGTCTTGAAAGAACTACATTGGCTCCCAGTATGTTCCCGAGCACAATTCAAAGTGTTGGTGCTGACCTTTAAAGCCCTAAACAGCTTCGGCCCAGTATACCTGAAGGAGCATCTCCACCCCCATTGTTCTGCCCAGACACTGAAGTCCAGTGCTGAGGGGCTTCTGGCGGTTCCCTTGCTGCGATAAGCCAAGTTATAGGGAACCAGGCAGAGGGCCTTCTCGGTAGTGGCACCCGCCCTGTGGAATGCCCTCCCACCAGATGTCAAAGAGAAAAATACCAGACTTTTAGAAGACATCTGAAGGCAGCCCTGTTTAGGGAAGCTTTTAATGTTTGATGGACTATTGTATTTTTATATTTTGTTGGAAGCCACCCTGAGTGGCTGGGGAGATCCAGCCATATGGGCGGGGTATAAATAATAATAATAAATAATTATAACAATTATAACAATTATTATTATTATTATTTTGCCCCACACTTGCAGAGCCCCTTTCAATGTGCTCCACAAGATGGTGCTTTGAAAGGGGCTTCCCGAAGCTGCCAGTCAAGTAAGCCTCTTTCAAAGGGTGAGGGAGAAGGAGGGGAAGTCCTTTTGCGGGAGAAGAAATCTGCTTTTTCGGGATCATCCATAATGTAATTTATGGCAGTCGTAGTGTATTACTGGTCACTGTTGAGTTGATACATTAATTTTAAATGCATCCTTTACATCTGACCAGCCACAGGTTCTTGGACAGTTTAATGTGCTAGCATCAGCAAGTTTTCTATTTCTGTCCCTGTAATGATGTTACTTTAAAATCCACAGGTTATTCAGCAGGCCTTGCATCGTCCGCCAAGTTCAGCAGCGCAGTATCTTCAGCAGATGTATGCAGCTCAGCAGCAGCATCTCATGTTACAAACGGCTGCTTTGCAACAACAGCATTTAAGTAGCACCCAGTTCCAGAGCCTGGCCAGCGTCCCACAGGTGAGATTGAAACAGAAAATACAGCAACCGTCTGGGAATTAAGTTTAAAGTGCCACAAAATGCATTATCAGGATACTGCTTTCGTCTTAATGACAGTTTCTGACAATTTATTTTTTTTACCCCAGGTTTTTTAATCATCAGTGGGAGCTTCAGTTCACAATTTTACCTGGAAACATGAGGGTCAGCTAGGGAAAAGGGACAGTGTTCTCTCCTTCTACCGCCAACCAATACCGTGTTGTTGTATCCGAGGGGATTTGTTTTTAAAAAGACTTTTCAACTTTGCAATCTTATGTTGTAAAGAGGGTATCTGGAGCAGAAGACTAAGCTAGTTCAGCAGCTACTTCAAAATAATCAAATTAATATTTGCAAAATCATTTTAACTATGTGACTGACTAGTCAGTTTTTAATCAGAGATGTATATTTAATGCACCAATTTTAGCCTTGTATCACATTCTTGGTTGTGGCATTCCCATGAATCATGGGTCTCTAACCTTTCGGGGCCTTTGTGAGCATTTTTAAGCCACAAAATGGCTGCCATGGGGCGTAGCCCTTCACAAAATTGTAAGAGTCATTGAATTGTATAATTGGAAGAGGTCACGAGGGCCATCTAGTCTAACCCCCTGCAGTGCAGGAATCTTTTGCCCAACGTGGGGCTTGAGCCTACAACCCTGAAATTAAGAGTCTCGTGCTCTTGAAGTTTGATCTAATAACAACAACTAGATCCTCTTTTAATTTGTATGACTTTTAAATAGGACCTGCCCCATCATCAAACTAAAGCTTTCATTGGGGTCTCCAGACAGCACAGTGAAAATAACAGATTCAGCACTTGGCAGCCTCTTAAAAAGTAGAGAGTTGGCCGCAGGGCACTGGCGGAGGAAGACGAGTGTGGGGGAGCGCACCGCCCCTGGCAGCGCAATCCCAGTGGAGTGCCATCGCGACTGCCCCCCACCCACGCTGGGTGCCCTGCCCCCGCAGGGCGGTGTGCCACACCCCTGTGGGCGGCACATCATGCCCCAGGACACGCATTGCACCCCTGCAGGAGGCGCACCCCACCCCCAGGATGCGCGCCAGCCCCTTCCCACCTGCTCTCCGCCCCCCCCCGTGCCAGAGCATGAAGCTCCGCCACTGCCGCAGAGTTAAAGACACTGAAGGCCACAGAGAAAACCATTGTGGGTTTCATGTGGGCATTGGACTGCCTAGCAAATGCCATTGCACCTAGATGTTCAATTTATCATATTCAACATTATTTAAATACTTTTTATTGCAGTGTAAATGACACATTTGACAGATGTGCTTGCTATTTAGGCAAACCTGTCAGGTGGGAGGCAGTGTGCATCCCCCAATGGCAGTGTCACTCAGCAGTCAAGCATGTCGGAGACATCGGTAAGTAACGAAACAGTGCTTTCTTTTAACCCAGCTTAAGTTACCATGTTGGTTCTTGGAAAGTTAGGAATGCAGCTGTGTATATTGGCTGTATACATGCAAATAGCTGGAGGAGCAGAAGCTTCAATTTTAAAAACTGTCTGCAACAGAGTCTCAGTGCATTAATAGTTTGAAAAACAATAGCAAATACATAAATATAAATTTGCCATTGAAGAAGCCCTTTGGTGACCCCTTGACATTGTGCTTTGCAAGAATAACTAAATGTTCATGGATTGTACTTGTGTGGATTTTGCCAGATATCTTAAAACAGGAAATTTTTGCAGAATACCAATTAGAGGCTTAATCAATAATAATGTTTGATCATAAGTGTCCATAACTTTTACAGGTAGATAACGTCAGTTACTAATAACATGTTGAGTTTAGTGTGGGCTAAATTAAGCCTTATTCTGGACATTTTAATTGCAATTTGGAAAAAGTAAAATGGCAAATCTAAGAAGGCAGATCTTCTGCAATGCAGCTGAACATTTTACTGCAATCATAATTTTAAACTCTAGTATAAAAATGAAACACCTCCTTATGATCAAGTATATCAGAAGATAAATCCAAGATATGCTGTATCAGAATTGGTGGCTGTTTAAGTTACATATTTAAATTTAAACAACAACAACAATAATAATAATAACAACAACAACTTATTTATACCCCGCCCATCTGGCTGGGTTTCCCCAGCCACTCTGGGCGGCTTCCAACAGAACATTAAAATGCAATAATCTATTAAACATTAAAAGCCTCCCTAAACAGGGCTGCCTTCAGATGTCTTCTAAAAGTCTGGTAGTTGTTTTTCTCTTTGACATCTGGTGGGATGGTGTTCCACAGGGCGGGTGCCACTACTAAGAAGGCCCTCTGCCTGGTTCCCTGTAACTTGGTTTCTCGCAGCGAGGGAACCGCCAGAAGGCCCTCGGCACTGGACATCAGTGTCTGGGCAGAACGATGGGGGTGGAGACGCTCCTTCAGGTATACTGGACTGAGGCTGTTTAGGGCTTTAAAGTTCAGCACCAACACATTGAATTGTGCTCGGAAACATACTGGGAGCCAATGTAGATCTTTCAAGACTGGTGTTATGTGATCTCGGCGGCCTCTCCCAGTCACTAGTCTAGCAGCCGCATTCTGGATTAGTTGTAGTTTCCGGATCACCTTCAAAGGTAGCCCCACATAGAGCACATTGCAATAATCCAAGCAAGAGATAACTAGAGCATGCACCACTCTGGCGAGACAGTCCGCGGGCAGGTAGGGTCTAAGCCTGCGTACCAGATGGAGCTGGTAGACAGCTGCCCTGGATACAGAATTAACCTGTACCTCCATGGACAGCTGTGAGTCCAAAATGACTCCCAGGCTGCCCACCTGGTCCTTCAGGGGCACAGTTACCCCATTCAGGACCAGGGAGTCCTCCACACTTGCCCGCCTCCTGTCCCCCAAAAACAGTACTTCTGTCTTGTCAGGATTCAACCTCAATCTGTTAGCCAACATGTCTTAACATGTTAACAATAGTTAAAAATTTATGGCTTTGCGCAGTGATCTTTCTGATGAACAAACAGGTGCTTAAGGATGCAACTTTGACAGATGACATAAACTTTTTTACAAACCTAGATTCTGTGCTGCAGAGTACAACTGCAAGTCAAATATATTGCCTGGTAACCCTGCACATGTTTACTTGGAAGCAAGTTGCGCTGTTTTCTGTGGGGCTCTTTTTGAAATTGTGGAATGAAGGTAGTTAATAAAAAAATATTTTTGCTTCCATAGATTAATCTTTCTCCTTCTCCTACACCCGCGCAGCTAATAAGCCGTTCACAGACCTCCAACAGTAGTAGCAGCAGTCTTACCCAACAGACCATGCTTCTGGGGAGCACCTCTCCTACTTTGACTGCAAGCCAGGCTCAGATGTACCTCCGGGCCCAAATGGTAAGTCTTGCTAGTTTATCTATTATTATTATTGTTTGAATGGCCACTAAGGTTTATTTGTTCTTTTCTGTTTTGTGGCTAATGGTTCCTTTGCCCTTCTGAGTTTCCAAAAGTGACTGTAATTTAGCAGGTAAGTTTCGTAATTGCATCTTGTTTAAATATCACAAGGCCACAAAGGAGCAGAATCCCGCCGAAGTCTCAAGAACATTTCTGTGGGTACTGGTTAATTGGTAGTTATGACATAACAGCATTTCCTCAAAAAGGATGACGTAGAGTTGGAAAAGGTTCAGAAAAGGGCAGCCAAAATGATCAAGTGGGTGAAGCAATTCCCCTATGAAGAAGGGTTGCAATGTTCGGGATTTTTTAGTTTAGAGAAAAGGCAAGTGAGAGGTGACATGACAGAGTTCATAAAATTATTCATGGTGCAGAGAAAGTGGATGCAGAATTTTCCCCCTCCCCCTCCCCCTTCCCCTAACACTAGAATTCATGGACATCCAATGAAGCTTAGTGTTGGAAGGTTCAGGAGAGATACAAGAAAATACTTGTTCATGTGACACAAATGTAAAATGTTAAAATGTAGAACTCGCTCCCACAGGTAGGCAGTGATGACCTCCAACATAAAAGAGGATTTGACAAATTCATGGAGGGAGAGGGCAATCAGTGGTTACTAGCTAAGATGGCTATTCTCTGCTGCCACAGTTGGAGGCAGCAGTGCTTCTGAATATCAGTAGCTGGAAACAGCAGGAAGGGAGAGTGTCCTTGTGCTCGAATCCTTCTAGTGGGTTTCCCACAGGCGTCTGGTTGGCCACTGTGAGAACACGATGCTGGACTAGATGAGCCATTGGCTTCATCCAGGAGGCTCTTCTTATGTTCTTAGATGTTGTTAACGTAGAAGAATGGGCCTTTTAAATTACTCCCTCTCCTTGCAAAGTATATGTGGTCTGGTGTTTATAGTAGGGTGCTTTCAGGACGAACACAAGTGAGAGTCACTTAGCCTTGCCAGCAGTTTTGTTTTCCAGCTGCTCTTCCTCTGTAGCTTGGGGAACATCTGGTGTAGGGTAGCCCAACAAACGATGATTAAGCAAATCCATAATTAAGACAGCAAGCCCCGCTTGTAAAGGAAAAATTGGGAATCCCGTTTGTTCCTTTGCAGCTGTGTTGCTACTTGCCCCACACTTGATTCCACATACAATGTGAGCTGTGTGGCAGATGGAAATAATTTGGGGAAATAGCCTCATGTGCCAGATTGGGACTTGTGCTGGGCCATATGTTCTGCAACCCTGTTCTATATAGAAGAAAGTGTCATAGAACAGTTGGAGTATATTAAGGGAAGAACTTTTGGCTAGCCCTCCACATTGTGTGATACCATACTATTGCATGGGCCGGAATACCCCTGATCCACTTTCTCTGTATAACTTTTTCTTAGGTACTGAACGGAGTAAGCTGTTTCTTAAGTAGCATCAGGCCAGGATGTTCATCCACCAGGGCCGGTTCCATGATTGCTTATCTTTAAACCCAGTTGCTTAAAGACTTTTATGAGTATGAATTGGAAACCTTTGAAAATGATGTGTAAATTCGTTGGCAAAGAACTGTTTTTAAAAAATTGTGCCATTGAGCCTTTTTGATTTCTTCTTTTGATGATTCTCTTTGAGTTCTAATTTTAAGCATTAAAGAAAAAAAATACGCTGTTCTGTTTTTGTTAAATCAGTCTCTCTAATCCAGTTTGTTGTGGGGGATGACTAGAATAATTCATTTGAAGGAGCAAAGAGTTGGCAAAGATGATCTGTGGGGTCAGCAAGTGTTTTGTTTTTATTTGCTTGTTTCGTTAGGGGGTTACCTGGTTCAGGCCTGTAATTAAAATAACTATGCTACCTTTCTTGCTAGACATAGGATAGTGGGAAATATTTCTGAAAGGAGCACACCCCAAGCTTGTGTTTTTTTCACCTGTGGGATTTTAGAGATATTGGCTGCAGCTCCTCACCAGTGATGTCTCAGGTGTATATGGAGATGCAGCACCAATGGCCTGGTTTACAGTTCCTTCTGTCATCCTCTGGTCATGGCTTTTGTGGACTTGTTGCATGTGCTTCTTCCATTCCCGGTCAAGCCTGCTGATTCCTAATGTGCCATCCCTTGAAAAGGCTTTGTGATCCCACTGGCCTCTCTGCCTGTCCTCGGAGCTGGATGTCACTTTGCAACTCCGCATAAATAAATTACCGGTAATGTGGAGACCTGCAGGTTCTGCGTTTCTCCCTCATTTTGGAGAGTGCGAGCAAATCAGTTGTTTTCCTCCCCTTTCCTCTCCGTGTCCCGATGCAAAGAGCAGCTTCTGAGGAAGGAGGGATTTTCATCAGGAGCATTGCAGGTGAGTCGGAAGGGTTAAAACTCTTCCTTTCCACTCCCTGCAGTCCTGGTGCTGTTCTCTGTTTTACCCCTCCCGTGGCTGAGCTACTTGGTGAAAGGCAGGAAAGCTGCATTACTCTGGAATACTGCAGCAAATCTTTGCAGCTTTTTTTTTTTTAACCTGAGAGAAATTTCTATCTAAGCTTTTGGTTGTTCGTGTGCATTCATGGTACAGTGTGTGTGTGTCTCAATTTTCTTTTTTGCTACCTTCCACAGCTGATTTTTACACCTGCTACCACTGTGGCGGCTGTCCAGTCTGACATTCCTGTTGTGTCGTCGTCCTCTTCGTTTCCCTGTCAGTCTGCAGCTACTCAGGTGAGCTCACGTGGGTTGTGTGAGCATGTGTGTGTGTGTGTATATCCATTTCCAGATCCATTGTGAGTGGTCAGCATGCAGTTCTACTCTTTGTATCTAATGCTGCATTATTTATATACTGCTTTCCAAGCGAACCTCGCAGAGGGGTTTCTATAAAAATATTAAAACGGTAAGATAAATAAAAACTAGATTTAAAGAAAACAACAGCAAAGACAAGCTATGGGGTAGTGGGGCGTGGAAACCTCTGAATGTTAGATCCCGTTTCCCTTCAGGGCAAGGTGTTTCTTGAGTTTCTCTGTAGTGGGAGTGGGAGAGATCACTCTAGCTAAAACATCTAGAGCTGGATGATGTCAATTCTCCAGGGTGTTCCATCTTTCTCTCTTTCTCCTCCTCTCAGAGCAAGATTGACTGTTGAACCACAGCCACTATAGGGCCACTCATTCAACTATTGTCTTTATCTTTATCTTAAAACTTTGAACTTTTACAGCGACATTAGTATTTTGCCATATTACATGGCCAGTCTATGTTAGCAGTAACGTATTCTTGATCCCAAGAAGCATGTATCTATAACACCTTAGAAAGGTGTTGCTTAAATTTCCATGACCTCTTACCCTCTTTAACCTGTTAGAAAAAAAGTTGTACTCTAGGTTGGTACATTTTGATACATTTCCCCAAAGAGATAGAGGTAGATGCTTTTTTAAGATGACAATGTAGAATGACTTTAAACCTAATGGCTAAATAATATTGCAGTAATGATGAACCCCTTGCTCCCAGAATTGATGTACAAGATCAGACTTAATCAGTGCATATTAATGCCAAAGAGCCTTTGAAAGAAATAAAGCATTCACTATGAAGAATAATAAAGTTTTATAAGCTTTTAACATGGCAGTTCCGTATGTCGGCTCAAATTGTTAACTGAATTTATTTCTGCATAAACGATGCACTTACTTGAAACTGAGGGTCACAGTTAATGCTAATCCTACTTAGAGTAGATCCACTAAAAATAATGTAGATGGCTAACTTAGGTCCATTAATTGCAATGGGTCTGCTCTGAATATAACTTAGTTGGATACAGCCATGAGTTCTGCTGCAGGTAATGGGCCTCACATCTCTCTCTCTCTCTCTCTCTCTCTCTCTCTCTCTCTCTCTCACACACACACACACACACACACACACACACACACAAACACACACACACACACACAGTGCTTTTTCTGGGGGGATGCAGGGGTACGCATACCCCTAAAACATTTTATGAATCTTTGTACTTTTGTCCATTTACTGTATTTATTTTCCCCGATTTGAACTATAAAATGGTGATATTCTTGAGTCAAAATGAAAGTAACCCTAAACATTTTTTAAGAAAAAAAGCACCGTGTATGTATACAGTGGTACCTCGTGTTACGTAACCTCCAGGTTACGGAATCTTTGGATTATGGCCGCGGCAAACCCAGAAGTGTATACTTCTGGGTTTCACCGCATGCGCATAAGTGCTCTGCACTCGTGCACAGCACCCCAAAATGAATTAAATCCATAACCGGAGGCACCACTGTATATTTTTTTCTGTGTGTGTGAAAAAATATGAAATATGAAAAAATCCATCAACAGAAATACTTCAGTACAGGAAGAACCATGTGCAATCAGTAAAGTATTATTTCTACACCTTCTCTAATTTCCCTTTGGGCAGATCAGAGTGGTGTTAAAAGGACAATGAAACAAATGTGTAGTCTAACAAGGTTGCACATTTAGGGCACTGTTAGATGACAGGCTCGGGAGCAGTGGCAGAGACATTGGGTGTGGAATGTGCAGAGTTTGGGTAATAGCAATGTGAAGGCATCTGCATCAGATGCTGTTATGTGTAGAAATCTCACACGATACGCAACCTTGGTGAATCCCATTCCAAAGACCGATGTCAAGTTTACATTTTATTGTAAGTCCTGCATGTAAGTCCTGAGTCATCTGATCATACAGTTAAAATGCCTGTTTTTCTTCCATGTTTATTTAAGCGTGGTCATAGGTTCAGCAGAATCAGTTACAATAGCTTTTGAAAATAGGGCTTTTGTAGCCTGAGTGTGATTGCCAATTTTACAAAAAGCTACATCTTTAGAAATAGCAGGGGTGTGGGAGGAAGTTCAGGATATATAAATCAGTGATCCTTTTGTGGACCAAAATATTTATCCTATCTTTGCTTAACTAGTCAATACCAATGTGAAATTGTGGATAGTGTAGTTGGAGAGAGAAACTGAACACTGCAAAATCAAAACCCAACCAATTTTCTTCATATTACTAACAAAATTATTAAACTTCATGGGTTTTGCTTGACAGAAAGTGGAAACCTGAAGTACAAGGAGCACTGTTCAGCAACATAAACCTTTTCACCTAACTTTAAATGCTTTGCGACGTCTGTTGAAGGGGAAGGGAAAGAAGAGGGAAAGAATCTGTGATCAGTCCTGAACCCGGAAAAAAATCTCCCTAATAGTAAAAAAAAGATGTCAAAAGGCAAAACCAACCAAATGGTCTATCCACTACACTGGTAACAATCTCCAATAAAACAACCTCTAGCTTTCGTATCACCTTTCCATCTAATAAATAGTATCTGCATATGAATTAATAAACAAATCAGTGACAGTTGACATTTGTATTTTTTTTATTGATGATTTTGCCCAGCTAGTGTGACAGCCTGTGGAATTTGATGAACTGTTGTCTATGGAAAATGAGCTGTATTGTTATTCCATCTGGTAATTAAGATGGCACTTTGCTGGGTGGAATTAATGAGAGGGAGGTGTTGGCACTTGTCTACAGATTAGCAAGCAACCAGTCAAGAAGTCCGCCACGAGGCATGTTTCCCACAGCGGCATCAACCTGTTGTTTTTCGAAATACTTCATTACCTCCTGCAAAATATCCCCCACACTCGCACCCTTCTTGGCTGCTTTGTCAGCCACTTGAGGAAGCTTCTTCAGTTCCTCATCATTCTCATTCATGAATGTGAGATTGGGCACTTGGAAGTGAGAGGCCGCCATCCATTGGAGGATAGCCTGGAGCTCTTTGTTCTGTGAACTGGTATTGGCACACTGGTTGTTTACTATCACCTCAGAACCAGCGGGCACAAGTGGCTTTCCAATATTAGTAGGTTGTGGAGGTTTCTGGGATGCCATCGAATCTGGACTTGATACACCTTTGTTTCTTGCGGTAAAGTATGTAGCTTGATCATCAGAGTAATCTTCAACAACAAAATCAGGGCTTTTAGTCATGTACATACACAGCTTCATCACAGATTCCATCAGCTGATCAATGAATTTCTTGTTTATTTGGTCCATGTTTTCAGAATCCATTTCTGGATTGCAGTGTTTGGATGAGGATTTTCTGCTAGACCTATCATCATATGAGCTTGGTTTGCAATTCTTGGTGCTTATTTCGCACTCATCTACGTTGAAACCAGCCTCTTGAAGGACCTTCTGGATGATTGATAGGAGAGCACTTTGTATTTCTCCCCTCTGGTAATCTTGCTGTTGTGGATCACCCTTGCAACCATGAGATTTGGAACCATGTTTGCCTCCCTTTTCACAGAACCCAAATGAAGATGTGTTTGACTCATGACATGGCTCCTTGTATTGAGTTAGCAGGTGCTGCTGTATCAACATTAAAGCTGTCAAAATGAGGTCTTTGGCTAGAAACTCAGTTGTGGAGCTACTTTTTTCTGGTCTCTTGTCATGGCATCCCCTGTCTGGACCTTTGCATCCTGTTTTTGATCGCAGCATGCTGATTCCATCCTTAATTATTGTCTCACCTACTTTCTGAGCTGCAGACTGAGCTGGATCTTGCTTTGGTTTTTCCCTCGTGTGTAATCCACCTTTCAAAGATGCGAAGTGCATATTTGGAGCATTAGGATCTAACGAACATCCTGTCTTCAATAAAGAGTATACAAGACTATGCCCTTTCTCCTTAGTTTCCGACATCAAAGCGTTGTACATTCTTAGTACCATTGCTTCTAAAATCTCTGTTGACTTCTGGGTTCCTGCATTGAAGAGATTTTTCTTCACTGTGGTAACAAAGTCAGAGTCTGTCATGAGGACCCCAGTGACATTATGTAGATTTTTCATAGTAGAGTCAATTAAGTCTGATATGACATCCTTTGTGTGTTTGAGAAACACTCTTTTCAAAATCACGCAAGCTGGAAGTGGTTGCCTACTCTTGTGAATCTTTGTGGCATTCACAAATGAGAATGTCATATCCTTAGCATTTTTATTTGCGTAAACCATTAGCCCTTTGTTAAAAGAACCGCAGTCATTGCGACCTGACTGTCCTGACTGTTTCCTTGGATGTATCAAATGAGCATGTGACGGCTTTCCGTCATCACATTCTGGCATGGATTCACTTTGGTTGGAGCATACCTCACCATAAAAGAGAGAGGTTTTCTTGGGACTTCCTTTACCCTCTTCCTTCTTGCCCGTAACCTGTTCTTGAGATGATTTAACACCAGGATCCTGGGCATTTTCCATCACCTCATTCACCATCTTGGATGCAACTTTACTTACAGAACCAGGATTGAGGGCTTTCCCATCTTTGGTGGCATAAATTGCCTGGCGTATACATTTATTGGCAGCATCTTCCAGATTTTCAGAGATCTCTTTACTTGCCATTTGCATAACCAAGGAGCACAACTTTTGAACAGTGCTTGCTACTTCATCTGCAGGTCCTTTCTGACCTTCAGCAGACTTGAAAGCTGTGTTGTTGTTGTTCTGGGACATCTTGTCAGCCGCTGATGGCTTTTGTTGACGAGGGGCAGTAGTAGAAGGGGTCAGTGCATGTTGGAATCCACATGCATATTTCTGCAGGTCGTCAAAGAGCCAGGACACAACATTCAGTTCCTCAGTTGAACCTTGTTTGAACAGACAGACTGCTCCTTCAGTCTTAGACTGTTCTGGTGTCTCACTATCCTTTATTACAATTACCTCTTTGTCCTGCATTTTCCCCAGATCAAGTCCTGTGGCAGTTTCATTGCCTTTAGACTGGCCAGCAGCATCTTTGCCTGTATCGTCTGTGTTTTTTATGTTCAGGCTGGAGACATCAACAAAACAGATCACTTTTCTCTCCTGGTCCTTCCCTCCATCAGGATTGTAGAGGTCTACCTTACACACGCCTGCTTGGCTGTGTAACCAGTCAACTTCTTGAGACATCTTTTGAAGTTTCAACTGGAATTGCACCTAGGACCGTAGTGGGTGTTCTTTCTCAGCTCAGCTGCTTTGGTGACCCTGCCAGACTGAAGATGTTGCCTCCTCTCTCAACTTTCCATGCTCTTCTGCTGCCAGATGTCATTTTCACTTGTGTGCACACATGGTTTCTATGGCAGCAATGACATCACAAAGAAGCACCACTGCCACCCACCAGTGGTGTGATTTCAGTTATTTAACAAGATATTGTTGCCCAACTTTTCTCCTTATCTATCCTACATGGTCTATGAGAAATTTGTTGTGCGTAGGGGGAAATAAATGGTGCATTTTCAAACCTAATAATGGAAAATTAAGAATGGTTATTTTCTACATTTATTTTACTACAAAAAATAATCTATGCAGACCTTAAGTAAAGCTTCCACAGTGATTTAATCATTATTTAATCATAATAGGTTTCTAAACATAGCCACAAAGGAAGTGTCACAACTTTAAAATACTTGAGGCACTTGGTTGTCATCTGTCTGTCTCAAGAGACAATGAAGGAGTGTGCCTTTCAGGGTGAAATCAAACTGTTGGAATGTTACACAGCGTCTGCCGTGGCTGTAGAGATTAATATGGGAGAGGCATATTTTGTTGCAGCTGGGGCAGATGAAGATGTCTTGTTGTACTGCTGCAAATGCACCATGGTGCTTCTTCCCTCTGCACTCCTCCCAGCAGTCCTTCCTCCTCTGGGCACTGCTGTGGATACGTGACATGATTGTCTCCAGGCCCTGCAGTCATCTGCATGGGATTCCTGTGTGACAGAGTTAACAATGCCAGCCTTCACATCTCATTTGCAGATACCTTTGTAACACAGAATTTGTCTGCCAATGGGCCTGGTGCCTGAAGTCAGCTCCCTGCAGTGCTACAGTGTGCTAAAGTAACCCAACTTTGAGGTTACCAATGCATGGGTCTCTGTTGCCGTGCTATCCTTTGTCCAAGAATAGCTGTAACCCATACACAAGCCATAAATGACAGAAGACACTCCTAGCAGTGGAGACCACTTGTGCCTCCGCTGCCACTGCTGGATCCTGGAGCCTTGTTCCTTCAGATGGTTTGCAACCCTGTCTACATTAGATGATCTACCGAATTACTAGACCCAGGAACCCACACACTTAAAAGCAGGGGCATATGAAGTGGGGACGGTCCGTCCCGGGTGTTATCTGAGGGTGGTGACAAATGCCCCCTGGGCAGATTGCCACGCCACCCCCTGAGCACAGCCCCAATGTGCACCGGCCGCAGACTCAGCGCTGTCCACCCGCTGCCTCCCCCCCCCCAGCTGTAGGGCAGGTGAGGCCCTGTGGCACACCCCGCCCCTTCCTAAGGGCGCCCCGCCTCTATGGGCGGTTCACGCTGCCCCTGGGTGCACCGCCCAGGTGCCTGAGAGGCTTCCACCGCACCTGCTTAAAAGGCATGTTCTCAGGATTTAGGTCATGATCTCAATACACATATGAAACCCAGAATATCATTAGATCTCTGGTTGATGGACAGGGTAATAACCTTTGGTTGGCATCACTGGACATTGGGCTGAGGCCTGTCCCTTCTCATACTACTTGTTATTGTTGCCTGCCTCCTGCTCACTGTGGGTGAGTGAGCATTAACATGAATGAGGAGGAGCCATAATTTCTACATCAGGGGCATAGGAAGGGGGGTGGTCCACCCCGGGTGTCATCCCAGAGGGGGATGACAGCCCCCCCCAGGCAGATCACGCCACTATACCGCGATCGGACCCCTGCCGGGAGGACCGCACTGCCACGCCACAATGAGACCCCCACTGGGAGGATTGCACCACCGCACCACAATTGCGCTGCCCCCTTGGGCAGATTGCGCTGCCCCCATGTGCACGGCATGTGCGCCGCTCCAGGTGCCCAAGCAGCTACCTGTGCCACTGCATACCATGTCAACATTCTGAGAGGTGGTCAGATTGGGCGAAGAGAGAATGGCAAGAAGGGAGCTGTGGCATTAGTAACAAATTCTGTGGCACTTAAACCTGGGTAGGGATATAGGATTGCAGCTTTAAATGGTGAAAAAAATTCAGACACTTTGAACTGAAGTCATAGTAATTCATGGAGCTCCTCCTGAGTAGAATCAATCCATACAGTAGGGCTCAGCACCCCTCTTGCACACCTGTCTGATGAATTTGGGAACCTGTTAAATTGACCAGACAAGATCGACTTTGATGCAAGCCAAACAATGCTTGTAGCTCAAGTATCATATAATAGGTCCCATGCTACATCCACTCTGAAGGTTTATAGAACATAAGAGCCCTGCTGGTTCACATTAAGGGCCCATTTAGTCCAGCATCCTGTTCTCATAGTGGCCAACTAGATGCTTTGGAAAAGCCACAAGAGGATCTAAGTGAGAACAACACTCTGCACCCCTGTGTTCCTCAGGAACTAGTGTACTGGAGATATAGCCATCATGGCTAGTAGCCATTGATAGCCTTATCCATGAATTTATCTAACTGCAATTTAAAGCTATCCAAGTTGGGACCCATCACTATAGTTGGTGACAGCAGATTCCATAGTTTAACTATTTACTATGTGATGAAGTACTTCCTGAATTTCCCAGTATTCAACTTCATTGGATAATCATAATTTCTAGCGTTGTGAGAGTATGGGGAAACTTCTATCTGTTTTCTCGACATTGTGTGTAATTTTTTGCACCAGTTTCAATCCCCAGCATCTCAATGGAGGGCTGGAAATGCCCCTTGCCTGAAACCCTGGAGCCAGTTTGGTGTAGTGGTTAAGAGCGGCAGACTCGTAATCTGGGGAACCGGGTTCGTGTCTGCACTCCTCCACATGCAGCTGCTGGGTGACCTTGGGCTAGTCACACTTCTCTGAAGTCTCTCAGCCCCACTCACCTCACAGAGTGTTTGTTGTGGGGGAGGAAGGGAAAGGAGAATGTTAGCCGCTTTGAGACTCCTTCGGGTAGTGAAAAGCGGGATATCAAATCCAAACTCTTCTTCTTCTTCTGGAGAGCAGCTGCCAGTAAGAGTAGACAGTTTTGAGCTAGATAGACCAATGGTCTGATTCAGTAGAAGGCAGGTTCCTATGCCCTAGCTCTGCAATATTATTTTTAATACAGAACTGAATCCCAAGTGCAGTTGCATCTTACATGCGATATTATGATATTGACGGTTTTATTTTTACTATCTTTCTGAATGGTGCCAAACATGCAATTCACCTTTTTCACAACATTTGCACCAACCTATGCACTACAACCCCAAGTTTTCTTTTCTGGTCAGTCACCTCCAGTTTAGAGCCCTTTAGTATACAGTCGTACCTCATGTTGCGTTCACTGCGGGTTGCGAATGACACGGGTTACGAACGCGACAAACCCGGAAGTGGGTTTCATCGCGTGCAAAGAAGTGCCTGCACGATCTGCGCATGCTCCACACAGGTTGCACAGATGCGCGATATTGCACTTCGGCGCATGCGCGAAAGCTCCGCTTGCGGACTTTTAGGGGTGCGAAGGGCACTCTGGAACGGATCATGTTCACAGCCCGAGGTACCACTGTATATGTGAATTTAGGATTTTTTGCCCTATTGTGTATCACTTTATGCTTGCTTACATTGAACTATATTTGCTGTTTTAATGCCAACTCAGCTAGTTTGGAAATATTATTTTGGAGCTCCTCATAGCCCTCTTTTTATTTTACCAATTTTATGTCATCAGCAAAACTGGCCACCTCACTGCTCACTTCTAACTCCAGATTATTTATGAATAGGTTAAAAAGCACCAGAATCTTACTTTCTACACGCCTCCACAAGAGAACCATCTATTTAGTACTACTTTCTGTTTCTCCTTGCTTACCCAGTTACTGGTCCCTAAGAGGGCCTCTCCTCTTATCCAATGATTGCTAAGCTTATTTCAGGGTCTTTCATGAGGGACTGTATCAAGCTCCTTGAAAGTCAAAAGTTCCAAATGTCTGCTGCTTATTGATATCTTGGACTAACTGACACTCACAAAGAACTTTGAAAATTTAGACAGACAAAACTTTCCTTTGTGGAAGCTATGCTGATTCTTCTTCAGCAAGACTTGTTCTTCTATATGCTTGGTGTTTTTATCTTTAAGAGTGCATTCCATCACTTTTCCTGGAACAAATGTTAAGCTAGCTAGTCTAATTTCTTGGATTCCTACCCATCTACCTTGATTGCTTGAAAAAACCACAACCTAGTGTTACATTGACAGTTTTCCAGCCCTTGGGTACGGAAGCTAATCTGAGGAATGAGTTACAGAGTTGCACTGCAAGAAGGAGCAGCACATTCTAATTTCTTTGTGAATCTGGCTCAGCAAGCATCCTCCCTTCTTTTCATTTTTCCTCCTAGGTAACTATTCAACCACAGGAAAATCCTCCAAGTGGAGTGGCCCTATGGATACATATGTGTGAAGTAACACCTGACCAGGTCAATCCATGGTTACAGAGCCTCTTAACTGATGGTGATGCAAGCAAACACACTGGCTGAAAAAATGTACTGCCCCACAGATGCAAATGATCACCAAATAGTGGCATATGTGATCTTAATTGTGTCTGATCAGCTTCCGCAGTCCATTCTCACCACATGCTCAAAAAGTCACTGTTTGACCATGCCCCACAGAATTGGTTTGTACTAGGTCAAACTTACAGGTATTTGCAGACACCAGTGGCAATAATACCCACATTTAGGGGAGGTAGACATTACCTTACTCAAGGTCACAAAAACAAAAAATGAGCCTTCCAAGCAATTGACCATTTGCATGTATATTTAAGAGCACTATAGGCACTGCTCCCAGTTCGCTTAACAACGCTTACCAGGTCCTGGGTGCCACTCAATATTAAGTCCAGGGTCACCACCCCTCTGGTCAATTCCAACACCAGCTGTTATAGTGCATAGTCATTTAGGGCATCTAGAAATTTTACCTCTTTGTCATGACTGGCACACATATGTAGCCATTCTATACATTACTGCAATGTCTCCTCTTTTAGATACTTCCTTAATTTCATTCATCATCTCAAGGTCTCCTTGAGCATTTTGATAGCATGTCCCCAGTACTAAATTATTTTGGGGGCCCAGTATCACCACTCTCAATGATTCTGTGGTGGAGTCTGCCCATTTTGAGATTTCTAGCTTGCTGGATTCAGTGCTGTCTTTGAGGTGCAGAGTGACACCACCTCTGGTCTGCCCTTCTCTGTCCTTCCTGTAGCTCCAGTTGACCCATCTTGGAGACTTCTAGCATTAGCATATAAACACTTGTATACCAGTCTCCTCTTGAAACTTTGTTTACCCTCCAGGTGTCCAATCCTTCTCCCCCAGTGAGACTTGCTCCACATTTTGAAAATGTTAGCCTTGAGACTATGTTTTCTTTTATGAGGGTCACCGCTGAGGCTTGCTTTGAGGAGGTCTACCAGAGTCTAAGAAGATGCAGTTCCCAAAACACTGTAAACCTTTTAATTCTGGCAAGCTTTCAGTGAGCATGATGCAGGTTTGGGAAGTGTGCGTGAAATAGATAGTATTTTTAATGAATTTATGCTGCTAATTATATTGAAATTATTCACATATCAGCAGGCTGGCTAAGGGCAAGCTGGCAATGTGTGTAGTAAGCAATGCTGAATTTGCAAACAGAACTCTTCCAAGGATAACAGCAGTCTGTATAAGATTACTATATTGCATGCTCTCCATAGTGTCTCTTGCAATATAGTACAAAGCATTGCCTAACATTTCTCCAGTTAATTACCATGTGCTGATTATTACTGCTCTTCACCTCATATGTTTGCTTCCATCAGTTTTGTAGCAGCAAATAATTGGTTTTCATATCATATAGTTTTGCATAAAAGAACTTTTTTCCTTGGTTCTGGTAAGGGGTGGTTCCAGGTTTGATAAGCCTTTTGGCAACCTGTGCAGTGAGAGGTATCTCAGGGAGGAGGAATTGTGTAAACAGAAAAATCCTCTATAGTGCACAACTACTGTACTTGATGTGGGGCTGGTAAGGTCAAAAGCAATGTGCAGAGAGAGTTCTAAGATGAAGGCCGGGGACCCAACAGAGAAAGTACTTGCAAGTTATTCTTACTGTTTGTCCTAAAAGATAATGTATGTGCATGTAGGATTATATTTTGTAACTGAAAGATCTGCATTTTTTTTAACATTATTAATTGTAGACTCATGAAAATAATTGGTTTTTTTTAAATGGTGAAAATTTCTTAAGCATTTTATGGTGCAATCTTTTGTTCTTCGTCTTTCCATAATCAAGTGGCAGAGACTCTTTTATTTTTCTGCCACATGTTGTGACATACCCTTGTAGAGATCCACCAATTCAGAATGGGTAGAGCTTAAATGACAGAAAGTAAAACACTTATTTTTCGTGTAATCAAGCTTCCAGTCCTTGCAACTGGTACATCTTTGTCCTTCATTATGTAGAAAGAAGACACAGGTCTACTTTTATTCTTACTTGTCTAAAATCCTAAACTTTGTTAAGCTAGAAGTAACACCAAAATTACCTTGCTGAGACTTAAGATATTAAAACAATACTCACCACACTCAAAATTGCAGGATAGTTATTTAGTCCTTGTTTAGTTCATTGTGTTGCCTACAATTTAGCATTAAATTTCATGTGTCAGAAAGGACATGCAAAAAAAGATGCACCATTCCAGCTGCAACAAGGATCTATCCAGGTGATTGACTGAAGCTAGGTATATAACGTGATGCTCAAGATGAGGACCTCTTATTCATCCCACTGTCATGAACTTTCTGTTATCAGGTTGTGTGCATTTTAGGAGGGGGGGGGGAAGTATTCCTGATTTCAGATACATTAATTTATGACACCCTGAATTGGTCAGCAAGATCTAACAATGCTTGATATTCTATGATTCCACCTCAGCAGTATACAGCTTAACGTGTCTGTCTTTGGTTACAGACATCCTGGATGCAACCATGAAAGAGGCAACTGACTTTCAAAATAGCTAAGAAGTAGAGGGAGTCTCCCATAAGTGCCAGAGGTTGCAGTTTGTCCCCAGTAGTTTGTTAATTGCATTCTACTTCCCTATGAAATTTATGGGCAGCAGCAAAGGAGACGCACGGAGATTCCTTTAAAATAAACTGGACTGGAAGTGAACACAACGTAAATGCATTGTCCTAACATTTATTTTCTGGAGCGCTCCTTTTGGAGACAGAATACTTCTTTATATCAGTAGGTAGATGAGGGTGGAATGTACAAAGCAGAAAGTGGGCGTCACAAAGCAGAAGTGAATATAAGCTTTTAAAATTTAACACATTCTGATTTGTAACGAGTTGAGACGGTTGCCACAACTGATACTTTCTCATCTACTGTGACCGGAAACATGGACTGTTTTGGACTCCCTCCTCTCCCTTCTTTTCCCCACCTTTCTGTGCCTTATCACTAATTTTCATTAGCAGCCTACAGGAGTAGTAGAAACACCTTGAACACATCCTGCATTTTTATTTTTATTTTTAATGCTGTTTCTGGACTCCTTGGACTATGTATAATGTTGCAGCTAATTAGGACCTGGTTATTTGAAGTGATCAATAAACAGCCTGTCTCCCCTCTCACTTTTTTTTATTCTTTTTTATTGATGAGCTTGCCCAGCTACCCCAGTTCAATTCAGTGCAGTGTTGCTTGCAGTGGGGCTGTATTGGTGGTTTCAGTTGCGCCAGCAAAGAGTGGTTTCGGCGCCTAGACTGGGCTCACGAGAGTAACATGAGAGGGAAGAGTTAGTTCTTACAGGTTAGCAAGCAGCCAGTCGACTAGTCCACACCGAGGCATTTGTCCCGACATGGCATCCACCTGTTGTTTTTCATAATACCTCATTACCTCCTGAACAATGTCGCCTACGCTGTAGCCCTTCTTGGCTGCTTTGTCAGCCAGCTGAGGAAGCCTTGCCAATTCTCCATCTTGATCGTTCATGAATGTCAGGTTTGGCACATTGAATTGTGAAGCAACTAACCACTGGAGCACAGCTTGCAGTTCTTTGTTCTGTGTACTGTTGTTGCAGTTCTGGTTATTCACAATCACCTCAGAGCCCCTACCACACAATGGCATCCCATTAGATTTTCCGTCATCACCGCCTTTAGCCATCAGCATGCACAGCTTCATCACCGATTCCACCAGTTGGTCAATAAACTGCTTGTTTATCTGTTCCATGTTGTCATTCATATCAGGCCCCCCATGTGATTTTGATAAGGCCCTCTGTGGTCTGCACTCGGCAAAGGAAGGCTGCTTATAGCCTCTATCTTGGGGACACTCGTCTGCAACACCAGCTTCTCTAAGTACTTTCTGGATGATGGACAAGAGAATACTTGAGAGATCGCATTTTTGGGATTCCAGGCTTTCCTGCCTGCCCCCACCTTGCCTTGAACCATATTTGGACCCACCGCTTCTGTCGGAGTAGCAAAACGATGTGCAATTTGTCTCAGTGGTGGGTGCTTTATCTTTGTTTTTTTCTAAGAGGTGTTGCTGTATTAACATTAACGCTGTTACAATAAGGTCTTTAGCATACACATCCATTGAACAGTGCTTGTCTGCACCTTTGCTTCCACCAGGATGAGGCCTCATTTGTCCATTTCCTCCTCTGCCCCCCATTTCACCTTTAAGTGATGCAAACTGCAATCCCTGAGTTCTGGAGTCTGTTTGTGTACCTGCTTTTAGTGCTGTGAAAGCTAGGCATTGCTTTTTATCGTCTCCTGACAATGCTTTGAATAAACGTTTCACCATTGCTTCCAGAATCTCAGTTGACTTCTGGGTTCCTGCATTGAAAAGGTTCTTCTTTACTGTATTGACAAAGTCAGAGTCTGTCATGAGCACTCCTGTGACGTTGTGTAGATTTTTCATGGTGGAGTCGATTAAGTCAGATATGACATCCCTGGTGTGTTTCAAAAGTACCTTCTTTAACACCACGCAAGCTGGTGGAGGTTGCTTGCCTTTTTGGACTTTCATTGTCTTCATGAATGAGAACATCATATCTGAAGCAACCTGGTTTGCATATACCATCAACCCTTTGCTTACAGAGCCATCATCCTGTCCAGGACATGACTGTTTCCTTTCCAACTGTCTGTCTGCTCCCTGACCATTCCTGTGGCCGTTCTGATTGCACATCTCTCCATAAAAGACAGAAGCTTTTCTAGGGTCATCGTGAGATGATTTGGGGGATAGCTTGCCATAGTCTGCGCTGCTGTTCGATCCGCGGGGATTGATTGATTGCCGAATGCATTTACCACTGTCAAATTTATCCTTCATTTCCTTCTGTGCCATTTGAACCACTAAAGAACAGAGTTTGTTAACATAATAGGAAAGATCATCTCCTCCTCTCGGGCAACCATTGCCCCTGAAGGAAGTATCGCTGGTCTGGGACATCTTGTCAGGCGCAGGTGAATTGTAAGCCGATTTACGAGGGCCTGAGGGGGTTAGTGCATGCTGGAATCCAACTGCGTATTTCTGAAGGTCGTTGCTGAGCCAGCTAACAACGTTGAGTTCTTCAGAAGAGCCTTGCTTGAAAAGGCAGACGGCGCCTTCGGTATTAGATTGGGGATCGTTCTCGTTGTCCTTTATTACAATTACTTCCTTTTCTTCAAGATTACGAAGGTCAAGACAAGGGTCAGCGGCACCAGATAATCCTCTGTTGTTTTTGAGCTTGTCTGTTACTTTGAGGTTGCCAACATCAACGAAACAGATAACTTTGCGGTCTTGGTTACTTGACTCGTCGGGACTGTAGAGGTCTACTTTGCAAAGAGCTGACTGACTCTGTAGCCAATCAAACTCCTGTTCCATACTATGGTGCCCAGAATCTGAATTGTGCCCCAGGTTGTGGAGCGTTCTTGTTTCGGTTTCGCTGACCCTGCCCCACTCAAGATGTTGCCTCCTCTCTCAGCTTTCCATGCTCTTGTACTGGCTGATGGCATTTTCATTTGTGTGCACACATGGTTTCTATGACAGCAGTGACATCATAAAGCATGGATATCATCCACCAACCAGTGATGCCTTGGCCCTGCTTAACATAAGATTGTATTTTTCCCCTGTTAACCTGTACTAAAAGCATACCCAAAATATTAAAGTATTGATTTTAGTAGTCAGGTTGAAAAATAAGGGAGTGTATTGGTTTGCTTCCTAAGTAATCTCCCTTTTCAGAACACAATCAAGGAAGCAGGCAACCAGCTGTTCCAAGATAAGCTTTTATTTTTGTAGAAATAAACATATTGCATTTGCATTAGCTCAGTGTGCCACATATTTGAGTGTGTATGAGAACTAAGAGCTCAAGGGCAATCTTTTCTCATGTAGGATCTTTGGCCTCAAAGCTTCCAGTGACCTCACAAAGAACTGTTGCCACATCAATAACCCTATCCTCTCAATTTTTTGATCTGCTTGCTTTTCTGCTGCCTCTTTTTTTCTGCCACTACCTTCAGTCTTACTGTGGTATGTTACCTTTGAATACTCTTCTTATTTTCGTTTCTAGTTTCCTTTTCATTATTCATTGTCCTCTGTAGTTTTTAAATAGCTTAATGTATTATTTCTTAAAAGTGAGACTGTGACTTTGACCATATTAGGGTCAGGAACCTAGTCATAGACACTGTTTTGTCTAAAAGACAGACAGGCAGAGCAATGAAGAAAAGAAAAGAAAAGAAAAATCATCCATCTCGATATGTAACAGAGCAAACAGCAAAAAGTTCATTCCTCTTCAAGATGAAGGTGGGGAGTTTATGTCCTTCCTGGAGAGAAGGAATCTTTCAGGTTTTAGGCCAGGCTTCCTCAAACTCGGCCCTCCAGATGTTTTGAGACTACAATTCCTATCATCCCTGACCACTGGTCCTGCTAGCTAGGGTTCATGGGAGTTGTAGGCCAAAAACATCTGGAGGGCCGAGTTTGAGGAAGCCTGTTTTAGGCTATGTGTTCTAGGAAAGAGCAGGGTAGTTCTGCTATTTTTAAGCTACTACTTGGAAGTAACATATAGGCAATGTGAGTGCCAGGCTATTTTGTGCCCTAGGCAAGGCTAACTACCTCAAAAAATTGCCAACTTCAGTTTTCAGAAACAGATGCCTTGCAGAAAAAATGAAAAGCACAAAACTTGAAACTGCTAAATTTATCTTAAATTGAAAGAATATGTAATACATCCATATTTGATTACATTTTTCAACTAGAAAATGTTTTAGCCAAATCATTTTGAATAATAATCTTGTGAATTATGATATTAAGATGTAAGTCTCATAAGTTTCAATTTCATGCACATCAATATCTTGCTTTGAGTGCCTTTTCCTTTACTGATTTTGCCACCAATTCCTTCAGGTGAAGTGCTGATGCTTGGGCATGTTCAACTGTTATAGTTTTCAAGCCAACTAGTCTCTTTTGCAACATGATTGAGCATATGTAAGTTTTTATAAGTTTGAGCTTTAAGAAACTGTATTTGCCACTGACACTGGAAGTGTGAGAAACAGACACATTATCCAGGAGTTTTTGTTTCAGGATGAAGAGAAGTACAGTGGTACCTCTAGTTACAAACTTAATTTGTTCCGGAGATCCGTTCTTAACCTGAAACTGTTCTTAACTAGAGGCGTGCTTTTGCTAATGGGTCTCTTGCTGCCACTGCGCCAATGTCACACGATTTCCATTCTCATCCTGGGGAAAAGTTATCAACTTGAGGTAACTCTTCCAGTAACCTGAAGTGTTTGTAACCTGAGGCGTTTGTAACTCGAGGTACCACTATACTCCTTGTGGCAGCATGGACTTTGGAAGTCTTTGAGCTATTGCTATAAGTTCACAGTAAATATATTTTACTCGGTATCTTTGTTTCCATTGTGCATCTATGATTTTTCCAATTTTTTGCAGACCTTCAGTACATCATCAGTAGATTTTGTGTTCATACTGTATACAGTCAAACCTCTGTTGTCAAAGGTAATCCGTTTGACTTCTGAAATGTTCGACAACCGAGGCGCAGCTTCCAATTGGTTGCAGGAGCTTGCTGCACTCAAGCAGAAGCTGCGTCAGACATTCAGCTTCCGAAAAGTGTTCGAAAACCAGAGCATTTACTTCCAGGTTTTGGCGTTCGGGAGCCAAAACGTTCCAAAATGGAGGCGTTCACGATCCGAGGTTTGACTGTATATCATACAGGAAGCCAAATAGGGAACTATATTGTTGTAGCTGCTGGAATCTTTTCAGTTGTACCACGGAATGCCAAGTTTTACATGCCAAGAACTCTGACCAAAGCAGTCAAGTATTCTAAGATCTGTCACCAATATTGTTCTTGTTGCCTAATTTCCTGCTGGTTAACATTGTGAATTGGTTTTCCTTTAGATAAGCACAATTCACATTCTCTCTAGGCAGGTGTGATAATTTTCTTAATGTTCAGTATTCCTCTCTTGTGAAGACAGAATTGCTTCAGTGTTCTTCCAGTCTTTTCATAGAATCATAGAACTGTAGAGTTGGAAGGGATCCCAAAGGTCACAGGAATGTCTTGGGATGTCAGTTAACAGTGGTTTGTGTGAAGCTATGCAGGGCCTTAGGGGTATAAATTTCTTTATTGTCTGTTTGATCAACATGATTATGGAAGTCTTCAAAACAGATAAAGTTGGACTTCCCTTCCCTTTGTATTAGAAGTATAGCACCTTACAGCCTGGCATTTCAAGCTAGGTGCAGGTATCTAACAGTTTCCTGGAATGTGAGAAGTCATTCTGATTTGAGGAGCATTGACTTTGACCCAGCTGTGGTCTTGTGAAGTGCCTGCAGTGTTTTTATTTTATTTATCAGTAGGAAACTTCATCTTTTCAGGATTCAATTAGCATCATGTGGAACTATAAGAATCTTGTACCTCTGTGCTGTGTTTCACTTTTACAACTAGTGTTCAATACAAATATTTTACATCCCTTTTTGCAATATATTTAAATGGTTTGTTAGATACACTTTGAGGTGGCCTTTCTGTATGGTAATATTAGGGGTATCTATGTTTCCTCCCTCTTTTCATTTTATCCTGCCACTACACCCAACCAGAACTGTATAGCCTATCATAGATGTGACAGAAGACCAAGCAAAGTAATTTCCTTGGGGGAACTGTGAATGGATTTGAATTCCACTATTTATTGTCAGTCTAATAGTAATATCATGTACATTTTAAGATTGCTCTCTAACCAAGATAGTATGGACTTTGGTATTCTTAACATCTCTGGCACTGTGTAAACAGTAGATATTGAGAAGCTCAGTTCTGACCTGCTTTTCCCATGGAACTTACTGGGCTTCATTGTAGTGCTTTTCTGATTTTGGTATCGTAAAATTGAAAGCTTCCCATTAAGCTAGTTATTAAACTGCATGTCGGATTTATTTTTTAATCACTTTCTTTAGGTCCAGAATTTGACATTACGCAGCCAGAAGTTGGGTGTATTATCTAGTTCACAGAACGGCTCTCCAAAAAGCAGTAGTCATGCCCAGACACTAGCTGTGTGCCCTAATAAACCCGTAACCAGTACCAAAGCCAGCCAGTCAGATCCTCTAGAAAGCAAAAGGAAAGGTGACAGCCCAACAGCAGAGCCTCGAAGCCCAGCCGTAACACGCACATCAAGTATTCATCAGCTCATGGCACCAGGTAGGATAGAGAGGTCACCTTTTTAAAAGAATGTTCATTTTAAATACAATGTATTGTTTGATTTTTGTGCATATTTTCTGTGTCCAGTCACTTGTGTGGAATGCGCCACAAAATCTGAAGTCCCAGGAGATTCTAGGAAGCTCTAGGTAGGTGGGAACATTAGAACAAGCACTCCTATACTGACACGACAGTGTTCCATAACATTCTGGACTGAAAAATTCTGCCTAAAGTCATTGAAATGTGACGTACATATTCATTTTACAGCGTGGCACATTAGTATTACAGCACTGTATGGGAACGTTTCTTCCCATTACCAACAGTAGTTGAACTGAAGTATTTGATGAGAGGGAAGCATTTCAATAAACTTCACTTTGTGCAATTCCTAAGGGTGAGAGGAGAACAGAACAGAACATCCCAATCCAGCGCTCTGCTGGGTAGAGGATTGCTCTTGTGCACCTACCTGTTTTTGTTTTAAATTTCCCTCCCATTCTCGTTGGTATCAAAGAGGTATAAATATGTCGGCCCCAGTCTTGCCCTGGTCTAGCCCCAACACACCCTTGTCAACCCTACAAGCATCAGAACTCTGACGTCAGCAAAGCAAGGGGCCATGGCAGTTTCTGCAGCTTCAGCAAAGGAGCAGCCAGCATATAGTCTCCCTCTCCAAGGTTATAGATGTCTCTTTCCACTACTGGAGAGCCGATCTTCCTATGTCCCATGGGTTGCCATCCCAGGGATCCATAGGATTTTAGGGTTAGCATTTGAATGTTACATTCAAACAAACTCGAAGCTTTACTTGGGAATTATTTTTATTAGGATATTTGTAAGTATTTTAATACTGATGGCACAATAACACACACCCTTCCATAGATGTATGAATTATATAAATTTTAAGGCAGCAAATGGCAATGAAAACTGTTAACATACAAATTATTGTAGTATGCCTGAAGAACTGCTTCCTAGGGATAGTCACTGGAAAAAAGTTAGCTACAACTTTGATTTTAGATTTGACTAGTGTTTTGTCTGTTACAGTTGCCCAATTTAATTCTAAAAATGAAGAATTTTCTGGTGAAAAATAGTCCCCCAACCCTCATATTATTGTTCATAGGTGCGTTTCTCTAAGGATTTGGCAAATTCAGGGTATTGTATTGAATATATTAGTTGCCATTTATAAAGATAATGGATCTATTTGCTTGATTTGGTCAAATGCCGGGTGGACATGACTCTAAAACCAAACCATGCATTATTATTTTTTGCAGATTTAAGGAAATGATTATTGATTCTCTCTTTTTATTTTCCTTTTCACTGTGCAGCTTCATATTCTGCTATTCAGCCCCATTCTCTGTTAAAGCACCAGCAGTCCCCTCTTCACTCACCACCTTCAAAAATTTCCCACCACCAGCTGATCTTCCAGCAGCAACAAGTTCAACCAATCACTCTCCAGCTTCCTCCCAATCAGGAAGCATCTGTGTCGCAACACTGTGCCCCTCTCCAAGGCCATGCTCTTCCTCCAGCCCCCAGCAGCGCCTCATCACAGCACTGCACACCTGTCCACATCCATCCCCCGCCACTTCCTCCTCCACTTTCTCCAAGTCCATCCCATTCCTCTCAGCAGTCAGTAGTGGTATCTCCTCCACCACCTCCTTCGCCCAGCCAGTCACCAACAATAATTATACACCCCCAAGCTCTTATTCAGTCGCAAACACATCCGCTAGCATCATCAGCACTTCAGTCAGAGCATCACCCAGCGCAGGCTGATGATAGGCCAACAGATGCAACCTCGCAGCCTTCTAATCTTCCAGCCCAGCTGCCACCTTCCCCAATAGTTCACATTGGGTCACCGGATCAGCCTGCCATGGTGTCCACAGGCCAACATATAACATCTCCAACGCCTCACCAGCAGTATCCAGCTTTGCAGCCCATGCCAATCCCAGTGGCAGCCTCTCCCCAGCTGCCAACATCTCCAGCCCCCAGCCAGCCACTTCCTCTTCCGCCTGTTCAGTCTTTACAAGTGCAGCCTGACATTTTGTCCCAGGGTCAGGTTTTGGTGCAGAACACCTTGGTTTCTGAGGAGGAGCTTCCTGCTGCCGAAGCGTTGGTCCAGCTGCCGTTTCAGACTCTTCCTCCTCCTCAGACGGTTGCAGTGAACCTTCAAGTGCAACAAGCAGTACCTGTTGAGACCCCAGTGGTAAGGATCTGATAACTTCCCTCTCCAGTTTTGAAATAGGAGATGAAACACTAACAAGTTAAAACTGGATGGATGTTAGATATATGTTTTCTTACAGCTCTTCAGGATTGAAAATAGTGGGGGGGGGGTTTTCAAAAGCGTTTGCCGGTTTTACGATTTTGATGTGATAGATTATACATTTGACTTAAAAATTGTTAGCTACTCTGAGAAGTCTCAACCAAGAGCAAGGTGGAAATAGCTAAAGGAATGAATGCATATGTAAATCAAAGCATCCTAACCCTGTCATGTATGCACCAGCTGTTTTTTCATGATGAAGCAGTAATCACTGTAATCCTTGCTAAAGTTGCATTGATAATAGCTAAAGTTACATTGATAATGGCCTTATTTTGATTAAGTTGGCAAAACCTTTATTTCAGTATGGCTGTCTTGCATTTCCCTTCAGAAAAATGAAGACCCAGGACAACTAACAATTCCATAAAATATCTGTAGGGTTTGCTTCTAAAAGTGCTTATTTCTTCACTGCAGATTTATCAAGTGGAAGACATGTGTGAAGAGGAGATGCCAGAAGAATCAGACTGTGTGCGTATGGTTAGGACCCCCACTCCACCCACCTTGTCACCTCCAGCTATAACTTTAAGAAATCGAGACGAGCTTGGCTATGAGGAACCTTTTTCAGGTAAGAAGGAATATGGAGGTGCCTAATTATTTAGGGCAGATTCTGGTGTGGTGCCCATGCCTTTTTCCTTGTGCAGTTTTGGTTGTGCTGCAAGATAAAGGGATAGAATCTCACCCAGTATACTTGAATGTCTGAATTGTTTCTTGGATTCAGCAGATTGCTGAAACCAATTTAGATTCAAGGTGGGGAGAGGACGGGGGGAAACTTATCACCCGCGGCCCGCCAACTAGTTTACCTTAGCAGCAGGCAACCCTGGTTTGTAGCTTAAGGCAGAAGGAAACGGCAAGAGCCTCTGCTTTTTTTGTACATGTGCTTCTGCAGCTCAGAACCCTGAAGGAAAAAGAGAGAATTCAAGGGCCTGTTATAGTAGGCAGACATGAGGAAGCCAGGCAGATCCAATGTCAGTAGGAACAGAGGAGGAAGGAGCTAAACAGTTTCTACAGGTGAAACTCGAAAAATTAGAATATCGTGGAAAAGTTCATTTATGTAAGAAATTGTTTTCATTAGCTACTGGGGTTTAATATATGAGATAGACTCATGACATGCAAAGCGAGATATGTCAAGCCTTTATTTGTTATAATTGTGATGATTATGGTGTACAGCTGATGAAAAACCCCAAAGTTGAGATTGTTAATTTGGAGTGCTCATCAGCTGTACGCCATAATCATCACAATTATAACAAATAAAGGCTTGACATATCTCGCTTTGCATGTCGTGAGTCTATCTCATATATTAGTTTCACATTTTACGTTGAATTACTGAAAGAAATGAACCTTTCCACGATATTCTAATTTTTCAATTTTCACCTGTATATGAGGGGAAGCATAAGTGAGCAGCCACATAGCCACTGAGGTACAGCCAATGGCTGACATGATTGTGGAGTTGGGGTGGGGTTTCACAGACCCCAAAGCCAGGCATTATTGACTTGAGGTGGATGTAGGATTGAGTCTTTTGCCTAATGCATTTTTTGCTGCTTGCTCAGAAGCCATGACTAGCAATGTTCATCCACCCTAACATCCCCAGATCTATAGAGCTACCAGTCTCTAACATCTGTAAGCCAGATATCTGCAGCCAGCTATCTTAAAACATGTCATGGCAATAGGTGTAACTCAATAATCATTGCATTTTAACCCCCCACACCTTACATTGCATTCCAGTCCCCATCCCAGGCCACAGATTCATCAGATTTGGTGAAAAGCACCAATACACTGTGCTTAACTGGGTATAATTCGGTGAGTTCCCTTTAAAAAAAAAAAAAAAGGAAATGTCACAAAGCCAGACTTCACAATTGCTGGTCACTTCTGTAAACCTCTGTCAACACAAGATGTTGTTGTTGTTCAGTTGTTCAATCGTGTCCGACTCTTCGTGACCCCATGGACCAGAGCACGCCTATCCTTCACTGCCTCCCGCAGTTTGGCCAAACTCATGTTAGTAGCTTCGAGAACACTCTCATAGTAGCTATTTAGCTATAGGTAAACTGTCATTGGTGTGCATTTCATCAAAAGTATCCAGACTTGGAATATGTCACAGGCAGAATATTGGGCAAGAAGGACCATAGAATTGAATAAGTAGCAGTGACAGTTAAAGACCAGAAACATAGAAGGAGGCTTGCTTGCTGATTGTTTCTCAGTTGAATGCATGTACACAAATTACGTTTTACAATTTATCTTCTGCTTATTAAAAATAAAAATATGAGTGTGATTCCTTTAATGTTACAATAATGTTTAATGGACTAGAAAAATGCTTTAGATAAGAAAGAAGGATAACTATTATGCACAACAGGCTGCTGGCATATTGTCCTCCTTGCACCAATAAATTTCATGCCAGTGGAACTGGATTTCTGTGCTAGTTAAACAATATTCTGATAAATCACATTATGCAAATTGCTATGTTGTGCAGTTCCCACTCCCAACAGTGCATTTGTGATACTGGTAGGCTCTTATCTAAGATAAGAGCGCACTGGACAAAAGTCCAAATTACTTTGGCAATTTGTCAATTGAGGAAACAAGAATTAGGAAGGAATTTTGTAGTGGTGAAGCCATGAATGTAAGTAATGCTTGAGTTTTTTGTTTTTTTTAAATAAATAAATACTTTTTTCCTAGAACAAGAGGGACATCCTTCAATGGCCTCATCAGTCAGCGCTTCTGTAATTAAATCACCATCAGACCCTTCACATGGCTCTGTTCCACAACCACCTCTTTTGCTTCCAGCGATCCCAACAAGGAGTAACAGCGCATCAGTGTCTCATAAGAACCCTAGCATGGAAAACAAACCTCCACAGGCTATCGTTAAGCCACAAATCCTGACCCATGTTATTGAGGGCTTTGTGATCCAAGAGGGGTTAGAGCCATTTCCTGTAAGTGTGCAATGTTGAGCCATATTTGTATCTTGTTTGTTTGTTTGTTTGTTTGTTTGTTTGTTTGTTTGTTTGTTTGTTTGTTTTAGGAGGCAATGTGTTGTGGTTATTTGGGGCTATTGCTTTTCTAAAGCTTTTCGCTTTTTACAACAGACTGAACTTGATTCTAGTAACTGCAGTCTGTCAAATAGCTTATTAGAAACTCTTTCACTGTGGTCAATGAGGTCTATTTTTTCTTGGTTTAGATGTGTTGCCTGCCTACAATTCTGAACATGAAGTAGCAGAGTTAGGAAGGCCCTCTGCATGAGTCCCAAAAGACCGCTGCCCTTCAGATTATGTAATACAGGGTTCAGTGGACCAGTGTGTTGACTCAGTATAAAAAAGGGCAGGAAATGGGAAGGCATCTGATGTCAGGATGTAGAGAGGAGAGCTCAAACATAGATAAGATTGTGTATTTATCCCAAGACTTTCTGAGTGAATTGACTCTTCCTCCATTAAAGCAAAGATGTATGAACCAGTAATTGATGCCAAAACAGGTCTTACAAACATGCAGAACAGTCCTGAACTGGAAATAGACTGATTTACCCAGTCTGAATCCTGCCACAATCTTCTAAGTGGATTCGCTTCTGGATAGGCTGGGCCTGAATGGGCAGTTTTTTGCCTATTCCACACTGTTATTGTTGTCAGCTGCTAAATACAACTTATGTTCAGTCCATCTATTGAACTTCAGAGAGGAAAGAATAAGCAAAGAGGATAGATAGATACTTGTAGATAGATTCCAAGCCACTTTTATTATTATTATTATTATTATTATTATTATTATTATTATTATTTATTAAATTTATATACTGTGTGGCCCCCCCACCTCCCGCTTGAAAAGGCCATAGGTTGATTAACAGCTGGAGGCCTGGTTGAAGAGGAATGCTTTTGCCTAAAGTTATGTCCCTGGGAACAGCATTCCACAAACGGGGAGCCACTGCAGAAAAGGCCCATTCTCTGGGAAGGCCACAGATCACAGGGTCTGTTCATATGAACTATTGGTATCCTGAACAGCATAAAACATAGGTCAAAACCATCACTTTGAATTGGGCACAGAAGCTAAATAGCGGCCAGTGCAGTTGAGCCAGGATTGGTGTTACATGCTTCAGAGGCAGCTCCACATATAACATCCAGCAGAATTCTTCTACTTTCATAACAGGCAGATTATCTTCCTGAGTCTATTTTCTTACCTTTGTACACATTTATTTAAAGACATAAAATAGACAATGCAATACAATGGAAGGTAGTCTATATCAGGAAAGGAGTATATTTTTGATATAACAGGCATTTGATGAATTGAAAATAGCATTTATATTTTCTGTGGTGTCTTCTTTTGATACTTTGCCCTATGTTTTGAGATTTCCGAAGCCACAAATAGAAGTCTAAAATAAGCAACAATCTACCAGTATTTCAAATGAGAAATAGATTTCTTTGCTTCTCTTCTCATTCTTTTATTCTCATTTCATCTGTTTTGATTGTTAAGTTGGTTCGGAGTTGGACCGTAGACAACAAAAGGCATGCACCTATTCTTTGTCTATCTATGTAGCAGTAAGTCTAATGAACGCATGCCCTGACCTTGCAAGGTTATGTGTACTGTTTTCTTGTATCATGATTTTCTTCTTTTCTCTTGTAACAGGTAAGTTGTTCATCTCTTCTAGTTGAGCAGCCTGCAAAAAAGAGGCTGCTGGTGGAGGGCCAGGCGATGAACGTTATGTGTGTGGAGCCAGAGCTGCAGAACAATGCAAAGCATGTAGACAACTCCTCAGACACAGAGTTGGAGGATATAATTACGGAAGGTTTGTGCATTTTATTTACAGTTGCTGAGCAACTGTATTTTCTGAAACCTGAGCCTATTCTATTTTTCCACCAGAGACTGTTTCCTGAGATTTCTAATTACCATATTTTTCCGTGTATAAGATGAGATTTCCCCCCAATTTTTTAAAGTTTAAAATTGGGAGTTGTCTTATACAATGGAATGTTGCAATTAAATATATAAATAAATATATGCCGCCATCCATATTCTTACCCCCACCCCCCGAGCCTGTCAGGAAATGGCCTACTCACAAGTAGGAACCTGGCAGAGACACATGCCCGACTGGCATGTTCCCTCCTTCCTGGATTTGGGAGCTTCTCATAAGCTGCTTCAGCCCGAACATCACAGCAACTGATGTGGGAGGTCATCAGCACACTTGCTGGATCCACAGAGGTTTGCGCAGTTGCGTAGCAGACCACAGCGACTCAGCATGTAGGCTAATCTACTTTATTACATATAATACACACAGAGCACTCCATCATGGCTCCCTCTCTTTCTAGCATCACACAGCAAAGAGAAAGAACAAAGGACAAAAGTCCTACTTCAAGGAACACAGTAAGACAAACATCCTGTCTTTCATCACTTCCCACTCTGTGGAATGAAAACACATACCCAGTCATGTGATAGACAATAATCCCATGACTGCACACAGGGAATGAATCTCCAAACACTATTGGCCTCACAACAAACCCTGGTCTGGTACTCCCCCCCCCCAGCAGCCCCCACTCTGGACATTGTCCCTTCCCTCCAGTTCCCTCAGCCACCCCCTGGCTACCCAGACCCCCCATTCCCCAAGCGCACTCAGGCAGCACTGGCAATCGCAGCTCCTCAATCAGCGTTCGCATCTGCCGGCGCTCATGGAGTAAATGTGGTACATACCGTAAATACTGAGACAAAAGTGCAACACACAGGCGGGAGAGCTGTAGCTGTAGCTACAGTGGAGTTAAACTGAGCTGACAGGAGCAGCCTCCATTACACAGCTTGACTCACTGTTTGATGTTTAAATATATGGTACTAAATATACCGTGTTTCCCCTATTTTAAGACACCGTCTTAGATTTTTTTACACTCAAAAAAACACAGGGTGGCTTATTTTCAGGGGATGTCTTATTTTTATTGCTGGTAATAAATATTGATGAAAAAGGAACAGGCGGGGCAGGACTCAGGCGAGAGACTTTTATTTTTTAGTGCCTCTCGCTTGCTGTCTCCCTGCCCACCAGGCTGCAGGACTCGGGCGAGAGGCTTTTTTTGTGTGCGTCCCGCTCGCTGTCTCCCTGCGTGCCAGGAACAGGTAGGAGGGCCTGAGGAGGCGATGGGGACAATGGCGGCACTACGGCTTATTTTCAGGGTATGGCTTATTTTTCGCAGCTGTGAAAAAAACCTGCTGTGGCTTACTTTATGACTACATCTTTAAAAAGGGGAAACACGGTACCAGTGTTTTGAATATTTAATAAAATATCAAAGTTGTTCTGTTTGGTGTTTAAAATATTTATTTCTTACTTTTGGGCTCAAAAAAATAGGGATCGTCTTATACGTGGGGGTGTCTTATACACGGAAAAATACAGTATGTTAGGAAAGAGAGTTTCCCAGACGTTGTCACCCAATGCCATATTTTGTGTGGATGCCATAGTTGTACATAAATGTTTCAGCACCTGATCCAGCTGTTGTCATTCTTTTTGTTGCATGGAGGTCACCGCCCTGACTGCAGATGTGTATCCTTATTCCCCTTCAAATGGTAACACATACACATCAGCAGCATGTATGGACTTCCCTTCCTTGCTTGATCAGGCAACTGTGCATTACAGTAGGCTCCATTATGTAAAAATAATTGCAATTTTTGTGGTACACAGCCAGATTCCAGACAGCCTAGTATAGCGTAGTAAGAACTACATTGATTTATAGACAAGCCCTCCCCCTTCTCATCAAGCTGACAATAGGGAATTTTCATGGCTAGAGTCCCAGGTGAAATAACAAGCATAGGCAAGAGAGATTCCAAATTTATATACTGAGCCAAGGTGAATCTCTTTGGTGCAGAAATAGGGTTGGAAAGCACTACAACAAAAGGGCAAGCATAGACCAAAAATATGACATAACCTGATTTATGCTGCAATATCTTCATAGAGCCACTCCTGTCTGTACAGGGAACTGAATTTACAGGTGTTTGGCTTTCATGCCACTGAAAAGCAGCATTTTGTGTCGTCGTTAAATTCCTCCGTATTTTGCAAACACCATCAGATAAGCCATTGAGCAGTTCCTTTTGCTCAGCTATTGGATATTTCAAAGAGTTAACAGCTTTTATACTACAGAAGCTGTTCTGCAGGTAGTGTTTAGCAAAAGTAAAATAAGATGCAATTATCTCTTATATTTCCAAGATAAGCTGTTGGTCACCTGTTGTTCTTTATTTGACTAAAATTCCATGTGGCCTTTCTCATAAAGGACAAGTAGTTCTCAAATTATGTTTTTTTAAATAAAAAAGTAGCATTGTGTTAAGCATTTCCTTACGTTTTGTGCCAAAATTTATACGTATGCTGTTATGCACTCCACTCTTACAGTTATTTCTCAGTCTTACGTTTCAGTCTTAACTAAGACATTGGAGGAACTGCAAACAATGAGCCTTCCTTTGCTTGTTGCAATCCACACGAATGTATTATATTTTCCGATATTATTTGTTTGTTTGTTTGGTTGGTTGGTTGGTTGGTTGCTTCTGTTTTAATAGTCGCTTTTCTTCAACGAACCTCCAAGAAATAGTGTTTCTGTTCTCTTGTGGTGTCTCAAGTATTTGCATCCTTGTTTTCTCTTTGGTTTAGACTTTACTAACAAGTGGTGCTAGCCTGGTGATCGAATGCTACAGTTAACAGGTTCTGCCAACATTTACTCAGAAAATGAATTAGCTTAAAGGCAGCAGTTGGCAACTGTGAGGAGAACGTTTTCATCCCAAGGACCAGATAAAGAACTGGTTCATCCAGTTCTGGGTCGTTTTTGACAGGAGGGTGACCTCATGCGCCGACGCGGTGGGTCAGGATTGGCTCATGGGCCAGTGGTTCCCCATCCCTGATCTAGCAAGACAAATTTTGTGTTCTTAGCTTTCAATTTCCCATTGCCTGCATAGGGTCATTGTGCTTCATTGGAGCTCTGGGTGGTAACACACTGGTAGAATGCATGTTTTGAATGAAGATCCTAGGTTCAGTCTGCAGCCTATCCAATCCTTTGCTAGTCAGAGCAGTTAGGCTGAATGGATCTGACTCAGCTTCAGGCACTTTTATGCAGTATAAGTATGTTTACAGACAAACTCACTTGATCAAATACAAGCCATCAAATACCGTTTCTCAGTTCATCACAGCTTCTGTCGGACTTTTGAAAATGTTTTTATAACTTGTGAGTGGCTCAGACTGACTGAATTTATGTTGCTGTTTCCCTTTAGAGGGGCTGGATGAGATGGAAACAGATCTCCTCAAGTGCGAGTTTTGTGGGAAAATGGGATATGCAAATAAGTTTCTGCGGTCAAAGCGATTCTGCACCATGTCCTGTGCCAAGAGGTATTCTTTATTAGTTATAATTTCAAATATTCCAAAAATGGTGTATAGGCCCGCTTTTTAAACATAGCGCTGGATTTGGGATCAAAATCTTATGAACCAAATAGTTCAGTGAGACCCCAGCATAGGATTTACCCAGCCTAGTGACTCTTTATTCCAGTTTTGCTAGTGGTGTTTATCAGTTTGTTTTTTAAATAAGCTTTATTTTTACATTTTCAAAAATATAGTCAACTTGCAATTTACACATATTTAACTTGCACAATCACAGTTTTGCACTCTTGGCTGGAAAAGGGGGGGTCAGGAGAGAGCGAAAAAACATTGGAAGGGGACAGGAGAGTGGGCTGGGGAACGTTGGCGATCCCACCTGCCACTGCACTCACCCTGGGAGAGCATTCAGAGGTGCAGGGAAAGTCTGCAGCAGCCTTGGGAAGAGTGCATACAACCTTCAAAGATTGCGTAGAGGTTGTTGGAGAGTGCTGCACTGTGCTTTTTACAGTTTTAAAAGGGTTGCTTTTGCTATGTGAGATTTTGGCTTTTTGCTCTATCCCTGGAACTTAAGCTCCATGTAAGTTGAGAGTCTGCTGCATGGGTTAGCAAACTAAGGCCTGGGGGCTGGATCTGGCCCAATCGCCTTCTAAATCTGGCCCACGGATGGTCTGGGAATCAGCATGTTTTTATATGAGTAGAATGTGTGCTTTTATTTAAAATGCATCTCTGGGTTATTTGTGGGGCATAGGAATTTGCTCCCCCCCCCTTCAAAATATAGTCGGGCCCCCCACAGGGTCTGAGGGACAGTGGACCAGCCCCCTGTTGAAAAGGTTTGCTGATCCCTGATCTACTGTATTAAAAGACTACAAGTTTATGAAGCATGTAACACAAATTTCCATTTCCCTTGCTCTCCTAAAATACGTTATAGTAAATTTCATGTGTTGGATTTTGGACAGTTGTGATTGTTGGGCAGTGTTTTCTGTTCGTACCTTAACAAGTTGTTCCAGAGAGAGCCATGCATTGCTGGTGGTTTTGTTATTGTACTGTCTCTTCTGACATGCTGAATAAACATGTACCATGTTTCTCCAAAACCATCCTTAGCTCTCATGTTTTTTAGAGCTGTAAGTTGCTCTGATAACTTTTCCATAAGAGCAACGTTCCATGCCCTTTCCAACCAAGTCTCCAGGGTCAAATTAGCAGATGTTTTCCAGTGCCTTGCTATAACTTGTCTGGCTTCAGTCATAAAAAGGATTAACACTTCTTTAAACATTAAGTCTTTCAAATAATCGATAAACAAGCTTACATTTGGGATCACAGGGTTCCGCTTGACCTGTAATTACAGGTACTTCAATCATAATTAATTACCAAAGGAATTCATTCTTATTGCATCACCACCACATATGGAAATAAGACCCCAATTTATCAGTATGATTGATTATAATTATAATAATTTATTATTTATTACCCCCCCCCTCCAATCTGGCTGGGTTTCCCCAGCCACTCTGGGCGGCTTCCAACAGAATGTTAAAATACAATAATCTATTAAACATTAAAAGCTTCCCTAAACAGGGCTGCTTTCAGGTGTCTTCTAAAAGTCTGGTAGTTGTTTTTCTCTTTGACATCTGGTGGGGTGGGAGGGCGTTCCACAGGGTGGGTGCCACTACCAAGAAGGCCCTCTGCCTGGTTCCCTGTAACTTGGCTTCTCGCAGCGAGGGAACCGCCAGAAGGCCCTTGGCACTGGACCTCAGTGTCTGGACAGAACAATGGGAATGGAGATGCTCCTTCAGGTATACTGGACCGAGGCCATTTAGGGCTTTAAAGGTCAGCACCAACACTTTGAATTGTGCTCGGAAACGTACTGGGAGCCAATGTAGGTCTTTCAAGACCGGTGTTATGTGGTCTCAGCGGCCGCTCCCAGTCACCAGTCTAGCTGCCGCATTCTGGATTAGTTGTAGTTTCCGGGTCACCTTCAAAGGTAGCCCCACATAGAGTGCATTGCAGTAATCCAAGCGAGAGATAACTAGAGCATGCACCACTCTGGCGAGACAGTCCGCAGGCAGGTAAGGTCTCGGCCTGTGTACAGATGGAGCTGGCAGACAGCTGCACTGGATACAGAATTAACCTGTGCCTCCATGGACAGCTGTGAGTCCAAAATGACTCCTAGGCTGTACACCTGGTCCTTCAGGGGCACAGTTACCCCATTCTGGACCAGGGAGTCCTCCACACCTGCCCACCTCCTGTCCCCCCAAAACAGTACTTCTGTCTTGTCAGGATTCAACCTCAATCTGTTAGCCACCATCCATCCTCCAACCGCCTCCAGGCACTCACACAGCACCTTCACCACCTTCACTGGTTCTGATTTAAAAGAGAGGTAGAGCCGGGTATCATCCCCATACTGATAAACATCCAGCCCAAACCCCCTGATGATCTCTCTCAGCAGTTGCATGTAGATGTTGAAAAGCATGGGGGAGAGGGCAGAACCCTGAGGCACCCCACAAATGAGAGCCCAAGGGTCTGAACACTCACCCCCACCACCACTTTCTGAACACGGCCCAGGAGGAAAGAGCAGAACCACTGTATAACAGTGTCCCCACTGTTATCATTGTTGTTGCTGCTATTGTTTTTTTTTTTTTTAACTAATTAACCCCAAGCATGCTACTTATTGTGCTCTAAAAGCAATGTAAAGAAATTAACAACACAACCACCAATAACTCATGGAAAAAGTGGATAAAAGTTTTCCCCCGTCTCATAATAGCAGAGCTCATGAGCTTCCAGTGAAGCTGAATGTTGAAAAATTCAAGACAGATAAAAGAAAGTATTTCTTCAGGCAGCACATAGTTGGAACTTTGGAATGGAGGGAAAGAAACAATACTGAACTATATTAGCCCCTGGGCAGAAATTATTTTTGGTGTGGTTCATGAATATGTGGAATGACGGGGGTAGTTTTGGACACTTGATCCAAGCTATCCCCTGGATTTGCCCCCGTCATGCTTCAATCCTCCTCTGGTATGTCCCCTTTTCAGCTGCACCTGCATCAGAGCTCCAACATTGGTAGGGTATGGACTGTAGAGGTAATGACAGAAGGAGGAAGGGAATCTGACATGGGCTCTCCCTCTCTCAAGTCAGAACTCTCCCCACCCTCAGAGAAGATCTGATACTTCCTATTACCCTTGGCTCACCCTCCTAGGGGCCAAAGAATTGCAGGTGAAATCATATAAAACCACAAGAGGAAGTAAACTAAAATATCTTCAACTCATTGGCATCCCTTCAAATTATATATAGATACAGTTAACTCAAAACATTTAGGGAAGTAACAATTATTTTAAACTATGAATTGATTAATTTTGACCAGTTGTGATAAGAAAACAATTATTTGTTTATGATATTTATTTCCTTCTTGCATTATGGAACCAAAGGCTCTATTGCTTTTTTTAAAAAGTTAGTTCTCACTGATCTACATACACTGATCACATTCTACTCCCAGAAGCAATTTTTCACAGTGTTTATTTATTTATTTATTACTTTTAGGTACAACGTCAGCTGCAGTAAGAAATTTGGATTATATGGCTCAGACAAAAGCAGTCGTTGGAGCCGGAGCCTTGGGCGACGCGGGCGGCGGCCAAGCAGCTCTGATGGAGCTCCCAGGGAACACTTCCTTAGACAGGTCTGTGGAATGCTAACTAAACTCCACGGTGTCCTTTTGTAAGAGTTAATCAAGGAAAATGGTTATACTGTGGTTTATCTGTACTGCATTTTCCAGCTTCCAATTACTTATCCATCTGCAGAAGAAGACTTGGCTTCTCAGGAAGACAATGTACCGGTTGCCATGACCACTCGCTTGCGAAGGCAAAGTGAAAGGGAAAGAGAGCGTGAACTTAGGGAACTGAGAATTAGGAAAACGACAGACAACATGGATTTGTTACCAGCGATACAATCTGATCCATCCGGATGGACTGTGGAAGATGTTTGGGCCTTCATACATTCTTTGCCCGGTATGGAGATGGAGCACATTTGTTTGCTAAGAATGTCCGATGACAGTATTACTAGCTTGAGGGGAGAGGCAGAGGAGGCATAGGAGGGCTGGTTTGGATTGCAAAGAAACAGGGTTAATATCGCACCTATTTACTCTTGTGCTTCTAGAGTTTACTTTCAGAATCCTTGTCAGCAGAGGGGGGTTTCAGGATTTATACCGTGACTTCCAGCAAATTCTCAGGCTTACCAAAAATAAAATAAAATCTCGTCAAAACAAATTAAATGCAAACATTAAAACATTAAAGTGATTTGCAGGGGGGAAAGAGTTCAGATTTTAAAACCTGGAAAAATAAAAAGACATTTGCCTAGTTACAAAATGACATCAGGGTAGGTCCCAGGTGAGCCTGCCACAGTCAGAGTGCCACCACTAAGTGAGCCTTTTTTTCTCGCAGCCACTTAAAACCACTCAGATGGAAACTGTCGTGACAGTTTTCAAAATAACTGGTTCATTTTCAGTTCTTAAATCTTTTTCTTTTGCTTCCACACACCTTAGTATGTCTACCAGTACTGTTTCATAATCACTATGGCATTGTGCAGTATCCCTTGATACATCATTGAGGCTGTTGTGTAGTGAGAGGTTTATGCTAAAATAGTGTGGTAACACCTCCCTATTCAACTGAACCCTGATTTCCTTTTAAACATCCCAGATCTCTCGTTGAAATAACACTGCATTGGCTGAATGTGTTTGCTTAGGTAGCAGCTGGGATCCTGAGAGAGACCCAGTTTCGCCCACGCTCCACTGCCAAGAAGTCTCCGGTCAACAGGGCTAATTCACACCACCAAGCAGGAAGAAGAGGGGTTCCCCCTCCCAATCCTTGTGTTGTGGTCTGTGCATTGGTTCCTATTCTCAAACATCAAGCTGTAATCTGTGAACACTTCAGACATTACAGTGTTACGTGATTCCCGTTCTGTTGCATCTTCGTCTCATCTGAAGTAGAATATTAGCGTTTCCCACCCCGGAAGACATAAATGGTCTATTTCAGGCCAGGCAGAGATGTGAAGGAACAGGAAGTGTCTGCTGCAATATTTCAGTGGTTCTACAACAGGGGTCAGTAACCTTTTTCAGTCGTGGGCCAGTCCACCGTCCCTCAGACCATGTGGTGGGCCGGACTATATTTTGAAGAAAATAATGAACGAATTCCTATGCCCCACAAATAACCCAGAGGTGCATTTTAAATCAAAGCACACATTCTACTCATGTAAAAACACGCTGATTCCCGGACCATCCACAGGCCGGATTGAGAAGGCGATTGGCCGCATCCAGCCCACGGGCCTTAGGTTGCCTACCCCTGTTCTACAACAACAGAGAGAGCCCAGGTTGATGAGGAGCTGGAACCCTTTGAATGTGCTTTCTTTTCCACCAACAATAATGCAAACAAGGATGGAATTCTAGGCAAGATTTAGATAAAAGTGGAAGTCATTAAGCCAAGCTTAGGGGGAGGAAATCTTATTTCAAGATCACACTGCCTATTTTTAAATTAATATTTGTCATTTCCTTGCAGGTTGCCAAGATATTGCCGATGAATTTCGAGCCCAGGAGATTGATGGGCAGGCTCTCCTCTTATTAAAAGAGGATCATCTCATGAGTGCAATGAATATTAAGCTAGGACCTGCACTGAAAATTTGTGCACGAATCAACTCCTTGAAGGAATCCTAGTGGAAAATAAGGCTTTAAATCACAGCTTCCACCATATGACACTTGTAATAAAACAACATCTTAACGTTTGATGTGATTATTACTGCTGTGTTTTGCTAAGCATCCTTTTCCACATAAAGACTGTTGGAGGAGCATATCTAATGTAATCTTCCAAACCTTCCAGTAGTTATCCAGCTTATCAGGAAGCATAAGCTGTGTTGGCAAGTTGTTGTAGTCAAATGCAGGGCAAGGAGAGTCAGTGGAAAGCTCTATGAGGCTTCTGTAATATGTTGCGAGTGATGCTTATTCCAAAAAGGTGATTATTTAACATTCAAGATTTAAGCTTTTTTTTAGAAAATGTAACCTTGATATAACCTTGATTACAGTTTCAAATTGTGTTTCTATACACTTTTTCCTTTGTAGAAAGCTTTTTAAGAGTATGGATTAACAGAAGAGTCCACAGAGTCTGTGGAAGCACTGATTATGGTAAAATGCTATGCATTTAATTGTGCTCTTTTGAGTTTCAATTAATCCTGAGCGTATAGTTTGAAGGGAACTTGCAACTGACTTCCTCTTCTCTCATAACCCTACAGCTGCCCCACCACTGTAGTATTCTCTTTTAAGTGCTGAAGCTTTTCTGTGAACATGCAAGATATTTTGTAAATGCAGTATACCTTCCACTGTCAGAACCTTGGTCACTTGAATTCCATGTCAGCATAAGCATCCCTCTCATGTGTACAAACCTATGAATGTTTTTTTTTGGGGGGGGGGTATTCTTGATAAATGAAGTTGTACAGTTAGGTGTGATGCACATAATGGCAAAACTGCTGAGAGCTGGAACGGCAGTGTGGCACCCTTTCTAGACGATAGTAAAAAGCACATACATGATGACCATGATTCTTTGTATGCTGCTATGCACTGAAGAGGGCATTATGTTGTTATTGTTCTGTTGTTGTTTTTCCTTATTGCTGGTTTAGACCAAAGGAGTTAATGTACACCTGTTCAATGGAAATGTGTCGCCCATTCGCTGGTGTGCAACTCCGAATTATTGAATAATTCTCAAGGGCAAATTGGATCAGCAGACATTTCTAGACTTCGCTTTCTTTCTATAGTTCTCTCGCCTCTCCATTTTTTTGTTCCCCTAGCAGCTGTTCTGGTGGGTGCTGCTGGGGACATTGTTCTTTCCTCTCCATAGGGAATAAGCACTTTTTGAAATCACGGTGGTTTTTCTTTGTAATATTTCCTCGCAGCCCAGTGTTATTAGCAGCAGTTATTCATGTTACAGCAAGGACCCGAAACCAATGGCACCAAAGTATTAAGAGTAAGTGTTCAGAAGTTTGTCCTCTATATCTGAGTAGGAGTTTGAATCATTCTTTGGAAGATCTACCCCACTGTTCAGTTAGCATGCTTCAATGAAATGGGGCCCAGTTCACTGAGTACTTCTAAGCCAGACCCACTAACATGAATGAGTGTGTCTTAAGACTAAGGGATCTCTGTTCATTTTAATAGAGCTTGTTCAAAAGAAATGTCTTATAGATTGTGATCATCATTTAACTGAATGTGAATCTTCCACAAGGGCTTGTGGCCCGGTAAAATGTTGTTTGTTTTATTGGGCATTAACACTGTATCTGTTAATTTAAGGGTGGTTTAATTAGCAAAAATACTTAAGACTACTGGTTTTAGTCCTACTGGGTTTTTTAATCTCAAATTTAGGAATGTGTTCAGAAAGGTATTATAATTAACCTTCAACAATTAATCCATTAATTCTTATCAGAAGCTCAAAGTAAGTAAAGTCTTTATAGTGTTAAGGAGAGCTACCAAACATTTGCAGGTGTGTATGGTAAAGGTTCGAGAATTACAAAGTATTAAATCATTCTCCAACTCCTCATATTTACTGCACATAGGTTCTTTTGCATATGAAACATGCAAACATGTTATATGATGCAAAGTAATTAAATCTGCCTCCAAATCATATGGTCTGGTTCTTTACAGAAATAGTGGTTGTGAACAGCTAACTGAACTGGTTCTTTGCCTAAATAGTATTGGTAACTGTAAGTTCAGGAAACTGGTAAAGGTGGTTTTTTTTGAGAAAGCACAACAGGAGGATTTCAGAATTAAGAGCTTTCTTCCACATTTTGGAGGATGGACAGAAATTAGTTGTTCAGTCCTACTCATATGGGATTTAAGTGGGGAACATTTGAGCCATTTTAGTCTCATTTACTTCACAGAGATAAAGGCTGAAGTATGATGCATATTTATATGGGAGTAAGTCCTGTTTTAATTCTTTGTGACAGTTCTCAGTAAATGTGTACTGGGCTGTAAATCATATGAATCAAAATATTTAAATTTAACTGAGTGCTACACAAAGCTTATTTTGTTTTGTAAATCGCTGTTTGGGTTTTTTTAAGTCTCTTTTTTAAGCATCTGGGAACTGGAACAATGTTACACCTGTAATTATAAATAGAGCACAAATTCATATTCATGGCCAAGTGATTATTACATTAACAACATATAAATTATACCAAATGCTCAGTTTCTTTCATTAGCAGCACTATGTATAGGTTCACAGAGAATCCTGACAAGAGGATAAAAAGTAAGAACAGAAGCACAGATAATTCTGCCCTGAATATAAACATTTTTTCGAGCTGTCTCCAACAAACCAGTTTGTCCTGCAAGATGTATTGCTCAAAGAACCAAGCGCTTACCTTATCCTAATATATCAGCCTATCAGTTTGATGGCTTCCTTTCTCTCCCCTCCCACTCAGGCTGCAGCAATGGTGGCAGACCAAACACAGGGGCAAAGAAGACTGGTGCTGTGCCAAGCTGCTGTCATAGCATCACCGCCCCTGGCAGAAGCAGCCTGATACAATTGCCAAGCCACCGCCACACTGAACTAATTGCGGGCAAAAGCTATACAGAGAAGTTTCTGTATTATGCAAAAGCGGACTGGTTATTGCCAAAAGGCAGTGCCTTTTGCTCTCAGCATTGACCTCGGGACAGTAAAGTTAGACTTTGGGACAGATAAAGAAAGCACATCATCTCCTTCCCATTCATCCCCTACAACTCAGCTTGTCTCTTTTGGCAATAGCATTCCTGCCCCTGCCCCCACCCACCATAGAAGGTGTTTCACAAGCCATTCCAGTGTATGCACTGGACTTTCCCCTTTAATTTAACAACATTTGTATGCCACTTAATTATAAATGAAACCCTTAAGCAGGTTAAAAAAATATACATTAATTAGTTAATAAAGGTAAGGCTTACAATAATTCTTTTTTTAAAAAAAATCAAATTATAATTAAGGAGTTAAAAATATACATTATGAGCTAGAGTTACTGATTAAAATACACATCAACTTTGCATGTCTAGGTAGGTATGCTTAAACAGAAAAGTTTTTAGGCTCTGAAAAGAGGCAGTGTAGGCACCTGCCTAAAGGCAATGGGCAGGAAGTTCTAGAGCAGGCATGTCCAACAGGTAGATCGTGATCTACCAGTAGATCACTGGACGTCTGTGGTAGATCACTGGCTCCCCCCAAAGAAGCTCAACAACTTTGCCCCCCTAAAAAAAGCTCAACATTTTTACCCTGCACCCCCAAAAGCTCAACAACTTAGACCTGAACCCCTTAAAATGGGCCTTCCTCCTCCCTAAAAAAGCTCAACAACCTGAACCCCCAAAAAGGGGGTAGATCACTGGCAGTTTTAAACTGTGAGTAGATCTCAGTGTCTTGGGAGTTGGCTATCCCTGTTCTAGAGTGTAGGAATTGCCACTCTAAAACACTGATTCCTAACAGCATGAAAAGGAGCACAATCAAGTGAGAAACTAAAGTGGTTTTCATACTTGATATACCATAATAGACAGGCTAGTCTGGGCCCTGAGTGAATGAATTCGTTTCAGTTTGCCTTTAAGTGTTACTTAGCATGATGTGGATATAATTAGTATTTATTCTTTAAGATGGTTAATTTGTAGGGGGGCAGATGTGTGATCTTGAAGACATTTTAACACTGTATGGAGCAACATGGGCATGTATGGACTACATGGTATTGAGCTTCAATCCTGCCCTACAGTTAGGAATAGCACTTGGATTTCAGATTCCTTAAGTAGTGCTTGTACCATTTAGGGGGTGCACAGAAATAATTGCACAAGGCTTGTTAAAAGTGATCTTCAGTGCTTGTGTGAGTACAGCAACAAGGGGAAGCACATTATTTGCTTACAATTATCAGCATCATTATCAGTGTCAGCATTTCAGGGCTAATTCTCACTTTACATTTTGTACTCAAGTACAGCTTCCAAAAGAACAGGATATGAAATGGGAAGTGGAACCAGTAATTTGTATTGGTTGATAGTTTGGGGACTATTTACTGAAGCTAAAGGCTTAGTATGGAGTATTTTAAATTTTAGCCCTAAGGTAAATACAATGTTTTCTTCTTTTAATAAAATTCCCTGCCTCTTTGGATCACATCCTTGAGTCACTTGATTCTAGTCAAGTGATGACATTTATAGAAGTTAGAAATCTGAGTCATACTTGGGCTGTGTCCAGTCACTGTTAGTTGCAAGGTTTAGAATCTAATGGGAACTACAGGAAACAGTATGCTTGAGTGTGTTTGAGGGAAGCATGTACCAAGTCACACAGAAACTTGCACTATTATTCTGGGCAATCTATCATTTATAGACTGTGCCACCTTAGTTGGCCACACCTCAGGTCTTCCCCATAGATTAGCAAGCATCTGCACAAGGACAAGCATATTTCCCATGTGGGTTTCAGGCACACACTGCACAAAATTATACTCCTGACACTCCAGAACACTTTTACATTAGATGGCTATTTTCCATATACCAAGCTGTAATAAGTTTAGAAACGTCAAATGGCACCAGATGTAGTAGCAACAGCAGCCACCCCTCATCGCTGTCAGTTTAATGACTTGTCACAGTGTTCAAACTTTTTGTATTGATGTGGGCTAAAATCCCATGATTGTAAACAACCATGGAGACTTCACAGTAGACTTCACAAGTGTGCAATGTAAATATACATCAGGTATATGGGATGGAGTCATCTGCAGAAAAGGGGCATAGAAAACTGCCTTTTTATATATTTAAAACAAAATTAAGGACATGAGCCAAAGTGAGGGCTCAAGTGCCTTTCAGTGTTTGAAAATCATTTGATGATTCATCTGCTTTAATCTCCCCATCAGTGATGCACCAAGTGATACTTGTTACATTTGAGTAACTCCATGGGATCACCTTCTTGTCAGGCAGTTAAGATAGCCAAGGATCAGTGCCTGCTGACATTATCCTGTGAGTAAGAACATGTGAGGGATTTAAACACAGACTAACAAAGCTTGGCTAAAGCTATTGCATATGGAGAGGAGAAGTGTCAAACTTGACTCAGGGCAGTATTTTAGGAGAATGGGGAAAGGACATTAGCAATGGAGTGATGGCAAAGCAAGTCCTGGGTGAAGTTTTGATGGAAGTTACTTCACATCCTTCATTTTCTCTAACAGGATGGAACAGTCCTTTAAACTGCAGCTCCCTTGCAGCACTAAGTTAGGTATAAACAAGCAGCTTACATCATATTTCATCACCAGTGTTATTATCTCTTCACACAAATCTGTTAAGTAAATATTCACTCCTGAAATGCAAACTTGACATATTTTCCCCAAAACATTTGCATGTAATTTTTTAAATAAAAAATGCTTACTCTAAAATATATTCTTTATGATGTTATCAGTGAAATTAAGTAAACATTAACATTTTACATTTCAGTAAATAGGTTTCTAATGAAGGCATAAAAAAGATTGTTTGCAATAGTAGGAGAAAGTTCCCTGCGTATGTCTGAAGCTAGTCTGTTATAGTAAATGAAAGCCTCATATAGCACAAGATTTCAACCTTTGTTGTGTCCTAACAACTAAAAGAAAAGAACCCTATGTAAGTGGTCTACAAGCTGTTCCCCAAGTAACCTTAGCCTTTCTGGACTTTTTCCTGTGGTTTTAGATCTTGGTTAGCAAACTGACATTAAAATCATCCTTCCCCATTTCAGACCTCATGGGAAATTGTGATTAAAGATACTATGATCAAAGTACTAAAGTTGGCATGCAGTAGGAGGAAGGGGGAGAATGTTGGCTCAATGTTTGCTCCAGCTAAATATGGTTTTCTGATGCTAGGATCAATATGCTCAAACTGGTACCTTAATTAAGCAAGATCATCTGGAATCAGTGCCATTGGGGTAAAACTGAATACATATATTAACTCTTTATTATATATAATCTCATTTGTATAAGGAAATATTTCTTCCACATACTTCTGGATTTTTCTTTTCTGGATTTTTTTGTTCATATCCATGGTCTTTTAAAACATCTGATGCCAGAGTACCTCTGTTATATGGCCTTTCATAAATCTGTTGGGTTTATAAATATGTTAATAATTCCTCTCTATGGGTGTGTAGTTATATAGATTGACAAAAGTACTGTGCCCTCCAAAAATACCCATAGAATAAAATTGGCCATATGGCCTTAAACATTTCTGACTCTGAAAAATGACCATTTTCATAATGGATTAAATAATATTTCTGTTACATGAACCAGTAAGTGGATGAAGTGGTGACAAACATAATCTTAACTTTACTGCCTCTTCTATTGCACTAATATCTGAAAATGCTGTTTAAGCAGATAAAGTACTTAACTACAATTTATAAGCTTGTAATCTAAATTCTTTATGATCTGAACCCCGTTTTTGTATTTATCCAGGGTAATTTCTCCCTCTCTTCTCTTTTGTTACATCTATGAAAGCCAACAAAGAGACAAGGGTTATGTTAGGAATTAGCAAATTTGTGTGCAGCTGAGAGACAATGGGACTTTGAATATATTTGCATATAAATTCGTGTAAAATTAATCACACTTTGTTTGCCTCCTCAAGAGGCCCAGAGGGTGGCAACACAAGAACGGGCCTTCTCTGCAGTGGCTCCCCATCTATGGAATGTTCTCTCTAGGGAAGTTCGCCTGGCGCCTTCATTATTCATCTTTAGGCGCCAGGTAAAAATGTTCCTTTTTAACCAGGACTTTGGTTGATTTGATTGACATCCTATGCCCTTTTAAAATGTGGGGTTTGGAGGGGGGTTATTGGGTTGTTGCTTTTATTTTATGTATTTTGTGGTTTTATATTTTCATTTTATTCTGTGAACCGCCCTGAGACCTGTGGGTACAGGGCGGTATATAAATTCGATAAATAATAATATATGTGCGTCTGTGTTTGTATCATGGAATGGTACTTCGATTTTCCTAAACAAGTGGTTTAAGCATATGTAGCAACAATTTGGCACTTTCATTGTTTCCAGTGAAAGTTTTGAAAAATTATCCCTCCCCTAATTAAGCTGTATCATTTTTACATTTAAAGAATAAGCCACACAGTGATTTCGGTAAAAATTGATCTATATGTATCCTTTTTATATAAAAAGCACTTTCATATTTACATAGCATGTGGATGAATTTTAGATTCTCATATTTGTTATGGTCTGTAGGAGTGATGTAAAATTTACTTGTTATTAAATCTGTCCATGCATAATCAGATTATACAAAGGATGAATCAAAGCACCTTATACTATTGCTGCTTCAATTTGCTTGTAATTGCACCTTTTGTTATTGGCACACACTTTTTTTTAAATTGAGCATTCTTATGTGGTAATATTTGCTTCCTGTGGGGTTAAATATTTGACCTACAGCATCACCAACTTGGTTTATAGTTGAAACTTTACATTGAAAGTGTGAATACAGTGCTGCAGAAATAAAAGCTACTTCCATTTGTCTAGTTTGATGTCTTTTTTCACGTTGAGGAAAGAATGACAGCCACTTATTACTTTATTTCAAATATGTTGCTCAAACACTGTGTAATAAAACTATTATTTATTAAATGTATATACCACCCTATACAATAGAAAAACACAAAATATATAATCAAAATAAAAACAAGAACAACACAGTAAAGGTAAAGGTAAAGGGACCCCTGACCATTAGGTCCAGTCGCGGACGACTGGGGTTGCGGTGCTCATCTCGCTTTAGTGGCCGAGGGAGCCGGCGTACAGCTTCCAAGCCATGTGACCAGCATGACTAAGCTGAACCAGAGCAGCGCACAGAAACACCGTTTACCTTCCCACCGGAGCGGTACCTATTTATCTACTTGCACACAGAGAGGGAAAATAGAATTTAAAACACACATACACAATATTTGTAATAAAACATATAAAAATACGCACCCATCAGGTATCATCAAGGATTAAAAGATCAATTTAACTGTCTTTTCAAATCAAAACATTTTAGCCATTGGTGTTTTCCCCAGATGCAACTATTCATAGAAGCTGTTTGATCCAGTGGAGGCTTCCATGGAGGGGAGCTAGGAGGCAATTTTCTATTATTCCCCCTTCCTTCTGCAGCCCTTGCCCCCATCCCCAAATCTGATCCAAGGGTTGAGGAAACCTTTGGGGGACAGCATTTGGTGGGAGCAGGGAGGTGGCACTGAGGGCTGCAAGAGAAAGGTGGAATTTGCAAAAACTGCCTCCTTCCATCCATGGTAACCTCCACTGGATCTGAGAGCCTTGAATGAGATGAGGGCAGAATTTTGATTACTACTACAAACAACACTGTTGGGCACCTTTAACAGTAATTTGTCATTATTCTGAAGTAAGCACCCATACTGGAAATCCAACTTGGTAAACAGCACACAATTATAGCACCACTCACACATATTGGTGATCCCTCCCAAAAAAAACCTACAAACATTTACAAATGTTGCAGATTAATACAATCTTTCCCCAACCTATTATGGTAACTCAGTATTCCTCTCTCAAGGCTGCTTGCTAACAAATTAAACTTTGGGTGGTGGGCTTTTGAGTTTTCTCTTCATCTTGCCAGTTGAATGGGGCAAAGCAGAATTTCCAGTTGACAAATGGATCCACATCCCAAGTCTCTTCTGTCATTTCAATCTGGTGGCGCCTGACCCAAAAAGTGATTCCAATAATAAAGCTGTTGGCAAAATAAAGCCAGGGAACGTTCATCTCTACGCAAGCAGGAATCTCTGCACCAAGGAACAGGATTAGCATTTGAAGGAGCACAAATGGTGCCCAAGTGCCAATAAAGCAGATAATAAGTCTTGTCAAAAAATGCTTCGCAGAGTCTCTGAGGCTGCACTCAGGCATGTAAGGGAAGAACAAAACAACCTCTCTCTCGATGGAAATTAGTTTAATTGATTTTACCATATCCACAACTTCTGACCAACAGAATACAAGAACCAGGCATATGATAATCAGCATGCCTACTGTCAGCCAGTAGCTCTGGCTGCTGGTATAGAAAGGGCACTGGTAGGCAGAATTGGAATGGCTTACCTCAAGTCCTATAGAGCTGCCTGCAAGATTCAGAACATAAGAGAGAACTGAAATCCATGTGAAGGCAACAGCAACTGTGTATAGTGATCGCCAACACATGTTAGGACGCTTGGAAGTTTGGGTTATTGTAAGGTAATAATCCAAACCAGCTACAAAAGAAACTGGGTAATATAAGATTCCATAGGCAAGGGCTGCTATCTGAGCCAGAAGGCAGATATGATACACAGTGAATCGGACGCCTAAAAGCATGAAATCCTGAAAACAGGCAATGAAAGACATAGTTGCTAGAAGTACAAAGTCAACAAAGGCTAGTGAATTGCAAAAATAGCCCATATAACTCTCACGGAGATTTGGTTTTCGGACTTGTAACAAAAATAGATTGAGCATGACTTTCCCAAGCATGATAAGCAGAAGAGCTCCACTAGCTTCAGAATGATGGGAGGCTTGGCCATGTTGAAAATATGAAAGGGAACAGTTCTCACAGAAAATGGCAACCATTATTTTGGATAGAGTTGAGTATTATTGAACTTTATTTCCAATGCATACCTAAAAGATAAAAACAAAGGTTTGTTAGTTATTTCTAGATTCTTAGATACATAATTAAAATAGCAGTAAGGGCCATACATTAAAAGCTCATTGGAATAAAATATGTTTTCAAAGACTTCCTAACAACAAAGAGGGATGCTGATCAATACCTCCAGGGAAGGGATCCCACAACTGTGATGACTCCACGAAATCGGGTATATCTATCCATATTAAAAGATATTGCACAATCAACCCACTGCCAGAGGAATCCATATAAAAAGTTTCTTTTTCTTATCTAGCAGGCTTTAAATCATGCCATATTCATATGTTGCCATTCTTTCATTTTATCTGCCTTCCTCACTTGTCAGGAGAATGAACACAGAAAACCAAGATGTCTTGTGTTTTGCTTTCATTACATTTAGCAAAGCATAGTGGTGAAGCTTTTGCATGTATGCAGTCTCATTAAATCCCTGGCATCTCCATTTTAAAGCCAAGTAGCACCACTAGAAACACCTCTGCCTCAGACCTTTAAGAGACATTGCCAATCAAAACAAACAGTGCTAGGCTGAGACGGACCTAAAAATCAGCCCTATTTCCCAGTACTGAAAACACCCCTGTTTCTTGATGTGCACTGTCAGAAATGATGGTTTTTGTTTCTCAACAAAGAAACCATAGCCCCAAGTGAGAAACAGCTCTGTACACACAGCTAGGCACCAAACTTATTAACAAAGTTACTATTAAAGGCAGTCAGTTCACAAAAGCCTGTTGGAACAAAACAGTATTCACCTGCCAGCACAAGGACAAGGAGGGAGCCAGTCTAGCTGATCTGGGGAGGGAATTTCAAAGACTGGGAGCAGCTACCAAGAAGTCCCTCTCCCATAATCCCACAAAGCATGCCTGTGAGGGTGGTGGGAACAAGAGAAGGCCTCCCCTGAAGATCTCAAAACCCAGGCAGGTTTGTATGAGTCATTAGGAAACCATCCAGACCCATCAGCCTCCTGGGGTGCAACACTTTTTCGGTCCTCCACCCCTGCAGAGACTCTGAGTTCCAGCAAGTCTAAACTTTACCAGGTAGTAATCTGACCATGGTAACTGAACTATAGAAAGTTCCTCCACTCTAAGATCGCCATAATCCAATTCAGTGCAGAAAACCAAGACCAAGAGTCCATTCACTGACCTGGTATTGACCAGCATAATGAGATCACAAGGCAGTAGAACCATGGGGTGGGGTTTGGAAGCAAGAGAAGTGCATATATATATAGTTTATATCCATCTAGCCTATGAATTTATGTGTACCTTTCAGCTTTATACTGAATCAGACCCTTGGTCAACCAAAATACATTGTGATGCACATCCTGCAGGCCAGCAGAACATCATGATGTAGCCACTGTTCAAGCAAGTCACTGATCTGGGTGAGTGCAGCCTTATCAGTGAGAACCTGCAGTCAGCAGGAATGAGGTCAGTGGCATTAACTCTTGAATAATGCAGCCTTTATCCAAAGAAAGACCTGGACCCCACCACCTCTGGCTCAAACAGTTGTTTTCAGCCACTCTTGTGTCAGCATTTCTATTATAAACCTTCCCCCCCCCCCATCCTGCTCCTCGCTCCTATCTTTTAAAATGTTATGACTCAGCCTAAAAGGCCTGGGGAGCATTAAAACTCTGTTCACGAGGTCAAAGCACAAGAGCCATTTTATTTGCAAAGATTATTCCTATTAAAGGAATGTCATTGAGTTGGAAGAAGAAGAAGAAGAAGAAGAAGAAGAAGAAGAAGAAGAAGAAGAAGAAGAAGAAGAAGAGTTTGGATTTGATATCCCGCTTTATCACTACCCGAAGGAGTCTCAAAGCGGCTAACAATTTGCTTTCCCTTCCTCCCCCACAACAAACACTCTGTGAGGTGAGTGGGGCTGAGACACTTCAAAGAAGCGTGACTAGCGCAAGCTCACCCAGCAGCTGCATATGGAGGAGCGGAGACGCGAACCCGGTTCACCAGATTACGAATCTACCTCTCTTAACCACTACACCACACTGGCTCTCTTAAAATGGAAACATCAGGTGTTTCTCTTGAAGGCAGCAAAGCTGAGTATTCTTGAGTCTCGTTCAGCTGCAGAATTCTGTTTCCCTCAATATTAGTTTTACACTTTTTAAAAAGCAAGTGTCCAATTCTCTTGATTTGAAAAGTTTCACAGCATGAAAAGTTATTGCGGGTACTTCTAGACTTCTAGACCTGTTACGGTTGCTTGAGGTTCAGGTGGCTCCACTGGCACAGAATGTCTTCCACCAGCTTTTTAGTGATGATGCAGCTGTGCCCCTATCTGGACTGGGATAGTCTTAACATCTGTTGTCTATGCTCTGGTAACCTCTAGGTTGGATTACTGCAATGCATTCTATGTTGGGCTGCCTTCAAAGACTGTGCAGCAACAGCAGATGGCACAGAATTTGGCAGCTAGATTGTTGACAGGGACAGAATATTCTGGATATATAATACCAATTCTGGAACAACTGCATTGGTACCAGTTAGTTTCCTGGCTCAATTTAAAGTGCTGATTTAACTTATAAAGCTTTCTGTTTTTATTTATTGTGTTTATTGTAATTGCGTTTAGTATTTTTGATGCTCTGGTATTTATTATTCTATTTGCCCTACTGCTGAACTCGGGGTCTCCCTGTCCTAAGGAGAAATAAGAAAGTGATCCATGACAGACAAAGACCCTGACAGACACATAGCACGATCCAAAGACTATCATGTGTAAGAGCCATTATGGAATAGCATCATCATTCATGGTTATCACCATAAGTTTCCATAGTCAAAAAGCAAAAGATTGTGGCTTGTCTTTTCTTCATCAATATGATCAGCTGCTGCAAAAGAAACAAATGAGACTCTGGCTATGTTGTCTCCTTGGCATGCATGCATCACTTCTTTGGCTCCTGACCAAATGCTTACAGTATTTTGTTTTGCATTGTTTTGTTTGTTTTGCAAGCAGAATGTAGTGGAGTAGGAAGAGGCTAGAGACATTTAATCTGTTGCTTTCTTGCCTTAAGGAGATTCATTATGACCGAGTTTGGAGTTGTCAAGTTTCCTCCAGTTTACTTTAACTTCTGATTCATCTCTTGAATGTTTAAACAAATCAAAGGTTATCTCATTGTACACTGACTGTATGAATAGGCTCTGAATTAACTTGTTGGATAGGGAAAGACAGTTGACCTGACCAGGCAAGATTTTGGACCATGTAGACAGACCATTTTCTCTAAAAAGGAGGATATCTAGTCTATTTACAAGATATCCTCCTTTTTAGAGAAAATGGTCTACTTACTAGATGAGAATGAACTATTACATTGCACACAGCACATGATGGTCCCTGTGCTTTTGTTTATATTAACATCTCAGTGCTGAGTTAATGTCATAAGAAGTAGCTGATTAAGACCATTTTGATCTTCACCCTGGTCAGGCCTCCAGCATTTTATATAAGGAACTCCATACACAGGGCGAGCTACACAGACACAACTTTTCAGTGTCAGTGCAATGGATGTGATAATGGTGTCATGAGGAAAGGTTTGGATTTGTTAGGCAATTGGAAATATTCTAGGCAGTGGCGGAGGAAGGCTCCGCACTACCCGGGGCGGTGAATGAAAATGCCCCGGAGGCGGGGTGTCGTGACGTCACATTGTGACGTCATGATCGGCGGGCCACCGCCACTTCCGCAGCCCCCTTTTAAGCCGCAGAGCAAAAAGGCGGCTCGTGGGGCTGCCGAACGCGATCGGCGGCTCCCTGCCGATCACGCACGGCAGCCCCATGAGCCGCCTTTTTGCTCTGCAGCTCAAAAGGGGGCTGCAGAAGCAGCAGTCCGACGACAGAGTGCACCTGCGCGAAATGTCGCACAGGTGCACTCCATCGTCGGGCCGGGCACTGCTGCTCCCGGGGTGACGGAGGGAGCGACGGTGTGGGGGAGTGGTGGGAGGGGCTGCCGCTTGTCACGGCCACACGCCGCTGTTTGCTCCATTGCCCCGGGAGCAGCAGCACCGCACACACCGTGCGCTGCTGCTCCCGGGGCGACGGAGCGAGCGGCGGCACGTGGGGGTGACAAGCAGCGGCCCCTCCCGCCACTCCCCACGCACCGCCAGTCACCCCAGGAGCAGCAGCACTGCACGGACGGGGTGCTCGCTCAGCCGTGCGCTGCTGCTCCTGGGGTGACGGAGGGAGCGGCAGCGCGTGGGAGTGGCGGGAGGGACCGCCGCTTGTCACACACCCCGTCACCCGGGGCTTACCGCCCCTACCGCCCCCCCCCAGCGACGCCCCTGATTCTAGGGCAAACTAGGCCTGTTTAAAAGGGATGGCTACACTTGCACTAGGATGGAAACACCAATGGCAGTTAAACCTGCTCTGCGACCTTTTTTATTTTACCTGCTCTGGACAGAAGTCATCAGGAACTGAGGAGGGTCCACTTCAGAACCCATTTCCAGGGGCCTCCATGATGAAGATGATAAAATTAATGTTAATATAAATCAGGAGACATAGAACCAATCACTGTGAGAGCAGGGGCACAAGTTAGAGAGGCCAAAGCACCATCAAAATACATTGGGTGAACTAGAGCCCTTGGTCTTAGAGGATGGCATTGATACAGAGGGCTTGGCGGACACCTGGTAGAATGAAGAGAACCAGTGAGATATGGCTATTTCTGGATATAAACTCAATAGGAGGAAAATCAAGGGAAGTAATACCGTAGTACCACTGTATTCTAGATCAAGGGAAATAATAGTACCACTGTATTCCGCTCTGGTCAGACCTCACCTGGAATACTGTGTCCAGTTCTGGGCACCACAGTTCAAGAAGGATACTGACAAGCTGGAACGTGTCCAGAGGAGGGCAACCAAAATGGTCAAAGGCCTGGAAACGATGCCTTATGAGGAACGGCTTAGGGAGCTGGGTATGTTTAGCCTGGAGAAAAGGAGGTTAAGGGGTGATATGATAGCCATGTTCAAATATATAAAAGGATGTCATATAGAGGAGGGAGAAAGGTTGTTTTCTGCTGCTCCAGAGAAGCGGACACGGGGCAATGGATTCAAACTACAAGAAAGAAGATTCCACCTAAACATTAGAAAGAACTTCCTGACAGTAAGAGCTGTTCAACAGTGGAATTTGCTGCCAAGGAGTGTGGTGGAGTCTCCTTCTTTGGAGGTCTTTAAGCAGAGGCTTGACAGCCATCTGTCGGGAATGCTTTGATGGTGTTTCCTGCTTTGCAGGGGGTTGGACTGCATGGCCCTTGTGGTCTCTTCCAACTCTGTGATTCTATGATTCTATGAAAATGGTGAAAGATTTATACAATCACAAGAGAAACTAGAGTATTTAATACTCTCAAAATATGCAAAATAATATATTTGTCCTTCACATAAAAGGAAAAGAATGGGATTTAGCAAATATTGGATTAATAATCCTTGAAGCAGAATGGATGTGGACATTAAAAATATTCCAAAAATGCGGCTAGACTTTTATATGCACAAGACGGAATGATTCAACATTACCTACCATGGAGGAATGATTGTTAACATTATTGGACTTAACTGAGATGGCGAAGTTGACATGTTTAATCAATGAAAAATCACTGTCAATATTTACTGAAGATTGGAAACTCCTTATAGACTTTTTGTGTGAAAAAGAAAATGAACTTATTATATCTGAGTTTGAGGATTGAAGAAAATATTGGTTTATAGAAAGTGGAATTGTTGGGTGTTGTCCTGAAGTGGATGTTTTGAATAATTTAATCTCCATATATAGAATATATATATAGAAACTCCACACAGGATTAGTAAAACTTTTGGCCAAAACACACATTGCTGGAGTGTAACAGAATTAAGGTGTATTTAATACATTTTGGGGGATTTGTTAAAAAAATGCCTTTCTGGGCAGAAGTACTGAATCTTATACAAACAAGTGATCTCACAAAAATAATCACATTATTTCCACATATGGGTGTGTTATGCAATACTGTTGGAAAGTCAGTCACATAGTATGAAGTTCTGAGGTTTAAGGAGTGAAGCCTGTAGGGACAAAAAGCAAGTTTTGAAAGTACATATTGATGAACAGCTTAATTTTCAAGGATGTCAGTGTCATGTTTTCAATTCTTAACGTATCAGTTGTGGTTTATTGGAGAAATGGATGAGGGAAGTCAAATATTAGTATATATATTAGCTCTTTTTCACTTTGAATAGAATGCTTAGTAAACTATATATATTAAAATGTATAATTTTTTTAGATTTTAATTGTATTTTTTTTAAGAGAAAAGATTGTGATTGAATGATGTATGTATAATTTATCTGACTTTGTTTTGATTGTTTGGTTGTATGTTGGTGTTGGTGGATGTTGTTAAAACTTAATAAAAAGATATATATATATATAAAATAGAATCAGGGACAATGGGCAAACTGCACTTACATTAGCAATGCAAGGAATTTGCTATGCAACCTGTTAGAATCCTTTGGGAAATGAATATGTAATCTCAGCCAAAAAACAATCCATCAAGATTTAACTATTCAGTGGCTGCTGATATTGAATAATTCAACATAGCATCTAATATGACATTCTAAAAGGAATGACACCAAATAACCATTGGATGTACTGATTCCTTTCTAAGCCAAATTACTGTCAAGCCCAGGGTATGTGTGCAATATATATGATTATTATTACTATGTCTCATTTTTAAAGATACATATATAGACTATTTTTTTAAAAAAGGACCACTTACCTAACTAAAACATCAAGCAAAGAAACTGAAGAGGAAATGCAAGGCATAAAACTTACAGAAAGACACCACTGATATCTTTCCCACCTCACAAATGTATTAAGCTATGATTAAAAAGCAGTAAATAAATATGAACATATTATACTCATAGGATTGTTTCCAGCATTAATCATACTCACAGACCCACTAAAATTAATGGACATGGTTAATTTAGATCCATTAATTTGAATGGTCCTACTCTGAGTAGAATTTAGTTGCATACAATGCATAATATGTGCTGGAAGACTACTTATGCCATAGAACACCACAAATACACAATACTACATACACACATTTCATAATCCAGAAAACAGTTCTGCAATGTCCCATTGAGTTCAATGAAGTACAGGTAAATGGGTACGGGATTATAGTCTTAGTCCCATACTCAAATCCAACAGCTGGTATAATCGCTTCAAACATAAGCAGGTACTGAAAGAGTTGGAAAAATTCAGTCTTTAGCCACACATGAAGACTATGCAACAGAATATTATGCAATTCTGAGAATGTGTCCTTGGGGCGCCTACACAAGATAAGGCATTTTTAGTTCAGGTTAAATAATCCAGACTACCCACTATACCCATGAACACAGTCAGTGATGTGGTTCATACTTTTGCCCAGGGCCATCCTACAATAGCCTTCAGAAAAAGTAGTGCAAGTCCCTCCATTCACCAAACAGATAAATTAAGAAAATAAGAAAAGCTCTGCTGGATCAGGCCAAATGCCTATAAAGTCCAGGTTTATGCTCCCACTGCAACCAACCAGATATCTATGAGAAGCCCACAAACAGGAGTGTGCCAGCACTCTCCCACGTGTTGCCTTCAGTACTGAGGGTGATAAAAAGCCATCCTGACCGACAGACACTGATGTGTGAGCCAAAAGTGTGAAACTGGGTCCTCTGCAAGAAAGCCCACTTCATGTGTACCCACTTCACATGGTTTTCCTCCATTTTATTTTTGTATTCTTTTCATAAAATTTATATACCACTTGATTGTAAGAAAGAACCTTGAAGTGGTTTACAAAAGATAAAAAAACAATAAAATTACCACTAAAAAAGTTAAAATAGAATCAACTAAAACAAATTTAAACTCATACAAATTTTCCAGTTGGTTGTCTGTGGTGAATCAGAGCTATGGTGGTGAATCAGAGCTATTCACTATGTGGTGAAGAAGAAGAAGAAGAAGAAGAAGAAGAAGAAGAAGAAGAAGAGGAGGAGGAGCAGTTTGGATCTGATATCCCGCTTTATCAGTACCAAAGGAGTCTCAAAGCAGCTAACATTCTCCTTTCCCTTCCTCCCCCACAACAAACACTCTATGAGGTGAGTGGGGCTGAGAGACTTCAAAGAAGTGTGACTAGCCCAAGGTCACCCACCAGTAGCACCTTAGAGACCAACTAAGTTTGTTCTTGGTATGAGCTTTCGTGTGCATGCACACTTTGGGGTTAGGGTTTTTTTTAGTGTGGTGTGTCTGATTGGGTTTTCCGCAGTTGGAAAATCTGCTTTATAAAAACCTTGGCAGCCACGTGTCTTCTCCCAAAACGGCTTTTTCATTTTCCAAAAAAATAAAAATCAAACCTAGACAAAGTTACAACTACCCATCGCATGTCATTTGACCCCAATCACACCTTTGTGATCACATTTCCTGACTGTTATTTTGTCAGATCATCTCCTTTTGTTTTCACTTTCATTGCCACAACATAACTCGTGAGCAACCTTTTCCTTTCAGAGGTGATGTGTATTCAGCCATTGCCTGGCAAGCAGAAATCTAACCCACTTAACTCTCACGAGCCACACAGCTTAACCTATTGCATTTCTGCCTGCTGCGCAGCTGGTTAAAGAGCATAAAGCAGGAACTCACCTGTCTTAAGCGGTCTTCAGTTTCTAGGCAAGATAGCACATCAGGAGGAGGGCTGGACCAAAAAAAAGACATTTCCTCCCTCACCCCCGCCTTCCATAAATCCGTAAGTTTCTAAATTTAGGGGCTCATGCCTGTCTAGCAGAAATCACCGCGAACCTAGGCTCCCTGGTGCGGCTACTCAACGGCGGGGGGGGGGCAGTGGAAAGAGAGAGAGGTGCACTCTACACACGCTCAGAAGCACTCTCCTCTTCACGAATCCCTCGCGCCCAAAGGAGCTTCCGGGCTCAGAGGAAACCCTGTCAACAGGCGGCAAACACGCAAGCCGATCTGCCGTTGTCATCTCTTAAAGCGATCCTTTGGATTAAGGGCGGGCTTCAGAGTTCAGCTCGCGGGGCTGGAAGGAAGGAGGGCGAGCTCCTTCGGCGGCCACTTTTAACTTGCAGCCCCACAAGCCCCACGCCATGACCCAGCAAAACGCTGGGCTCGGCGGGAGAGCGAGCAGGCGGTCGGACTGCCTGCCTGAGAGGAAAGGTGCCCGGCGCTTGACTGGCGGCCACTCCCAAAGGCGGCCCTGGGTGGGGCTTCGCGGGCCTCGCTCCGCGGGCAGAACCGGTCTGACGATGGAGGCTCGGAGGTAGGGAGGGAAGCGCCCTCAGAACCCTCTGGTGGTTCATTTCTCGGCCTGTTTCACCTATGTTTCACCTGACCCGTCGTCTGATTTTGAGCGCCCCTAAGGGGACTCACGTCTTGGTCAGTTTATATCGCTTTAGCCGTCTCGCATGGATATTATTATTATTATTATTATTATTATTATTATTATTATTATTATTATTATTATTATTATTTTAAAGGAGGGAAAGACTTCCCCCACACACGTTCACTCAGCACTTGGTCGTTTCTGCCGTGGTCTTGAGCCGCCTCAATGTGGCCTTCGCCACAGACGGGTGGTGAAGAAATATAACGAATACACATGCCTCCTCCGACAACCTGCTCTCTGCTCACATTTCATAGGTTTTTTACTTCACCCCTGAGGGAGCGGGAGGGCCTTACGCCGTTTGCAACAAAGCCTCTCAGGAATAAATGTCACCCGCCCGAGGCATTTTGGCACCTGAGGCGAACCACAAAATGGCGCCCTTCTGAGCACCAGGGAAGAAGGCGTGAGGGAAGATCTACATCAGGACCTTTACCTTTTTTTTTTTTACATCAGAAACAAGGGGGTGGGTAGGTGGGAAACAAATACCTACATGGGGCTCTGCAGTTGGGAGAGTGAGCAACTTGCCCCTGTTATGCAGTGATCTTTATAATTTAAAGATCCAAATCTTATAGTCTGATATTTTTTGTGAGAAATGTATATGTTGTCTTTTCAGCTTGCTCCTGCAGAAAAGGAGAATGTTTTTATTAATCATGTAAATCATAGGGCTTTAAGAAAATTGCAGCTGGGGTGTGTAAATTACCGGGTCTTTGCCGCGGGACCACATTCATCCAGTGCTTTACCAGCTGCACTGGCTCCCGGTGGAGTACAGGATCAGGTTTAAGGTGCTGGTTTTGACCTTTAAAGCCCTATGCGGTTTGGGACCCTCGTATCTAAGGGACCGCCTCTCCTGGTATGTCCCATGTAGGACCTTAAGGTCCTCAAGTGATAATCTTTTGGAGGTCCCGAGCAACAAAGACGTTAGGTTGGCCTCAACTAGGGCCAGGGCCTTCTCAATATTGGCCCCGACTTGGTGGAATAGCCTATCACGGGAGACCAGGGCCCTGCGGGATTTGGCATCTTTCCGCAGGGCCTGCAAGACGGAGCTGTTCCACCTGGCCTTTGGGTTGGTTTCTGTTTAATATTTATGCTTCATCTTTTATTGGTGGGTTATTTTGAAATTGAGACCTGCAGTTTTAATTGAATTTTAAATTTGTATTTTAATCTGTTATTTTAAATTGATCGTTTTTATGTTTTTTGTTGTGATTTTAATTGATGTTAGCCGCCCTGAGCCCGGTTCTCTGGCTGGGAAGGGCGGGGTATAAATAAAATTATTATTATTATTATTATTATTATTATTATTATTATTATTATTATTATAAGCCTATAGGAATATTGCTGCCAGGGTGTGGGGTGGCTGTTGCTAGCATATTTCAAGCTAGCTGTGGTCAAATGTTCTATACGGTGTTGTTTCTTTAGGAATCTTCAGGCTGGGGACTTTTTGAGAAAGATAAGTTGTTCTGAAGAAACAGAGTATCTTTAGCAACCGTGGTCAGGGGCTTTTTGCAAAACAGGTGTCTGAAACAGGTCGGTGTTACACACCAGTGAAATAAAGGAACCTAGCCTTATTGCTAAAACAGTATGAAGGGGACAGAGGCTTGACCAAATTAGGGGCTTTGGGGAATGGGAAAAATTAACCAAATAAGGGGCTTTGGGGGATGAAAGAGGGGATGGGGGCTGGATTTTACATTGCAATAGGCGGACACGATAGGTGTGAACTTTGAACGCCCCTTCCTAGTGGGCAGCAAAGGAGGGACTTGCGCTTGGGAAAAGGGTTTATTATGGTGTTGGACTATGGACTTAAATCCACACAGAGACATTGTTTGCTTTGATTTATCTTGTTTGTTGGAATACATCAGAGGCTGTGAAAACATCAGAAAGGAATGAAAGCAATGGAAAATAGTTGAATAGAGGCCTCCTGTATTTTTCGCTCCATAAGACGCACCTGAACATAAGACGCACCTAATTTTTAGAGGAGGAAAGGGGGAAAGCCCTGTTTTTTTGAGGATCAGCTCAAAGTGGTGCAGCTTTTTTTGCAAAGGGAAAAGCCCTGTTTTTTTTTAGGATCAGCTCAAAGTGGTGCAGCTTTTTTTGCAAAGAGGAAAAGCCCGGTTTTTATGGGGTTCCACTCACAGTTCTGCAGCTTCTAGTCCTACAGCCATTTCTACAGTTTCCAGACAGATAATCTAATCAGCCAGTCACATGTTGCTGGGGAAACAAACAGCCTCCCTCTGCATTCAACAATGGAGGCCTGGGCAAGGGGAAGGGGCTGGAAAGGGAGCCTTATCTCTCTCCCAGATCACTTGCTGAACAGCTGTTCAGCTGCTTCCTTTCAACACCCCCTTCTCTCTTTGTAGAAAAAAAGAGCACAATCTACTTTTGGCCCCTAGGCAATTTGGCTCCAGGGACCATGCATTCGCTCCATAAGACACACAGACATTTCCCCTTACTTTTTAGGAGGAAAAAAGTGTGTCTTATGGAGCAAAAAAATACGGAAAATAATAATTTGTCAGAATTGGAACCTTTTTTATTGATAATTGTATAAATAATTTGGAATGTTTCAATGTGATTTTGATTGGCTGTTGTATTGAAAAGTTTAATAATGATTTGGCAAAAAACACACACATAAACATTAGGAACAAACACAGGACTTTAAACCGCTGCAAAGAGGAAATGGCTCCACTTTGGAGTATACTAAGCATGTGATCACTGCAAACCAGAGTTAAAGGGGTGGCAGCAGGTGGCATATTAATTGCAACACCATCATGTAACATTCAAGTTTTCAAACCTTTGCACTTGCTGCCTTGAGAGTGCTTGTGTGTTAAACAGATTTTAAAAGAACCGAAAGAAAATGTCTGCTTGCTTAAATAAAGTAATACTTCTGGGGGGGGGGGGAATAATAAATAAATAAATATTCATGTTTTTGATAAGAAAGTGTGTGCCTGCCTTTTCAGGTCACCCACTTGTAAGTGTTTGTTTTCAATAAAATATTGCTGCTTCATCAACTTTGCCCAGACTTTATCATTTCAAAGGGGTCTAGGACCTAAGTCCTGGGGACCAGTGTTTATATCTCACATTTTTGCACCCTGTTAAGCTGTGTCCCTTAGCTATGCTTAACTTTTATCTCCCAAAGCTGAAGCCCTTTCCCAAACAGACCTCATGTGGCTCTTTGACTAACTTGGCCAGATCTTCTAAACAAAGTCCCCTTATTGTGTTACACATTTCCATTTTCAAGTGTGGAGCTGGCAGAACCAAACTGGCAGAACTCCCATCTGTTGTCTTCCAACAAATTATTTAACAAGTTGCAACTGAATTAAACCACTGAGCCTAGGGCTTGACAATCAGAAGGTCGGCGGTTCGAATCCCCGCGATGGGGTGAGCTCCCGTTGCTCAGTCCCAGCTCCTGCGAACCTAGCAGTTCGAAAGCACATCAAAGTCCAACTAGATACAGTAAATATGGTAGGTACCGTTCCAGCGGGAAGGTAAATGGTGTTTCTGTGCGCTGCTCTGGTTCACCAGAAGTGGCTTAGTCATGCTGGCCACATGACCTGGAAAAACTCTGCCGACAAACGTCGGCTCCCTCGGTCAGTAAAGCGAGATGAGCGCCGCAACCCCAGAGTCATTCGCGACTTGACTTAACTTTCAGGGGTCCTTTATATTTTTAACTGGATTTGATGCAGTTTTAGAATTTCAGTCCAAGAGCTAAGGAGTCCCTCCAGCAAGGGAAAACTGCAATAATTATCTGACAAGAATAATCATCTTTGGGAAGCTAACCTCTGAATATGTTACTTTTTTTTGTAAATATATTTGTAAATTCTAGGAAGGGGACACTAACCCTATCCCTAATATCAGTGTCCTAGTCCCAAACTCCACTATCAGATTCTGGAAGGCTGATGTCTAGGATGCAAGTTTAATCACACTTACTATGTCCCCTTGAACTCAGTTGATCTTACTTCCAAAACAAAACTTCCTTCATAAATTCAGTGTACAGCGATACCTCGGGTTACGAACTTAATTTGTTCCAGAGGTCCATCCTTAACCCGATACTGTTCTTAACCTTAGGCGCGCTTTTGCTAATGGGGCCTCCCACTGCCACCATCACACGATTTCTGTTCTCATCCTGTGGCAAAGTTCCCAACCCAAGGTACTACTTCTGGGTTAACAGAGTTTGTAACCCGAAGCGTTTGTAACCCGAGGTGCCACTGTAGTCCTTTGTACTCTAAAGCCATTACAGCAGCAAACACAGGGAAATCTTTTCACTCCATTTTTCCACCAGTTATCAGAAATGTCCACTCCCCAATCTGAAATTGAACATATTCCAGAATTGTTCTTGAGTTTCTGCTTGGCACTTACACCCTATGTTTCAAACAGCCGAGCCTTTTTCTGCCATAGGTTATTTTGTGCTTGAACAGAAATTTCACCTTGTCAGCATCACTACTGAGTTCCTTATCATAAATCCTTCAGGATAACTTGACTGGTATTTCTAATAGATATTTTCTTTTTTCTATCATTTCTATTTTTTCCTGACATTTCCCTTGCTTTGAATGATAATTTGAATTATTAATTGTACTTAAGCTGGAACTGTACACTGACTATGCCCAGCCCATTCCCCTCCCCTAGCTACTCTGTCAGACTCTATATATGTCCCATGACAGGCGGGGATGGGAGCAATGTGTATGGACAAATGCCTCCTAAGCCAAAGGAGCCTGCAAAGGTCCTTGCTTATCTTCATAACCAGAATAAATTTTAGAGAAGAAAATAAATCATGCATATTTCCTTGATTTGCACAACTTGTACAGGTTGCAGAATTGACTAGTGATAGAAACCATCCATTCCTTACTGTACTGTTTTTTTCTGGTCCATTTAATTTCATCTTCTTTATAACCACTTCCTTACCTGTTGTGATGTTACAGAACCCAGAAGAAACGCAGGAAGGCATAGAGATAAGGAAAGTGGGTGGGTGGCATGTTAAAAGGAGACCAGAATACAAGGCATAATTCAATCTAGGCTTATGAGGGTTTAGTGTCAAAACATGTTTTCAGCACTAGTGCTCATCCTAAACAGAAAAGACGAGTGTGCTTATGAGTACCCGGTATGTATAAAGTTCCCTCATTGAATAGCTCTATTCAGTTAAGACACAACTAGGATTGCATTGCACAAAGAACAAACAACAGGAAATGCCTTTCTTCACACAATTTGTAGGGACTAAAACTGACTCAGGCACAAACTGTCACTCAGCTATGAAACTTGGGCCAGTGATATTATTAATTATTATTATTATTATTACTACTACTACTACTACCACATCTACTAGATTTATTACCCACCTTTCACCAGCAGGTCCCAGGGCAGTCTACAACGATTTGAAATTTAGTATTAAACAGCAAAGACAAATTACAGTCACTGGAATAGAGTGGGTCCTGAAAATACACATTTCAGCTTGATAAGATAAGATAGTGGAAAGAAAGTATGATGTAGCATTGATTTTCTCTTGTTAATATTTCTGTTTGAAATGTAGCATTCATGCTCAGGTCAGTGCAGCACTCTCCCTGTCTGCAATATGCAAGTGGGGGAAACAAAGATGCTCTCAGCAGTTCAGATGTACTGAACGAGCATACCTGAGATCTGAAAGTAACCCAGATAATCATCCTTCATCTGCTTGGGATCCCTGTCTTGTATTCAGATAATAACCCTGTGTCATTAATTATCACCGAGTCAAATTACTTGGTCCAGATTTCTATTGGCTCTGGGGGAGGGTTTGAAACTGCACGGGTCCCTAAAAATTGGATTAATCATTAAGGGAGAGCAAGTTCTCAAAACTGAGTGTGTGGGGTTACTTTTAAGGATATATTCTTTAAAAAAAACATCAGGGGAAAGCTTCACCTTGGAGCTGGGCAGCAGAATGTCCTATGGGAACAACACTATGTCAAAAGCACTCTTCCTGTTTTATTATTGAAGGAAATGCAGTTGTATTTTGTTGTGGAAATCAACACCACCTCACAGTTTGCATAAACTAGTGAACTATGAACCAGCTGCATGGGTGTGTCTGACTGATACAAACATATATTAAGCATTTAACCAGGACTATGCGCTCTGTGAAGGTGATGTTAAAAGTACTAGTTGTGGGCCAAACTAGATATATTAAATACATTAGTCAAGTTCATTGATTTCAATGAACCTACCTGAGCATGACATAGTTGGATACAGCCCATTGACCTGTTAAAAGAGACAGAATGTCTTCAGGAAGCACTGGCAAAAAATAAATTGGCAACACGTTTTATGCACACATCTAACCTACCTACTCCAAGTCCCACAGTGCTTCTCTGAAAATCAGGATGTGGGCAAGTTAAGGGTACATCTGCATCTATCCCTTCAAACAGCAATAGTTACTCCATTAGTAACTTCAGTAATAATATCCCTCATCTTGGTTGATATAGAAGTCTTCCAGCTGACCTGTTTATTGAGCATTCATCCTGATTTGCTTGCACAAAACTTGTATGGAGACTATACAGTGTCCACCCTTTATTGAGCATTCATTCTGACTGGTTTGTGGGGAGTTTGTACGACAACAAGCACTCATCCCAATTTGTTTGCCTGGAGGTTATATATCTTCCCGTCCATCTATTAGTATCTCATGCTTTTTAGTGCATTTCCCCATCATTTTCCCTAATTGCGAAAAGTATGCTTTTCTCTAAATAAATAAATAAATAAATATGTGAACGTGTTGTGCCAGAGCACTTCAACCCACTTTGATTGTGGAAACCTCAATTTTGAGAATGTGACTGAATGCCTCTTGCAAAATATTGGCAGTCCAGATGCAACTCTGCAGACACATTGATGTGAACGGGGGCAATGTATTCCTCACTGCAATGTCAGCATGAACAGATCAGAAGGAAGTGTTTTAGTAATGAAACTACTACTACTGTTTGAGAGGGCAGGTATGAACATACCCCAATTTCCTCTCCCTTCTGTTCTTCCCAACTTATGTATTTTCAAAAGCACTTGCCCCTAGCTTCTGCCACATGTGCTGTTCTAGGAGCGATTTCCTGCACTGAATTACTAATATACAAATAGCCTTCACGTCTGAAAGTCAACCACAGCATGCAAAAATTCCACATTAGCCTGAGCAGCCTCTCCAAAGCCATCTAAAAGAATAAGACAAGCTTTTATTTAGAAAATGATGATGATGATGATGCAATCCCCACCAAAGAAGAGACATTATATTCAAGTTCACTGAACTTTGTGGCTATGATGTAATTTAAATGATAGAAATTAGCATATTGCAGAGATGCTAAATTTCTTTTAGCAAACAGAACCAAAGAAAATGCACTTCTTCAGTATCTTCTTCAGTATCTGAAGTATTCTTCAGTATCTGAAGAACTGTGCATGCACACGAAAGCTCATACCAAGAACAAACTTAGTTGGTCTCTAAGGTGATACTGGAAGGATTTTTTTATTTTATTTTGTTTTGTCCTTAAAAAGACATTTTTAAAAAATCCCCCTTGGAGTCAGCCCCACCCCCAGAAACCTCACACATACATCACAGAAGAGGCGCAGCCCAAAGCCCACCCCCCAGATACATCACACCTACATCACACAAAAAGGCGGCCTCCAACAGATTTAAACAGGAATCTGAGAAGTTTGTTTTCCCCCTTCCTGCTAGGCTACCTGTTAAAAGCCTTATCTGATTGCCTTTTGTTAGCAGCCTGGCCATTCGTTTGAGATGGTAATCTTCTTTAATTCCTGGGCAATTGGGAAGTTCCCTCACTACTCCCTCCTTGCAGAGGAACATTTGGTAAACATTTGGTCAGTTTTGAGAGTCAAAATGGTGTCAAAACTGTCTTCCTGTGCTGCTTCAGACATGTGGCCTTGTTTGCTTGGAACACTTACGAACATTTATTATACAGATATATAAAAGACCTTAATTTCTTACAACAGCTCCATTGGTGAAGTGTGCAGTTCAAACATTGCTGATGCCTCATTCTCCTCCCTCCCTCCCCATTCTGGAAAATAAGATACATTCTAATATGAGCTGCATAAAAAAGAAAGCAAAATCTAATAAAATTTGGATTAAAGTTAACTTTCCAGGCAGGCACATAATAAACATTTTTATGATGTAAAGTATCTGCTGAGGTAAGTGCATCAAATAAGCATCTGATTTTTTTTTCAAAACAAAATTGAGAACACTATAAAGGAGATATGAATATTTACAAAACTCAAATCGTCCAAATTGCTTAAAAGATGGAGACCACCTGTGTTTCTGTGATTTAGCATACATCACAAAATCATACCATACTAAAATAAATTTATATTTTTGATTTTGGCCTCTAATGACTCTAAATTTGAATGTCATATTTCCAAGTGACATAACATCGCACACCCTTGAAACCACTAATTCAGATTAGCTCCAGCCAAGTCCCTTCAGAATTCTGCAATTTGTGAATCATGCTGCAATAAGAAAGTATCTAGAAAACTCTTGGTCACCAAATTTCACCAAGACACTATTTTCGAGAAGCAAAATAAATGCACACTTATTTCTAGAGTTGCCAGCTTTTGAACTAGTCCCATTTGATTTGCATCAATTAGCAGGTCGTAATACTTATCTCCCTGCTGTGAAAAGCTTTCATCGGCTAATTCCTGCATACCAAGCTCATTTATGGCACATCATCCCCAGGGCTTTTCTCAAAATATGGGACCTTCACATTTTTCAAAGACACAGAGAGCAGTTTTCTAGGTGCAACCTTACTTCTGCCTAGAAACTAATCCAATTAGGTTTGCTATCAATTTGCAAGACTCAGTTTTTAGACTGTTATTTGTCCTCTGCAAGTGTTGAAGAAAGTGGTTAACATGTGAGTCCACCCCATTCCCACTGCCCTTTGTAAGTCGGAGGGCAAATGTGTGCCACAGGGAGACAACTTCTATTCATGCGGTTGGCCCTGCATTATGAGCAGCCCTGGGAAATCAGGGTTCTACATGCAGGGCTGATGGTACATGCATAGAGTTGGAAGGGATTCTGGGAGTCATCTAGCCCAACCCCAATGCTATGCAGAAATCTCAGCTAAAACATCACTGACAGATGGCCATCTAGCCTCTGCTTAAAAACCACCAAGGAAGGAGAGTCCACAACCTTCTGAGGGAGTCTGTTGAACAGTTCTTACTGTCAGAAACAGGTGGGTAGCCGTGTTGGTCTGCCATAGTCAAAACAAAATCGAAAATTCTTTCTAGTAGCACCTTAGAGACCAACTGAGTTTGTTCCTGGTATGAGCTTTCGTGTGCATGCACACCTCTTCAGATACACTGAAACAGAAGTCACCAGATCCTTAAATATAGTGGGGGAGTGGGGAGGGGTATTACTCAGAAGGGTGGTGGGAATGGGTGATAGGCTGATAAGTGTGGAAAACCTGTTGACGACTCTAAACGGCTGCAATTAGTCTTGCAGGGAAAGGCAAGGGGTGAGATGGCTAAAGATGGCTTTGTTATGTATAATGAGATAAGAATCCAATGTCTTTGTTCAAACCAGGTTTCTCCATGGTTTTAAGTTTGGTGATTAGTTGCAATTCAGCCACTTCTCTTTCCAGTCTATTTCTGAAATTTCTTTGTATTAAGACAGCTACTTTGAGATCTTTTATAGAATGTCCTGGGAGATTGAAGTGTTCTCCTACTGGTTTCTCTGTCTTGTGATTCCTGATATCAGATTTATGTCCATTTATCCTTTGGCGTAGGGTTTGGCCTGTTTGTCCAATATAGAGAGAAGTGGCTGAATTGCAACTAATCACCAAACTTAAAACCATGGAGAAACCTGGTTTGAACAAAGACATTGGATTCTTATCTCATTATACATAACAAAGCCATCTTTAGCCATCTCACCCCTTGCCTTTCCCTGCAAGACTAATTGCAGCCGTTTAGAGTCGTCAACAGGTTTTCCACACTTATCAGCCTATCACCCATTCCCACCACCCTTCTGAGTAATACCCCTCCCCACTCCCCCACTATATTTAAGGATCTGGTGACTTCTGTTTCAGTGTATCTGAAGAAGTGTGCATGCACACGAAAGCTCATACCAGGAACAAACTCAGTTGGTCTCTAAGGTGCTACTAGAAAGAATTTTCGATTTTATACTGTCAGAAAGTTCTTCCTGATGTTTAGTCAGAATCTCCTTTCTTGTAACTTGACTCCAAGTTTGGGTCCTACCCTCTGGAGCAGGAGAAAACAAGCTTGCTCCATCCTCCATTGACAGCCCTTTTGTTGTTTGAAGACGGCTCTCATATTATCTCCTCTCAGTATTCTCTCAACCGTTCTTCATAAGGCTTCATTTCCAGACTCTTGATCACCTTGGTTGCCCTCCACTGCACATTTTCCAGCTTGTCAATATCCTTCTTAAATTGTGGCAGCCAGAACTGGACACAGTATTCCAGGTGTGGCCTGACCAAAGCAGAAAAAGTGGGACTATTACTTCCCTTGTACAGTATACTTCTCTTTATGCAGCCTAGAATAGCATTAGCACTTTTTGCTGCCGCAAAAATAGAAGGTTCACCAACTCATGGAGAATGATGGGAACAGGGGCAGAGCTAGCATGCTCATTCCCACCTCTCCCTCTCATATATTCATTTAATGATTTTCCTAGATGGCTGAAGAGGTTTTCTTGCTTTCTCTCCCTCCCTTCCAGCTTTGTTTAACATCCACTTTGATGCAGAGTTCTGGGAAACTGGAAAGCCTGCTCACTAATTTGTGGCAATTTGGTTGGTGCTAATAAAGCAATTGTCAATTATAGCATTTCGAACAATTTGTTTTAAAAAGTTCTCATCTTTAAAAAACACAAAAAGTTACAACCTTATTTTTAAACAGCTAAGCTAGTTCTTCAAGTTTGGAACAAGTTGCCAGGTCAGGAATTTTCTATATATATAAATGAGGCCATTCCACCACCACCACCACCACCACCACTCCAGCTGCTCAACACACACACACACACACAACAGTTTTTGGACTGATCCAGCAGTGCTTTTTCAATGTGCATTGTGCATTCATGCTTCCCATGGAATAGGAAGGCCTTTGGGAGGGTTCTGAGCAAGTGTCGTCACGTGCGCAGTGATCCCTGCAGCCAAGGAGAGAGTGTTGCAGGAAAGGAGGGTGTGTCAGTCTTCCAGCCCCAGCTTGCTACCAGTAATATGACCTAATACACCCAAGAAGGAACCACCTAGTAGTGGAGATCAGCCAGTCGGGGGCATAAAAGTGCAGAGAGAGACTGGTGTGTTGGGGAGGGAGATGTTGTGCACAGTGAGACAATGACTTAATGTATAATCTTGGGCCAAGCAGACTCACTTTCTTGTGTGATCTGCTTTGCATGGGGTTTGTGTTTTCTTCTATGAAGTTACTTACTGATTGCCTTTCAGACTACTGCCTCTCTGGCTCAATGTTTCTCATCTGTAAAGTGGGCAAAAAAATATTTTTACCACCTCCTCTCTTCTAAATGTTATATTTATTCATCATATACTGCATACAAGTGGGAACAGCAACAAAATGTTGCACTGTGGAGAGCTTCTGTTTATAATTTCAGCCCCCACCTTTTGCAGAATACTCCATTCCATTTCCCCTCCACTGTTACTTACCATCTTCCCCCTTAACAGCCAGGATTTTGTGCCCACTAAACATGCTTAGTCCTCATCGGGCTGTTGTGGATTTTTTTTTCTTTTTTGCTGTTGAGGGTTTTTTCTTCCCTAAATTGTTATATGGGGCTGATAGGAGTTGTAATAATAAAAATAATAACTTTATTATTTATACCCCACCCATCTGGCCGAGTTTCCCCAGCCACTCTGGGCAGCTTACAACACATTAAAAAATTGTAAAACATTAGACATTAAAAATTTCCCAATACAGGGTTGACTTCAGATATTTGTTTATTTCCTTGACATCTGATGGGAGCGCATTCCACAGGGGGGTGCCACTACCGAGAAGGCCCTCTGCCTAGTTTCCTGTAACCTCACTTCTCACAGTGAGGGAACCGCCACAAGGCCCTCATAACTGGACCTCAGTGTCTGGGCTGAACGAAGGGGGAGGAGACTCTCCTTCAGAATGCTCCAATAAGAACCAGAGGGCACCAAGTTGGTGAAGCCTGTCTTGGATTAGCATGTTTTCTATGGGCTGTGGCCCCATTGAGCTCCACCTTTAGCTCTCCTACTGCCTTTTGAACAGACTCTATCCTAGGCCCTGCCCAGGTAACCGAATTTGGATTTTAGGGAGTTGGCAGCCCAGTGGGGAACATGTAACAATAGTTTTCTGCCCATGAGTTCATTTAAATTAAGCACTGATGTTGCACAATTGAGTCCTTTACTCAACAACAATGATGATGAGCAGGCCCGTCTTAAAGGGATCAGCCGCCCTGGCGCAGCGATTCCTCGGCGCCCCCAGCCTGCCGCCTCTCCGCCCGCCTCCCTCCCGCGCTGGCCGCCCCTCGGGAGGGGGGGTGGGCGAGCGGGGGATGAGGGGCGTGGCGTTGGAGCAGGCGCTCGCGCGCCGGCGGGCGGAGGATGAGGGGCGGGCGGACGGGCGCTCGCGCACCGGTGGGCGGGCGGGCTGCAA